>NW_022107431.1:69163693-69185886 GCF_000313985.2 Echinops telfairi
AGATAGGTGTGTAGATGAGGGAGGGGTGTTAGTTGAGTGAGTAGGAGGATTAGAGTATACGTGCTCAGGAGTAGGTTTTCAGGGCTGGTATTAATCACAGGACTCCTTCCTGTTAAGTATAGTAATTTTTAATGAATTTGAGAAGAGAGTTATGGGAATTGGAATTTTACTTGCTAAGTTAAAGGAGAGTGTGTTACTGATGGGGAGGGAACAGGTTCCAGAGGTTATGATGGTTGGGGCAAATGGGGCAAATTCAATTATACTGAATCCCTTATTGATCCTGTCTTTCTGTTGTTTTGCTTATAACAGTGGATTCCTGCACAGCTCAGAACTATCCATTCCTTACATGTGGTCCTAAGGTGGAAATGGGCCATTGTAGTGGCTTCCCCAGGAAACAGGGGCTTCTGATCAGAGGGTAATCTAGCTAAGGGACCATCGGCCCCAGCTCCACTGGCTACCGAATCAGCCATGACAATGCCACCAAGAGACCTGGAAATGCTGGGTTACATTTGTTCTTGTGGGGTAAGAAGTTTTATGTTTCCTTATTAAAAGTAAATAGGACCAAATCTAACAACCACCTGGAGTCTGCTGCACAGTGAGTTCCAGCCTTGTTTTTGTCTCCCTGGTGTTGGATCCCTCTCCAACTAGCTGAGGGTATCTATCTCCAGAGTCCAGTCACATCCCTGACACTGGGGAAGGGAACTGGGCCTCAGCAAGGGATTTTCCCCAGTGGGAACTCCACTCTGTGGGCCACTGAGGGATCCAGCGCTCAGGGTTCCCAGAAGTCTACAGAGGTGGCTGTGGGATGCCCCCCAAGGATACACTCTCCTGTGCCAACTTTCCATGCTGTTGAGCTACCAAATGTATGAGAGCAAAAGGGAAGCTCTGAGGGAAGGAAGAGGCTGAGAGTTGCTGCCCCACCAATAAAACAAGGGATGTTTGTGTACCTTCAAGCCTTTAAAACCCCAGACGCTAGCTCAGAAGCAACAAAACCCACATGGAAGAAGCACACCAGCCTGTGTGATCATGAGGTGCCAAAAGGATCAATTATCAGGCATCAAAGAACAAAAAATCATATCATTGTTTGCTCACCTCCCTGATATGATCACTTAAGAAAAATGGGTGCATAAGCAAATGTGGTGAAGAAAGCTGATGGTGCCCGGCTATCAAAAGATATAGTGTCTGGGGTCTTAAAGGCTTGAAGGTAAACAAGCGGTCATCTAACTCAGAAGCAACAAAGTCCACATGGAAGAAGCACACCAGCCTGTGTGATCACAAGGTGTCAAAGGGATCAGGTATCAGGCATCATGAGAACAAAAAATCTTATCACTGTGAATGAGGGGGGGAGTGTGGAGTAGAGATCCAAAGCCCCTTTGTAGTCCACTGGACATCCCCTTACAGAAGGGTCTCGGGGAAGATATGAGTCAGTCTAGGTGTGATGTAGCAACGATGAAACATATAACTTTCCTCTAGTTTCTAATTGCTTCCTCCCCCTCTGCCCCCACCCCCACTATCATGATCCCACTTCTACCTTACATATATGGCTAGACCAGATGATGTACACTGGTACAGATAGGAAGTGGAAACACAGGGAATCCAGGTGATGATCCCTTCAGGACTAGTGGTTTGAGTGGAGATACTGGGAGGGTGGGGGGAAGGTGGGTTGGAAAGCGGGAACCGATTATAAGGATCAACATATAACCTCCTCCCTGAGGGACAGACAACAGAAAAGTGGGTGAAGGGAGACATCGGACAGGGCAAGATATGATGAAATAATAATTTATAAATTATCCAGGGTTCATGAAGGAGTGGGGAGCAGGGAAGGGAGGGAAAAAATGAGGAGCTGATGCCAGGGGCTTAAGTTGAGAGCAAATGTTTTGAGAATGATGAGGGCAAAGGATGTACAAATGTGCTTTACACAATTAATGTATGTATGGATTGTGATAAGAGTTGTATGAGCCCCTAATAAAATGATTAAAAAAACAACAACAAGGGACGTGAGTCACGAGTGGGTGCTGTGAGAAGGAGATGTATACGTGAGGAGCACAGCTGTACTCTCCATGGGGAAACTGACAAAGGAACTGGGTGCTACCAGACCCACTCTCATATCCTAGTACCTCAACTCAGCCTTCTTACCCGTAAATCTGGCAATCAAACAGTGAGCTCTTCATATGGGCAATCCCACATCAGTGCCATCTTCCTGGATGCCTGATCTTCTGATCTTCTGTACATTGTGTTTAATCCACAGTTAAGGCTACAATCCTGGATCTTCCTCAGAAAATGCTTCAAGTCCTCCACACTTTCATCAAGCAAAGTTGTGTCATCTACATATAATAATAAGCCTTGTTAATAGGTCTTTCTCCAACCCTGATGTCAGATTCTTCTACATATAATCCAGTTTACCTGATATTTGCTCAGCATACAGATTGAACAAATGTGTTTGAGAAAAGGTGACAAACCTGGTGCGTACCTTTCCTGATTTTAAACCATGCAGTATTCCCTTGTTCTGTTTGCACAACAACCTTTTGATTCGTGTACATGTTCCGCAGAAACAATGAGGCATTCTGGAATTCCCATTCCTCTCAAAGCTGTTCATAGTTTATTTTGATCCACACAGTTGATTGCTTTGACATAGTGAATAAAACGCAAATAAACATCTTTCTGCTATTCTTTGCTTTCAACTAAGATTCATCTAAAATCAGCCAGGATATCTCCTGTACTGTGTTCTCTTCTAGACCTTTCTAGTAAACATTTTAGAACTCTGTGTCTGCTATGTGCCTCTTCCCCAGGTCCTTCAAAAACTTCATACTTGGAGGTTGCCTTCACCTACCTGAGTACATAATTATTATATAAAATATTTTCCCCCTTCACTCAACATACTTCAAAACTTGGTGCATAGTAGAAATCCCACTTTTTTAAATAGTCCCAACTAAATACTTAGTAGTACATTGCTATCACAGAGTAGTTATCTTTGATTCCTTTCACTCCCTTGCTATCAAATTCACTATCACTTCCAGTGTAACAAACTCAGGACACCTTATTTCTCAGGTTGATTGCTTCAACAGTTTTCTAAGATACATTCATACATTCCAAAGGCTCACATAGCTAATGAGTGCTGGAAAACATTAAAACACTTTGCTGTCTTTATCATGGCATGGTATACACAAATATCTCTGTCTCTCCTCTTGCCTTTAGAGCCTGTACTTTACAGATGCATACATCTGATGCACTCCTTCCATGCTTACATGTTTTTAATTGTTTATCATTATAATCATAATGAAATATAAGTTCTGTACTATGGGCACTAAATTGGTATATAGTCTGACAAATTCTGACCTTTCTAATATCATCCCCTTACTTCCCCACCTGAGTACTTCTTGCCATATACCCTAATTTTTCTATCCCTTTTTGATAAATTCTACTCGAAGTTTTAATAAATGCTACTCTATTATGTCAGTTTAGAATAGAGACACTGGAGATTTGAACTAAAACATGATTTACCTTACCAAGACTAGCGTCTGACTATTTCCCTAAAAGCCCCTGATTTTTTTTAAGGTAGAATAGTGGAAAGGCATAATGAGGAGTGGTGAGCAATTCTGGATCCATCAGGGTCATCTGTGGGGTACTGGCAGAAACTAGACTTCACTTTGTACTATATAGTATGAACTGGATTAAAGAATAAATGAGATTTATTTCACACTTGTAATGTAAGTTTCCAATCGCTAGCTGCCAAGCTGAAATAGCAGGTGAGCACTCTTTAACAGGCAGGGAAGCAGGATGTCCATACAACTCTCTCCAGAGGGTACTCGGTGCCAGAGAGCTAAACAGAAATGCAAAAGTGCATCTGGCAGAAGTATAAATGATATTTTCTGTGCCAAGATAACAGAGGCCATTGGCATCTAACAGAGACAGAGACAGCATAGGGTCTAGACTCAGACAAGTCCAGAAATATGAACATAGTTCTTCCCCTCCTTGTGCCCATCTATTTTTATATGTTTCCTGTGGCATGACTGTCAATCAAGGCAGAAGACAGAAAATGCTTGGAGATGGAGCTTTCCATGACATCAGGATGAGTTATTCACTTGAAATTTAATTGAATAATCACTATTCTGGATTTTATTTCCTGAAAAATTTCTACATTAATTTGTTTGCTCCTTGGCATTTGGGGCACTAAACGCCAAAATTAAAAAAAAAACGGAAAATACAGATTATATGAAAAACCTCTGAGTGTATAGTAAAATATTAACCTTTTAAAGCACTGCTGCTGCATTACTACTAATGCCTCACTACTATTTATCATGAATCATGCGTGAAGGGGGAACATAGTGTGACACAATGGTTTAGAGTGGGCTGTCATCAGAAGAATCTGTAGTTTGAAACTGCTGTCCACTCTGTGGGAGAAAGACGGGACTTTCTCCTCCAATAAAGAGTCAGAGGTCGTCTCAGAAACGCCCGAGGCAGTTCTCATAAACTCATGAATTGGCATCCGCTCATTAGCAATGAGTTGTGTTTCTTGGTTTGGCGTATCAAGAACTTATAAAATGTTTTCTACACATTATACAATTGGATTAATACAATGAGGTAGATCAAATTTTAACCTTACTCAATTTTCAGATGAGACATTTGCTGTACTGTTATAGTTTGGTGTTACCAAGCAGTTCCAACTCAGAACAACAGTGAAAAATACTGATCGTTACAGCCACTGTGTCCATATATCTAGTTTGAAGTCTTCAGTTTATTTTATCAAGCATGGTGCTCTTTTCCAGGGACTGGTCTCCTCTGATAATATGTTTGTGTGAGGTGGTTGTCTAGAGAAACAAGTCCAGTGACACTCATCTGTGTATAAGAAAGGGATTTATTTCAAGAGCTAGCTAGATATCAAGAAGACATGCAAGCCCCGTCCAACTCAAGTCCCTATGTCCAATGTTAGTCCCTAAGTCCCTCTTCAGACTCATGTGGCCAACTGCCGATGATGCAGAAAGGTGGACTGGTCACTGGCCATCGTTGTAGAGTCACTGGGATGCAAGGTAGATGAAGACATAGCAGAGGACAAACAGATCCCGTGCTGGGGCAGCCAACTGGGGGCCATGGAGGCAGGCAGAGTGCCAGTGGGCAGGGAGGTGGAGAGGCGGAGAGAGGAGAGTCCCATGTCCCAGTCTTATATAAAGGCCACGCTCCCATGGTGCTATCCTCAGGTGTGACCTGATTGACAGGTTGGACTCCACCACTGCACTTTCATAAAAATTCAAGTTGACATAAATTAACCCAACATTGTCCAAACTATAGACGAAGTCTCACCATCCTTGTTTCTCAGAAGTATTCTGGCTGTGTTTCTTCTAAGACAGATGTCTTTGTGCTAAAATAGCCCTCAAACTAATTTCCTCTCTAACTGTAGTTACACTTTCTTTTTACTTATAATTTTCACTTGCTTAGGCTTCTCTCTCTTGGTTATCTATGAATTTATTATGTTTTCAAGCAACCAGTTTTTAGAATTTTAATGACTTTTTCTCACATATCATTCCATTGCTTTTACATTCATTAATTTTATTTTATTTCTTGTTTTAAATTGTTTTACTAATTTTTCAAATTGTGTAATATTTAAAAATCAATGTTTCATTATGAAAATACTTTTCTCAGACTATAGTTGCAAAACATAACAGAAGTTGAAACATTAAGTCCTTTGGGGGTTCAGTTTTCAAATAGTTTCAAATGATTGCAGTTAAGACTTCCATCCTGAGGAAAAAGCTGGGAGGCAAAGGGTATTTATAGAGCTCTAGATAAAGACATGTACATATACAAATATATTATATGAGGATGGGGAAATTCTCAGACAGCCCTGGCTACACTCAAAGCATGGACAGGTGCCCATTTGGCTGGCACAGCAGATCCCTTTGGGAGCCACTGCCATGGCCAGTTCTTTATTTTCAGGAATTCTATTGAAGCTGAGACAAATGTGTTTCTGAGAGGACTTGTCTGCAGCCATCCACTGATAGTACAGATATGTTTAGACATACTTTATGTGGAATGAAACTATTCGTATAAGAATTGTAATGCTGATATCAATACTTATCTTTTAATTTTTATATTTTACTTTCTCTCATTGATTGTAGACTAGTGAAATGGAATGAGTATTAAGAAAAAAAAAACCACTGGAAATAAGAGAAGTTCAATGGCCAACATTTAAACCATAATCATTGGAAAACAGAACAGAACCACTTTGAGGACAGGAGATCTCTTGTCATCCGTGTGTCTATAATGAAGCCACCTGGCATTTCCAAGAGAACGGAGTAACACACACACACACACACACACACACACACACAAATACTGGGGAGAGGCTTGCAGGTGCTGAAGATGTTGAGCAAATGAGCTCAAATATGAATGTGCTTGACTGGTGAATACAGATGTAATCATTTTGTACATTTTGGCATGCAAGAAAGCTTGGCAGAACCACAAGGCAGATATTTAAAACTATGAGAAAAAGAGATTTAATTTCTGTCTTAAGAAATTAAAATAAAATTAAGTCAAAAAATATTCAGAGTCTTTGAAATAAGAGTATACTTACCATGTTATTTTAAAATTTATGCTAAGTATGTATTATTGGATAGAAAAGGTAATCAGAGAGAAATATATGTTGTTATATATATAGAGAGAGAATTCAGAAGCAATTGCATCAGCAAGACTTTATAAACACAAGGCAGAATTAAAATGTAGAAATTACAAAATTGTGGGTTTGTCACTTGCAACAAGAAATAAAATGGCTATAATAGTTTCAAAAAAGGTCACAATGAAGAAACATCATACCATCTTGATTTGCAAAAAGGGACCCTATGCTTCAATAATGGTGTTTGAATGGAAAACCCATAGGAAAATGAAATACTGTCGATTGTCTCATATTGGAGGGTTCCACACCCATGTTTTCAGTAAACTGAGGGTGAAAAATATTCAGGGGGAAAAAATCAATAAGGAAATCAAAACAATTCTTTAAAGCCTAGGAGGCTACCCTTTACAGCTATTTACATAGTATTTACATTGAATCAGGTATTATAAGTAATCCAAGAGGATTTAAAATTTATTGAAGTATGTAAATAGATTATATGTAAATATTACACTATTTCATGCATATCAGGAAGGGACTTGATTATCCTTAGGTTTTGGTATCCAGGATGGGGTGAGTGTATTAGAATCAATCCTCTGTGGATAGATAGCCAGGTATCATTGCAAATAAAAATTGGAACCGATCTTCTGGGACTGCGTTTGGTTTCCTCTGGTTGGATACAAGTTTGGAAGATATTTTTATAGTAAAACATGATGGTAGAATATAATATGAATTATTTATGAAAATGCTATCTCAAGCCTGTATACTTCAAAATCTTGCATGTGGTATATTTGTCTTTTCTTACCCTCTACTTTTGCATAGTGTAAATGGGGAAAATAATGCAATAGTAGACTTCCCTTTATCCTACTTAATTCACTGACACCACTCACTGAAATTTTCTTTTAAATCATTTTTTGACTTCTAAGTGTAAACAATTTGAATAATGATTTCTCAACTCTGATTGAATATCAGGAAAATGGATCTGCCTACATTGAGTAGTATAAGTGTCAAGTAATCTACATTGCCTACATTCCGACCCTTTAAGTAAATTATTTAGGGACATTTTCAATAAGCATCCATAATGCATGGTATCTCAAGTCTCCTAGAGGGTTGCTATGGTGCAGTGGTTACATGTCAAGCTAACTCCAAGGTCATAAGCTTGAAACCAATAGTCACTCCGCTGGAGAAAGCCAAGACTTGCCACTCCATAGGAAGTTATAGCCTTAGAAACTCACAGGGGACAAGTCCACCCTCTCCTATAGGGTCACCATAAGTTAAAATGAGCCAATGACAGTGAAAAAAAAAGTGGGGTGAAGCTTATGAGTCTAAATCAAGTCAATAGTAGTGGGTATGCTGACATAGTACAGGGTTGGAACAAGGAATAATTAAACTAACTTTGTGCCCATTGATCTCATTTGTAGTCACAGTATATAATCTTGTGCACAAAATTGGAAAAGGGTGTTCTTGAACATACTCAATCCAAATCTCATGCTGAGGAATTCATCGTCATTAACATGGAAGCTGTCACTTACTGAACTACACAATAGATTTTGTTTTGTTTACTTTCCATGTCCTCATTCATAGAATCCTTGCAAAATCCTTATGCCCAGTTTCCAGGTAAGGGATTGGAAGCTAAATAATGAAATAAATTGCTTCAGATCACATAATTAATGAGTGCCATAACTAGATTAAACCATGGTAGTCTGGCTCAAGAGTCAAAAGTCTGATCCCTTATTAACCCTCAAATTGAGAGGAAAGATGACAACTCTATCAGAGCAATTGGACCTATGGCTTCACTTTTATTAAGAAGCAATGTGCTAAGTAAAAAATGTCCCCTTAACTCTGCTTGTTAGTTTCTTTCTTATTACAAAGTTGGGAGAGTCTGTTCAGAAACACAGTGTATCCTTGCTGGGGATAGTTCTAACATGCCACCTACCCTAATTAAAACTCATGCTGATTGCTTTTATACTCCTAATGAAAATCCTTTTGATTGCCTCCCATTACCAAGCACTAATTTAGCTCAACCTTACGAATATGGAAATATAGAATATATATTTTAAATGATGAAAGGGTATTTTAGCTAAAAGATCAGAATTTAATACCTATTAGCTTTAAAGTATAATAATGATATGCTTCACTCATTTCTATTTGTATTCTTGACACTTTTTCATATGCATTTTCTCACCTTATTGTCAACACCAACCAGAGCTAAGGAAGGTCAGGCATAGTTCATCTTATTTTAGTGATAGGTATACAGCCTGGAAAATAAAATATTACAGAGACATGTTAGCTGTTTTCAGCTATGTCAAGAATTGTCATTGAAAAGAAGGATTTGATAATTTTGTACAGATTCCGAGGGCAGACCTGGGACTAGCGGGAAGAAGTTGTAGGGAAGCACATTTAGCTCACTAGAGAGAAGAGTTGGAGAGGTTTCAAAAGTAGAATTGACTGCCTTGGTAGATAGTGCACTTCTCATAACTAGATGATTTCCAACAGAAGAATGAATATGTCTCAGGGGCCAGGAAAGTCAGGTGTGAAAAGTTTGATCTGATATACTCTCATATGCATGTTACCATCTATGAATTGAAGCATAAATAAGTTTTTCACCAAAGCCAGCAATACAGAAAAGTTAGACATTAGTCAATGTTCACTGTCTTGAGATCTGGTGCTAATTCCATTGGTAAAGTAAATTGTAAACATTTAAACCCACATCTACTTTTAATGACATTAAAAACCTAGACCTCCAGCCTTATGTTGATATCGCTTTCTTCACTGAGAACTGCTGAATCTTACAATGCAGATTATCTTTCATTTTCTACCCCTGTTTTATGAGTATCCCAACCAAGCTAGTTGCCCTTAATTCCATTCTGACTCCTGGCAAACCCATGTCTTGCAGGGGCGAACTGCACTCACAGACTTTTCATGATGGGACTTGATGGAAGCAGTTTGCCCATCCTATTTTCACCTCTGGTTGGATTTGGACTGACAAACGTTCAGATTGAAACCAGATGCCCAACTATGTGTACCGCGTAGTGAATTCCTTACCTGCGGAGACCCATCTGAGTCTGGCTTTTCGTGGAAAGCACACCTTCCAGCTCCGGATTTTTCTAGCCATTTTTGTCTGGTCTCATCTCCTCTTGCATTTTCCCTAGCCCTTTCCTCACACTGGATTGAAAAATGTCTTAGATAGGAAGCATCTCTTCACAAAATATAATACAAAATCCAGGTAAGTTTAGAGTAGGCATTCAATTGTTGAAAACCTTACACTCCCGAAATAAATGGCCAAATGTACAAGTGGCACTATGACAGGAGGAAAGCCGCCTATGGAGCTTCCATACATCAGATTGCTATTTAATCATCATAATCCAGGAGAGAGCGTCAATGAAAGAGACAGCGTATGAGACCACTTCAATGGCATCAAAGGTTGCTGGGGGTGACTTCATTCGTTGGAGGAAAATGAATGTTGTAAGTCATAAAGCTTATGTTTACAGTGGTTGATGTTAGGGAAGACTATATTCATATGCTGAGCCAGAAACTGCTATGAGAAAATAGAGAAACAATGGAAATTAACAATGTCCGTGGTGAGGTCCATATAGCTACACTTTCCTCAGCGATCCCAGCCTCCAATTTCTCTTCCTGGCACAGTTTCTGTAATTTGTTCTTGTAGAGGGAACAAATAGCACATTTTTCTACATTTCCATAATTTACCAGAAGTCCAATTTGATTTCTTTTCAAAAGGAATACAAATTTTAGGAATTTATATTAAATCTCTGGAAATAAATATTTACAGTGCTCATGCATTTCTTTCCATTTTTGTTGATGTGTTATTTGCATTTTTAATTTGGAATCTGTATGGTCAAATGGTTTTGTTTCCTGTTCTGGTGTATCTAGTACGAGTCCTGGTAGTGTAGGGGTTCATGTGGGGTTGTTCACGGCAGGTTCAGAAGCTCCAGGCCCCAAGCCTGCACTGAGGGAGAAAGAGGAGGCTCTCTACTCACACAGGGAGAGCTCTAGCCTGTCCTGGAGGGTCACTGAGTTCTAACCAACTTGATGTTTCATTTGGTTTTGTGTTTTCAGTATATGTACAAAGTAAAATATAATCTAATAGGCACACAACACTAGAGAGGAATGCTCAAGATAACCCTAATTTTCAGAGAGGCAGATCAGATCATACTTACTTATCTAAACATCTGATGTTGTAGGGATTCATAAAAGACCCAATAGGTTACGAAATGTAGTTCTCTGTGCAATGTCCATCTTTCTCCATAATTAATGTCAAAATCATAGTTATAGACTATAACTTTGCGCAGAGAAGGATTTTATCAGGCAAGGCAGGAACAAGACACAGCATGAGAAACGTGGTGAAACGAACAAAGAACACCTACAATGTCTTGGGTTCTCCCAAACTGCCTCCTGGGTGCCCAGACAGTCACACATTCTGGAAACCTCGAGAAAGGCTGTGTGGTGTTTGGTCTGGTTGGCATTGATGCTTTCCTTTCCCTTTGCATCGATGTATCGTCAGCATTAAAGGGGATAAGCAATAATAACACCTCCTTACAGCCACGGAAGGCAGTCACAGGTCAGGGGGCTGGGAAAAATGCAGAAGCCAGTGATTTTTCTGTTGTTGCTCTTTGTGTGTATTCTGGTTCTGGTGTTTACATGAATCACCAGCTATGAAACACAGGATACAAGAGGGAGAAACCATCCCGAACCCACACAATCCCCTGTCGGCCAGAAAAAATGGCAGCTTCCATCGTCATGCTTCAGTGAATACACCACCACTGTGCAAAAATCTAGGTGGGACATTGTAAACACACCCCAGTACATGAGAAAGAAACTTTCCTAACAGGAGAAAAGAGGAGAAAATCACCATTCAAGATGCTGAAAGTATACCGTACATGGTAGATGCCAAAGGAAAATCATCGTGAGCACCATTGTCAAGATTTCAAATGTCAAGGACAATGACAGGAATCAGAGTGCAAGTAAAGAAAGAAAGAAAGTTAACCTCAAAAGGAAACCAATTACAAAAAGCTCCAATTTTCCAGCTGGATTTCACATGGGTAAGAAGGCAATGAATGACAAATAAAATTCTGAAGAAGAAAAAACAAGATCAAAAAAACCTCCCAAACTGGAACCCTATGTCCAGAGAATTCATCCCTTAAATATGAAGGATAAAAAAAGAATATTTTTTCTGATAAGGCATAATGAAAGGAATTAAAAATAAGATAGACTTCACAATAAATACTAAGGGGAATTATTGGAACAGGAAATCACCAGAAGGAAACAGCAATCAGAGAACCACATAGAATATTTCATCACCCAGAAACAAACTCACTTATAGCACTATTCAATTTTTTTAATATTAGAAGGTTGAAACTAGGGAGCTGCAGTTATCACTCTGCAACAAAGACAACAGAGAGAAAGTGTATATATTAAATATTCCACTGAAGAAGTCAAAATGCTTGCAAGAGAGAATAGATTCTCCTAAACCTGGGAAGAAAATAATAAATAACAAAGTAACCTCAAAGAAAAGAGGAAAACCTCATCAAAATAAAAAGAAAATTACATCATTGTAGTAAACAATAAAATAACGTGAAAGAAAAAATGCAAGAACATTCACACACACACAAAAAAAACATTCCGTAAAGAAAATCAGGAGGAACAAAGGAAGCGATAGCACACAATCACAAACATTGACAGCAACATTCACACATATCAATATTATCACTGACTGTGAATGGATTTGATATGCCAGTTAAGAGACATATATTAGTAGAGTGGGTAACAAAACAGGACCCACCAATATGCTGCTTACAAAAAACATCTTACACAGAAACACAAAATGTAGGCTAGACTTCTGCATCATTCTTCAAAGTGAAAAAAAGTATTATCACGTTTATATGGAAATGATTGAACCCAGGATATGCTAAGCACTACTTAAGAAGAAGAACACCTAGGAGATGTTTCACTGCCAACAAGGAGTGAACCTACCACACAGCCATAGTAGTCAAACTGCCGATCACCTGTGTCTCCATCGCTGCTCCGGGACCGGCAGATTAATAGACATGCAGACCAATATACCAAAAAGTGATTCAAGAAACAAATCTACTCACACATGGACAAGTGATTTTAATAAAAGGGCCTAAGTACCTTAAATGGTGAAGGGAATGTCTTTTGACAAATGTTGCTGACACAGTAGATTTCATCTGCAAAAAAAATTGAAACGGAATCCACACATCATATCACATACAAAAACAAACCGAAGATGAATCAAAGACATATAGGTCCTAGAAGGAAACTGATAATCAGTAAGAAAACAGGGACAAATGAAATCACCCCAATACATGGCATAACAACAAAATACAATGGAAAACACCAAAAGCAGAAGACAAAGACTTCTTAAAAACAAATGTGCATCCACCGACTTCAGCAACAGTAAAAAGAGAATGCACAGGTTGGGAGGTAGGGGAACTTCAGATAAGAAATTAATCTCTAAAATCTGGCAGCAACTGCAACCCCTGAACAGGACAAGGTGGATTTCAAAGCTGGCAGAGGACATGAGCAGACAGTTCACCAAGGAAGACATTCAGGCCGCCCACCAGCACGGGAAGAAACGCACTATCACTAGCCATTTGAGAGATACAATCAAAGCAATACAGATAGTACAGTCAAAAACAAAGCAGAAAATAACAAATGCTGAGAGGATGCGGACAGATTGGAGCTCTCAGACACTACTAACAGGTTTTTTTAAAACATGCAACCACTGTGCAAAGTGGCGAGGCATTCCCTCAAACAGCGGAGAACAAAAGCACTGAATACACCAGCCAGGGCAGGCTACTGGGAGTTTTAATAAGTCATGTCAATTGTTGGTTACCGAAATGATGATCTGAAACATAAATGCCTCCTAATTCACAATGAACAGTCAAAAAGAATAAGAAAAAGAAAAAATCAAATGATATAGTTTTTCTAGATATTAACTCTGAAATATATCTTTTCATATGTAATAGTTTTCTGATAAATTATGAAAAATCTTGAACTCTTCTAAAGAGTATTATTTTTCTCTGACTAGTGTTCAAACTAGTTAGGATTTCTTGTTAAATCTAGTATTTATTTGTATACTGTGAGTTTCAGATGTGTTTTCAGCACTCAGTAATATATTAGTTTCTTTGAAAAGAGGGTACATATCTTACCTGCTTACCAGGGGTGTACATAGGATTATACCTCTTGTCAAAAATTATAATATCAAAGAAGACATTTATTACATTTTAGAAGTTATATACACTTGCCTTTGTGCTTGAGTCATATTTGATTCAAAATAACAAATTGCCCTTTGAATTTCAAGATGAATTTTTAAAATGCTACTTAGGTATTCCACATTCTAAACTGAATACTCTTTCCTCACACTGCATTGAGCTTATACTAAATATATAGATTCTGCTGATAAGAAATCACATTTTGAATAAGTTTCCATTGAAGTTAAGTTCTTGAGGAAACAGCTTATTTTTTAATTCTAGAAGGCAAAGATAGTTATTATTTATATTTTAATTTTAGATTGCTGTAGAACTGAATTGCACAGAATAAAATGATGATTACTATTAGTTGCCTTTTGTAGGACATCTAGCTAAAGCAGGCTCCTATAAATTGTTTAGTTCATTTATACATATCTGGCATGTTGTCATATGAAAGACCTTGAAGGAAAGATACTTTCTCATTGCAAAATTGGAATGCAACTGGATGGCATACAAATGTAGTATAAAAAAACAAACAGTCTTTTATTCACTGTTAATGTCACACCAGTGCTCTCAGTATGGTCGGCATCGGCATCATCATTAAGAAATACTTATTAAGTATCCATTTGCTCTTAATCCAATCTGCTGCAACTGCTGGAGCCCATGGATTTCATCTGGTGTAATTGCTGATGGACACCTTCCCAATTAGATAGAGCACATATTTCCTGCAAGGCAGCTGTAGGAAATACATTAAATATAAGAATTTAATATATTAGTAACTTGTTTTCTGTTGCAGCTAAATATTTCCAGTTCTTTCTCACCAGGACAAATTTGAAGACATGAGAATCTATTATTTCTTCAAAGATCTCAGTGCAAAATTGATGAAATCATAATTCTACTGTCTCAATAAAGATTTGGTTAGATACATAGCATAGCTATGTGATAAATAATTTTATTTCTTAATAATAGATACAGACATTTTATTTTCTTTAGTCATACTCTCATGTTAGCAACGGAGATGTAAGTGGTACAAACTTACCAACTGTTCCAGAAAGACGTGGTCGTCTGGGTCTGCAACGATTCCCAGCCAGGGAGCCCCGTGGACCTGTTCTGCTCGATGGTGCCCCATAGGGATGCTATGTGTCAGAGTTGCCTCAACGGACAGGGATTGTTGTGACTATTCAAGTAATTAATGCATACAGGGTGCTTTATGGATAATATACAACAGGCAATCAAATAATGGGGGGAAATACCATATTTGCTTTTAAATGAAATAGCTTCTGCTTCTTAGATATATCAGCAGTTTACAGACAGACATATTGTTTTCCACTCTGGTCCTTCTCAAAATTATTTCAATTTTATGTTATTATTAGTGATGATGTAAAAGCATATATATTATTATTAGTGATGATGTAAAAGCATATAAGACCTGTGTAAGTCTTTGTCTTCTATTGATAAACGTGTCTGACATCTCATTAATTTTATTTCAAAAACCTAACACAGAAAAGAATTGTTTCTTGATGTACATTCACATTCATTTGCTTATAGCCATGATTTTATAAATGTTTCATAGTGATTTAGAATTATTCTTTTGACATTCATTTACTTGCTATAACTTCTATATGTTTTTATATGACAAAAAAGGCTCACAGCTTAATTACACATTCAGTCATTTAGAAAATTAAATTCACTACAATATTTAATTTTTTTCTTTTATTGCGATATCATAGTGGAGCATTTTCATTTTTGATAGTGGATATTAATCCATCTATTATAACAAAAGCAGGAAAATATTTTCTATTTATGATACTTTGATACATAGCATCACAATAGACGATAACCACGTGCTGACAACATTATCTGAAATAAAAACCAAAAACCTTAACTTGAATAATCCCTACCCAAATGCTCTCTATAATTTCTCTAAAAATCATACAAGAGTGTTTCAGGAAAGGAATTCCATTCTCTTTCAAACCCATTTTCCATAAACTTTGGAAGGCCTCACATACTACACAGAGACTAAAGGGAACTGTTAAGATAAAAATAAGATTTTTTTTCTGTTTTCTCCTTCTACCCCTAATAATTCTCCTGCTTCACATTACATCTGAAGTCTCTTTCATTGTCTGCAAGACTGTACACCATCTGAGTCCTAGTTACCACTCCAGACTCATCTTCCACTCCTCAGTTTCCTCTTGATGCTGCCCCATCTACTCTGGACTTCTCATAGTTCAGTGAACATCACAAACAGGTTCTCATCTCCAAGCCTAATAAATGTTGGGCCTAATCAGCTCTGTCCTGATCAGATCTACTTGATTCTTTTTCTCTATCTATTCAAATACAAGGCGATAGATTTTGACCAGAGGATCCAAGCAGAAAACCGATGCCATAGAGTGAATTTGGACTCATTGAGTCTCTTGAGCAGTGCTTCTCAAACGTCCTCATGCCGTGACCCTTTCATACAGTTCCTTATGTTGTGGTGAATCCCACCCCCTAAAGTTATTTCCGTTGCTACTTCATCACTGTAATTTTACTACTGTTATGAATTGGGCGACCCCTGTGAAAAGGTCATTCGACTCCCAAAAGGGTCGTGACCCACAGGTTGAGATCCGCTGCTCTATAGGATAGAGTAGAACTACCCCTCTGAGCTCCCAAGACTAAATAGTTTGGCATTAGGAAGTGTCCTCTTTCTCCTTCAGAGTAGCTAGTGCTTCCGGACGGCTGACATTGCTGTTAGTACGACGAAGCGTGGTCCATCACACCACCAGGCTCCTCTGATCTGAGAACAGTGCATTGAATGCAGCACCTGCCATGGCCCTCCACAGTTTACTCTTCAAATATGTACTAGTATGTTCCAACACTTAGCTTTGTAGACTCTAAGTATTTGTGTGTACACGTGCATATGTGCATTTTTATGTATCTATCCCGTCACCTGTTTGTCAGTTTTCTGTACTTTGATGGTTATGTGTTGCTATAATGATTGAAGTTCTATCACAAGTATTTAAAATATCAATATGTTCATTCAGTAGGCTTAATTAGCTTTATTAGTAGGCTTAATTAGAGCTTCCAAAACAGGACAGATTAAGAAGAAAGACCTTAAATTTTCCAGAGAAAATCCTATGTGTTACAAAATAATATTGTCTATTTTAGATTTGGAAAATTAACTATCTAGGTCAGAAGGCACTTAAAACACACAGTAGCCACAACAGTGGACCCCAATATGCCAATAGTTAGAAATATGACGCAAGACACGGGATTGTTCTGTTCTGTTGTGCATGCGGTCAACATACATCAAAGCTGATGCATAGCAAATAACAGCAGTAACACTAGCTATTTGTTTAATTTCTGCTATTCCCTATAAACTGGAATATGTAGAAAGAATGGGACCTATCATCTCTTTTATTCCTATTCTGCAGCTCTGAAAAAAAATTTCCAGGGCAGTATATAGTAGGGACCAATACAAAGAAGGA
Organism: Echinops telfairi; assembly: GCF_000313985.2. Lineage (NCBI taxonomy): Eukaryota > Metazoa > Chordata > Mammalia > Afrosoricida > Tenrecidae > Echinops > Echinops telfairi. Next base: position 69,180,988 of record NW_022107431.1, read on the forward strand.
AAGATAAAATAATGGCAGAAAAAAAAAAGAATAGATATTTTTAGTAGTTCTTTACAATTATATTTAAAATAAATTCTAATACTTTCCTACTTTTTCCAGTTAAAATATGTTAAACAATTAAGATTTACATTACAATGACTCTATAATCAAGAATTTAACAAATTCCACTCTTTTAATCCATATATTGATCAATTCACCTATTATACTGTTATTGAATTGTCAGCTCTTTATTTCAAGTCTCTTCCCAGACTGTACATAACAAAAGCTCCACCCTCAATTATTGTAATTCACCTGAAATATTTTCTATGGATATTTTGAACATTCTTGAGGTTAACAGTGTTTTGGATTAAATAGAATTAAAATTTCATATGTATTACTTAAATTCAACTCGGTAATATCCACTGGATTGGGTTCTACCTCTGTGTCACAAACAATAGAAATAAAATTTTTGAAAGTAATGTTTAGTAGCCCTGACGGTGTAGTGGTCACAAATTGGGCTGCAATCCACCTGGTTGGCAGTTCAAAACCAACAGCAGCTCCAAGGGAGAAAGACTGGACTTTGCACTACTGAAATTAATGTTTATGTGGCAGGAAAAAAAAACTTGTGACTTTTAAATAAAAGTTATTGAACACATGCTGTGTTCCATGCACTTCCCCGCTCACTGAAAGTCCTAGAATAAGTGAGTCAGATCCTTGTTTTCAAGAGTTTTCAAAGATAGGGAGCAATTTGGAAGAAACATCATAAACTAGCTCAAACAAACATACATGCACTCTAAAGCAAAATTTTTAACTTACACATTTGTAAATGTTGACTTCTCCCCCTGACTCTTCTGGTTGAACGTGAAATCAAAACCTGCCTTGAGCTAGCAAGTCGGTATCTCCCTGACAAATCTACATGACTGATCGAGCAGAGAGTTACAAGTGAGATAGACATCCTCCCAGGAACAGGTATGCAAAGAGGACAGAATAGAAACCGGAAAAACTCCTCCTCTGAACCTGTGGGCTCAAGCAGTCATTGGCATCCATGACTTTCAGCTGGGACAGTGGCACGCACTCTGCAAAAGGTACTTTTTTAGAGGCGCGAGCAAATAAGATGTGCAAGTGGAACTCATCTGTCATCAACATCATCTGTCTGTCAAGTTGTCATATGTTGACATATTGCTACCTTCATATGTTGCTATAATGCTGGAAGCAATGCTACTGAAATCTCAAATATGAGCAGGGTTACCCATGGTGGGAAAATATCAGTAAAATTTCCAGACTGAGACACAAAAATGAAGAAGAAGAAGAGGAAGAGGAAGAGGAAGAAGATGAAGAAAGCAAGCAAGCAAGCAAGCAAGAAAAACTCACTTCCATAAAGTAAATTCTAACTCATGATGACCCTATATTGGATTAGAGGGGAAAGACCCTGGTAGACTAATTCTGAAATATAGTCAATAAAAACCCTATAGATCACAATGGAATATTGCCCAGTATAATGCAGGAAGATAAACTCCCAGGTCAGAAGTGGCTCAAAATACACAATGAAACCACAAAATTCTGGATCATGCCAACACTCCTGAAAATGACACCGGACCATGCAACTCCTCTGTTGGATGTGTGGTCACCTTAAGGAGGAGACTTACTGGCAACTAAGGGGATGTTTTTCATCAAGAATATGATATAAACACTGTTATCGCAATATACAATTTTACATATGATGTTAGTATTCAAATAACACTTCAATCTATGCAAACATTATCAGCTATTTAGCCAATCTCTAATATTGATTACAATACTCTATTAAAACTAATTTCACAACTTCCACTTCTTCTGGTAGAAAAAAACAGAATGCCACTTCCATACTAGCAGCAAGAAAAACTGAATAACATACAGTAGTTTTAATTTAATTTTAAAACATATCAGAGCTTCAAGGACACAAAAGAATCAAATGAATGATAATCTAGAAAATGACAAGTCCCTCCTAGGATAAAACAGATCTCTAACTCCTTTCAGTTTTGATGGAGAGCCAGGAAATTAATACAACTGCCTTTGGCAGGGTAGGACTGGACTTTCGTACCTTGTACAGGTTTCTATATGCAAAGAGAAAGTGTGCTATTACTCTAGTAAAGAGTGATCGCTCAGAAAACACAGGGTGGTTCTACCCTGGCAAATAGGGTTCACTGTGAGTCAGAATTGACTGAATAGCAGTGAATTCAATAGTATTTACTTTGTTTATGCCCTTGTCAATTTTTCCTTAAAGATGCTTGTAGTTAAAAAAAAATTATTATAACTTTGTGACCTACATGCATACACACATATATTCATAATAATCTGTTGTCTGCCATAAAACAATTGCACATTTCTCCAGTTTTTTGTTTTGCATTTGCTTAAGATAGAGGCAAGAGCAGTTACCTTGTGAGATGAGAGCTTAAGGAAGCTCCCAGGATCAGGCCTTCTCTCTTCACGATAGTGTTCAGCTATTTTACAGGGTACTGCGTCAGAGACTGAGAACGGGAAACTTCTGGTAGGCTACATTTTGCTCTTGGGACTACATTCCCTAGAACGCTTTGTATCTGATGCCATTTAGTGGGAAGAGAGTATGCTGGGCTGAAGTTCAGAATCTTCCGCACTGCACAGAAACCTTCAAAAAGTCTGGGGACACACGTGGTCGAGAAGAAGCTAATTCTCCTGGTTTCTCTGTTCTACATACCTACGTACCTACTCACTAGGTTCGGAGTGGATGCCAGCTCATAGTGACCCTATAGGACTGGGTAGTACTGTCCCTGTGAGTTTCGGAAACTGTAACTGTCTATGGGAAGAGAAAGCCCCATTCTCCCATGTAGCTTCTGGTGATATTGAACTGCAGCACCTATTATTGCAACTCAAAGTGTAGTCACTACACCACTAGCACTCTTAGTTTTAGGAGCTCTGAAATAATTCTCCAGCTTTCTTTAGATGTCTCACTAGAATAAGACCAGAAGTTAAATCTGATAACTTCTTTAGTGTTGATTCAAATTTGTGGGCTTTTTCTTAATTTCTCCATTGATATGACGTTTTAAATGGTCCTCCTCACTCCATGTATATACAAATGTCATTTGGATATCTTTGTTCATTGTTATTGTTTTTGTTGTGATTCAAAACTTTATTATAATCCAACTAGATTTTGGCATAGCTATTCTATAATGTAGGCATCTAATATTTTTCTAAGGTGGCTATGTGGTGCAGTGAATGATGTGTTTGGCTGCTAATCACAAGGGTAGCAGGCAATCCCATGAGCCAAGAAGCTGCAGAACCACACGGTGATCTGAGTCTGAGAAGCCCCAAGAAGCAATTCCACTCAGTCCTGTGGGCTGCTGTGAGGGGGGTCAACTTGACCACAGTGGGGCATGTCTCATTTCTGCTAGCACAGCCGGAGCCTTGCTTGTATTTTCCGCATTGGCTTGACATACCATCTTCGTCAATTACCCCATTCCCTCTGACTAAAGTGTTTTACTTTTGAATATTGCTATACTTTCGAATATTCCTTTTCAAATATTTTTGTCAGTTTCACTTAACAATATTTGTGTGGACTTTTGAGTTTTTATGGGAATAATATATGCATACAGCTAGAATTGTTAATATAGTAAATCTTTACTTATAATGCTCCCCCCCAATTATTCATATTAGAACACTAGTAAAAGGAACAATATCAAACCGTGTGTCTTTGAAGCAGTATGAGGAAGAGAAAAGCATTGTGTTTACCAAAAGAACAATTACCCAACCTTTGTTCTTCCAGGAGAGTCTGACTCATAGCTGCCCCACAGCACAGAGCAGACCGGCATTTATAGGAGTTCTTGGGCCATAGGGAGGTAGTGGTTACATGTTGTGGCCTAAACCACCAGCCCGATCCGAAGAAAGAGAAGACTTTCTACTCTCGCAAAGTTAGTCTCAGTTCTACCCTGTCCCACGTGTCTCCCCTGTCGCTACGAGACAAAATCCGCGCAGTGGCATTGATTTAGTTTTGTTTAGAGTTTTGCAGAGGTGAGCTATCCGGTCTATGTACTAAGAAGGGCTAGTGGGGCGGAGCCGCTGATCTTTGGGTTGGTTGCCGTGTCTTAAACGACTGTGCCCCCAGAGGGCCTTGAAGAATGTTTACTTCTATACAAATGACTGCCCAATGTTTGTTTACTGACACACACAAACACACAGTTAGTATTCTGAATATTTTTCATGTTAGACCATTTTCAAAAAGGACCACATTGTAATTTATTGAGTTACATTATATTGTAGTATATTGATATAAATTGTTCACATGAAACTCTTTACTTCAAAAAACTCACTTTCATCCATCCTCTCTGCCAGACTTAAACCACAGTTTATCTTAAGAACTTTCTCTTTCTCCCTCTAGGTGTATATGAGATATTATCAAATATTATTTATAGGAATATGTCATATAATATGATATATCACATATAATATTGACAACAGTGTATTAATATATGTATTATGCAAGCATATATTAACTATTTATGCATCTTTTTTCCTTGTGGACAGTGAATAATGCTACCTCCAATGTCAAACCTGCCTAAAGTTTTACCATGGCAAAACATTCCCACTTTGTTCACAGTAAATAACTCAACAAATAAAACGTTAAATTTGTTTTCCACATTGTGCTCTAAATTGAAACTATGCCTACTAGCAAGAAAAATATCGGCCTTATGTTCTACTAATCAGAGTCCCTAACAATATCATTATTTCTTTCAATATTATTTTTCGCCTCATGGGATTAAATGAATTAGTACATTTTCAACACTCAATTATCCTTATTGTGCAAAAATATTGTGCAGTTAATCAAAACATTTAACTGGTTTTGTTACATAATCAAATCATCATGTTCTGCATTACATTTTTCAGTGCATTTTGCATAATGAGGGTTAG
>NW_022107431.1:69186102-69193877 GCF_000313985.2 Echinops telfairi
GAGTTTGAGAGAGAGCTCCATTCCATAATTTCCATTCAAGTGCTTTCAGATGCTACCAATTATGTCTCCACAACTTTGATTTGAACTGGTGACCTTGATGTTGATGTTTCTATAACCCAATTAATTACTAATTACTGATTCTTTGAATTTTAATCTCCCCTTTAAATATTCAGTATAAAAACTCCAGGTAGTAAAATTCAAAGTGCTTCTTACTGATTTCAATGAGAATGACTTGCCGTGGAGATTGCTTCCTGTTGCAAGATTTGGAACCAATCAATCTAAAAGAAAAAACATCCCACGGAGTTGATTAAAGAGTTTGTTATTTGTTAAGCTAACCAACTTGCAGGAGAAGTAGCAGTCTTTAATTATTAAATTGTTATTATCTCACTTACTCAAAGTCAAAGTCTCTACAATGAACATTCTCCTTATACTGAGCTTAACCCTTAAAACCTTGACCTCACATCCTGATTGCCCTCTGTCATTCTGTCCTGGCCACACTGACCAGTGGGCTGTTCTTGGAACAAAAGAGAATGTTTCCCACCAACGGCTTTTGTGCATGCTGTTTCTTCTCTCTGAGTGTTTTGGAGGCATTTTAATACACCCCTCAAGTGTATGCTCAAATACTATCCATTATTAAATAATATCACATAAAATGTCATCACCTCACACAGCCGTATTAGCACTCACCACACACCCTTTCTGCTTACATTTTTCATGACAAATAATCATTCTATGTGAATTTGTACATTTTGTATAACCATAAGCCCATATCCCTTTTTCTGTTACTCCTTGCTCAGTGGTATGTTCCTCTTTTACTCACAATTATCTAATTCTTCCCTTGTGCATCCTGGTCTTCAGCATTCCACTGCAAAACCCATCTGCAAGGAATAAACACATGGCCTGTCCAGCTCAAACCAATCCCTAGAGCTTCAGAAGTTCATGGGTCAGACTAAAGAATCCCCAGAAAGGAGCACATTATGTGACCCGCTACCATCCTTGTACAGCTCAAGAACATTCTGGAAAACACGATGCACTAGCTGGAGCTCCATTTATGCACGCAGGTGAGATAGAGGCAGACTACCAGAAGTCCAGGAGAAAGATGCAGGTACTTTCGGTTCAAGGAGCCAGAGGAATGTGGGTCCTGAGATATTATATACAGCTCCTTGACTGCTCACGCAATCAAATACCCTTTGTTTGCTTTTGCAAACAGTGTCTATTGTATTTCTATTGGACAATAGAGCAGGAAAGGACCAGGTGGTTGGGCTAACAACATTTCTCAATCTTTTACTGGAGCAAAGCTCCATGAGGAGTATGCAAGAGAGGGAGAAAGGCTCTTTTGATGCAGGTTTAATATCTCAAATGACATGTTTGCCTAGAGTCGGGATGCTTAACCAGATACTTAGGAGCATTAGTGAGACATTACTAAGTCAATGTGAAATATTCGGGTTGTTAATGCTATTAGGTATTCTCTAGTCAGTTCCAAATCATAATTTGGACTAACAGAACTGCATGGACAACAGAGCAGAATACTACCCAGCAGTCCTGTTTCATCCAGACAATTGTTGCAGCTACTGTACTGTAGTCATCCACTTACTCGAGGGTCGTTTTCTTATCTGTGGACCTTGTCCTTTAGCAAGAATGCTATCCTTTACCAAGGACCAGTCTCTCCAGGTAACATACCCATAGTAGGTGAGAAAAAGGCTCCCCATCCTTGCTTTTAAGGAACATTCTGGTTGTCCTTCCTCCAAGATAGGTTTCTTCTGGCAACCCATGGTACGTTGAAAGTACTATGAGCTGCCAGAAAAGCAAAAGCCTTTGACTACAGAGATTGACATAAAAGCTTCAACAGTGGGCTCATTCTTCACTGAGACTATAATTCAAATGCATCGATTATTTTGCAGTCTTCCTTATGTGTTGTTTAACTTTCACATGCCTCTGATGTAAGTACAAATACATGACTTGAGTCAGGTGCACCTTTGTCTGCAACGTAACATTTTAGCTTTTTAACATTTTGAAGAAATCCTGTGAAGCAGATTTGTCAATGTAATACTACAATGGACTTCAAAGCCTCTATTTCTGTGATTATTGATTGTGAATCCAAATAAAATTAAATCCCATACAACTTCAATACTGACATGAATATATCTCAAACTTTTCTCTATCTATCATTATGCTAGCTATTTGTCTAGTGCTGAGGATTTTGATGTTCTTTACACTGAATTGTAATCTACACCGAAGGCCATGGGCCTTGATTTTCATTATCAGGTGCTTCAAGTTCTCCTTGAACAAGGAGATGTCATTTGCATATTGCAGACTGTTAATAACTCTTTTTCCAATCCTGATACCTTGTTCTTCTTCAAAAAGTGCAGATAATTTGTCTAACATATATATTGAATAAATATGGTGAAATGGAACAACCCGAAGACACATCTCTCTGCTCCAATGACTGCCTCTTAGTCTATATAAATGTTATACCTAAGGCTTATTGATTTATTTTGGAATTTCTATTCTCCTCAATGCTACCCAGTTTCTTGTGATCTACAGCATTGAATGATTTTGCATAGTCAATAGAACATAATTAAACATTTTTTTTCTAGAACTCTCTACTTTCAGCCAAGATTCATTTTATCCCTTCAGCCATTTTACCTCTTATTCCTTCTCTTCTTCCAGGTCCAGTTTGAATATCTGGCAGCCCCTGAAGCAGTTCTTAGAAAAATCTTTAGCAAAATATTTTTGCATGTGATAATTATATTTAATTATATTTTCAAAAGTATCCACACATTTATTGGGTCATTTTTCTCTGGAATAATGGATCTCTTCTTATATGTATGTCCAACATAGATGTGATAGTCTCACCATCCTTGATTCTAGGGAGAATTCCAGCTCTATTTCTTCCATGATAGATCTGTTTACTCTTTGGGAATCCATGTACTTTCAATATTCTGCACCAGCACCACAATTCAAACATAACAATTCTTCAGTTTTCTTCCCCTATGTCCAATTTTTCCATGCAGATGAGACCATTTAAAATATCATAGCTTGGGTTAGACCCACCTTTGGTGGCAAAGCGGCATCTTACTCTTCAGAACTTTAAATTTATCCAATGCAGTGCATTGTTTGACTTCCTGACTGCTGCCTCCATCAGCATGGATTGTGAATGCAAGTAAAAGGACATTCTAGTCAACCTCCACCTTTTCTCCATTTCTCATGATGTTATCTGCTATTCCAAAGGTAGGGATTTAGTTTTCTTTTCACAGACTTGTAATCCATATGGAAGGATGCAATCCTTGATTTTCATCAGCAAGTGCTTCAAGTCCTCAACACGTTCAGCAGCAAGGTTGTGTCACCTGCAAATAAGCCTTCCTCCAAACCTGAGGCCATGTTCTTCTGTATAGAGAGCAGCTTCTCTGATCGTTTGCTCAGCATACAGATGGAGTATGAATGAAGAGCTCATGCAGCCTTTACCACAGCTTTCCTGATTTCAAACTAGGCAGGATCCCCTTCTTCTATGGGCTCTAGAAGAGCGCAATGAACTCTTCTGGAATGTCCATTCTTCTCAAGGCTATCCGTAGTTAAGTTTATGATCCACAGAGTTGAAAGTCTTTGCACAACCAATGAACACAAGTCAACATTTTTTTCTGGTGTGCTCTGTTCTCCATCAAGATCTTTCTTACACCAATCATGATATCCCTTGTGCCAAGTCCTCTTCTATATCTGGTCTGAACATCTGGCAGCTCCCTCCCAATGGACTGCTGCAATGATCCAACCCTTGTTGGTTCATTTTTACTAACATTATATTTGCATATAACATCAATGATTTTTTAAGCTAATCCTGGATTTCATTTAGAGAAAATAAATGCAAAATAACAACAATAACAATGTAAAACAGAGGAAGTCTTCAATCATAAAGAAAGCAGAAACTATTAAAAGCTAAAATAAATTTAAATAGAGTCTAAAAGAAGACCGGAAGTAAGGTGTTAAAATTTAAACTCACTGCATTAACAATAATCTACTTTCAAACGCACTCTGCCTGATAGCAAGCTATGATTAGAGGGGATAACAATGCATCTTGATTGAATGTTTGATCGTGCTTCATAAAGTAGAGGGGTACTGAAGAAGAGGAAGACCCTGGGCAAGATGGATTGACACAGTGGGTACAATAATGTGCTCAAATATAAGAACAATTGTGAGGATGGCACAGGACCAATGCAGTGCTTTGGTCTGTTGGACAAAGAGTCACTATGAGTTGGAACTGGCTCGATGGCACCTAATACCAACAACAGCATGGGCCCACACATCCAGGACTATGAAACAACATGCTCTGTCTCCTGGTTTCCCCTGTAGTTCTTAAGATCTGTTTTTACTACCTTGAGTTAGAAGACACCGGTCATGCTATCCCTGGAAGCTAAATAGGAAAACCTGTCTAAGTTCTACTTGGATTTGGCCTTTTGTGTTATTCTATATCTAGTGCCTCCATTTGAAGGATAGGAAAACCAACTAGGAAAAAAATAGCTCATTAAACTCACTGTGTGCTTCAGTTAAGAGGGATTTTGGTGCCTCGATCTTCCAAAAAATACCCTGCCCCACCTTCCAGGTCAAGTGGGAAGCAGCACAACAGTGTTTCTATGTGAAACAGTGAGCCCCAACTCTAAGGTCAGAGAGATGGTCCAAGTTATGTTTTTCTTGCTTCCCTAAAAGTCTCTGCAATTTTTATTGTTCTTGTTAGCTATAAAGGAGTCATTTCTGACTCAGAATGACACTACCTTTAACATAACAACAGTAAATGGTGCATCACCTTCCAAGAGTGCGTATATTTGAGCTCGCTTTTACAATCTCCTTGTCAAGGCATCTCATTCGGGGTCTTCTTTTTGCTGACACTCTACTATGTCCAGGATGATGTCCTTTTCTGGATATTTGGGGGTGGGGGTGGTGGAGAAAGAAAGAAAGAGGCCTCACTGAGGTCAAGTCATGACTCCTAGTGATCCTATAGGTCAGGGTAGAACTTCCCCTGTGGGTTTCTGTGTCTGTAACTCTTCACAGGAGTCGAATGGCTTGTCTTTCTTCCACAGAGCATCCAGTAGTTTTGAACTGCCCAACTTGGAGCCATGGTGCCGCAGGTAACATGCAAGATTCTTAAGCAATATCAAGTCTTATCATCCTCATTTCTAAGACACATTCTGGCTATATTTCTTTAAATACAGATTTATTTAATCTTTTGGCCCTCCATGGCATATTCAGTATTCACCCACCCCATAATTCAAAACTATCAATTCTTCTGGAGTTGCCCTTGTTCTTTGTCCAGCTTTGGCATGCATATAAGGAAATTGAAAAGACCATGGCTTGCTAATTAACATGACATATTTGCCTTTTTTTAATTTTAAAGATATCTTTTGTGGCATATTTTCAATGCAAGACATTATTTAATTTTATCATTTTTGTTTCCATGGGTGTTCATTGTGGATCCAAGTATAATTAAATTATTGACAACTTTAGCCTTTTCTCGGTTTATCAGATGTTGCGTAATATCTCATTTAGGTGAATTTGTGTTTGCTTGATGCTGAAGTATAACCCATCCTGAAGGCTATAGCGATCGTTCTTTATCAGTAATGCTCTAGTCCTTTTCACTTTAACAGACAAAGTTGAATCCGTTGCATATCTCCGGTGGTTGTTGAGTCTTTCTGAAATCCTAATTTATTATCTTGAATTATTCTTCGTATTATCATGAATTATTCTTTATATTATTTGTTTTTACCAAATCAGTTGTTCAGTATACAACCATGGATCACTAGCACATTCATCTACATTTGTTTGTTGAAACATCTCAACTGGTATGACATTAATTCCTGGGTCATTGAGTTTCTCTGGTAACTCTGGAATTAGCAACATATTATTGCATTTGTTGAGCTGTATTGTATAATCTATTAAAAACTGATATTTCAAAAGTGTTCTCTGGTTTAAACAAAATACTATTGTGCAAATAGGCAGGGAAGTGAACAACAAATAAATTGCCAAGATTGTTTCCTTTTTAGTCCTGAGACTGTTCTAGAATTTGAATAAATTGTCCACTAATCTAAAGGTCCACTTACTGTGTTTATGAACTTATTTGTTGCATGAAACAAATTAAAAACTGAGTTAATAAAAACATAAGATCAGATATTTGACACAATACTTTCCAGTTATCTTAATACTGTTTTGCATAGTAAATGACAATATACATTTCCCAACAAGGACTTATTTTTTCATGCACTTTACTCTAAATTTCCCATCAGCTTGACTTCATCTGTCACATAATGGGGTCACAATCCCAAGCATAAGGGAGCCTTAGATAGTTTGCAACTAAGGGAAAACATGGAGGAATGAATCTATTCTTAAGTCTGCACTTATTTGAAGAACTATGTGCATTAACTACATGATTACTTTCAACTAGAATTTTTATGACCACTTGTCTGTTAGTTTGTTGTACTGCAGTGGTTTGTGTGTTGCAGTGGTGCTGAAAGTTCTATAACTGGTATTTCAAATGCCAGCAGAGTCACCCAAAGTAAACAAAGTTTAGTGGAACTTCCAGACTAAGAACAGATAATGAGAAATACTTGGCTCCCCACTTTGAAGGAAGGAGCCACTGAAACTTTATATGTAGCTTTAAAATATGATCAGATATAGAAAGCCTAAAGAATGCAAGCAGGGCATTTTCAGAGATTGACCTCATGTCCTAGAGCACTCAAACTGAAACTGAGGAGAGCTGATTTCTCAGAGTGAAGTCAATCAGGGAAAGTCTGTGGGAGGGGAGCCTTTGGGATTTTCATTTGCTGGTGGGGGAACATAGCTATTTAAACATTAGAATAAACAGCTGTGAAAAAAACTGCTAATGGTCAGAACTTGCAATGTGTAAAGGATGAATCCAGGAAAATTGAAAGACCTCAAAAATAAAATGGAACTCATAAATATCTATACCCTAGACATTATTTAGCAGAAAAGGACTGGTGCTGGCCATTTTGAAACAGAAAAGTGTATGATTTTCTAGGCCAGGAATAACACAATCAGGAGGAATGATGCAGCATTCAATGTCAAAAAAGGCATAGTGAAATCAATCATGAAGTACAACGCTATCTGTGATAGGATAATATCTACCCACCTTCCAGGAAATAACTCAAAAATTACTCAAATTGATGAACTAACCACAAAATCTAGAGATTAAGAAATTGAAGAAAAGAATTCGACCAACGACTTCCATTGGAAATTGATCAAATATCTAATCAAAATGCACTCATAATTATTGGTGATTTGAATGCTAGAGTTGGAAACAAAGAGGAAGTAACAGTATTTGGAAAATAAAGTCTTGCTTATAGAAATGAAGCTGGAGATTGCATGATAGAATTTTACAAAACTTGTCCATAGCAAATACCTTATTTTTTCAGCAACACAAAAGGTGATTATAGACATGGATATCCCCAAATGGAATATAGAGAAATGAAATTGATTACATATGCAGGAAGGCACAATAGAAAAGCTCAATATAAGCAGCTAAAACCAGGTTAGGGACTAACAGTGGAACCAACCATCTATTGCTCATACAGAAGTTACAGATAAAGCTGATGAAAATCTTTAAAAGTCCACTACAGCAAAAGGTGCACCTAAATTTTGAGAACATCTCAAATACAGATCTGACACATTGAAGATCAATTACAGAAGACCTGATGAGCTTTGGGAGGTCTTCAAGATCATCATTCAGGAAGAAAATAAAAGATGATTAAAAACACAGGAAAGAAATTATAAAA
>NW_022107431.1:69195229-69196181 GCF_000313985.2 Echinops telfairi
CTTTACACAATTGATGTGTGTATGAATTGTGATAAGAGTTGTATGATCCCCTAATAAAATGATTTTAAAAATATTATAATGATTATAATAATTGTGAAAAGGCCTAGAATTAGAAAATCTAAAGGGGAGAACATGCTTGATATATCTGAACCTGGAATAACTCAAGAAAAATGTCAAGCCTCAAGTTGCAATCTTGTAAGATTCTATGGGCAAAATAGTGAATAATGGCTGAAGAATCAAGAGAAGATGGAAAGAATAAACTGAGTTACTGCTCCAAAAAGAACAGGTCGACAGCCCACCATTTCAGGAGGGAGCATATAAGCAAGAACCAATGGTGCTGAAGGAAGATGTTTAAAGTGCACTAAGTTCATTGGCCAAAAAGAAGACTCCAGGAATTTAATTGAAATGTTTCAGCAAGCTAGTGATGCTTTGGAAACACTCACTCTTTGATGGCAAGGGGTTTGGAAGACTGCTACTTGGCCAACTGACTGGATGAGATCCATATTTGTGCATATTCCAAAGCAAGGTGACCCAACAGATTGTTCAACCTATGGAACAGTATCACTGATAGCTCACACAAGTAAACTTTGCTGATGATCATCCAACAATGATTGTAGCAGTATATTGACAGAGAATTACCAGAAGTTCTGGTCAGATTCAGAAGAGGAACAAGGAATATCATTGCTGATGTAAAAAAAATCATAACATTGTGAATGAGGGGGAGTGCAGAGTGCGGACCCAGGGCCCATCCGGGGGAAATTGGACATCCCCTTCCTGAAGGGTTACAGGGAGGTGAGGAACAAATCAAAATGTAATGTAGAAACGATGAAATATGCAATTTTCCTCTGATTCTTAAATGCTTCCTCCACCCCACTATCATGATCCCAATTCTACCTTACATATCCGGCTGGACTGGAGGAGGTGCACTGGCACAGATAGGAACTGGAAATAC
>NW_022107431.1:69196612-69204385 GCF_000313985.2 Echinops telfairi
AAAAAGAAAAAGAACGTGGCATCAGGATTGAAGGAAAGCTTATAACAACCTGAAATATGCAGATAACACAACCTTGCTTGCTTAAAGTGAAGAGGACTTGAAGCACTTGCTGTTGAGGATCAAAGACTACAGCCCTAGAAATGTATTATGAGTAAACCCAATGAAGATCAAAGTCCTCACAACTGGACCAATAGGCATTATCATGATAAATGGAAGCAAAGTCGAAGTTGCCAGGGACTTTCTCTCGCTTGGATCCACAATCTGTGCTTGTGGAAGAAGCAGTCAATGGAACAAAATGATCCCTTGAGTTAGGTTAATCTGCCTCACAAGAAGTCTTTAGAGTATTGAATTCAAGCTTGTTACTTTGAGGACTAAGGCATCTGACTCAAGCCACGCCATGTTATTTTCCATTGCCTCATATGCATGTGAAAGTTGGGCATTAAATAAGTAAGACCAAAGAAGAATCAATTCCTTCAAATTAGGGTACTAGAGAAACATATTGAAAGTAGCATGGACTTCTAAAAGGACAAACAAAGCTGCCTTCAAAGAAGTAAAGCCAGTATGTGCCTGAAAGGCAAGGATGGCCAGACTTCATCTTACATACTTTGAACATATTGTCAGGAGAGACCAGTCCCTAGAGATGGACATCATGCCTGATAAAGTGAAGCAGGAGCCTAAAAAAAAGAGGAAGAACCTTAACGGAGATGGATTGACATTGTGTTTGCACAATGGGCTCAGGCATAAGAACAATTATGAGGATGGTTCAGGACCATGCAATGTGTTATTCTATTATGTGTAGGGTTGCTATGGGTAGAAACCAATTTGATGGCACCCAATAACAACCTAACAACAGAGTTTATAGTTTGAAATCCCATGAATAGAAAGATCCAATGACATTTGACCAATGTGATACTTATTAGAAATGTGTTTTTAGATTCAGGATATAAATGATGGTCATTAGCAAGGATTAGTTTTGCATAAGAGTTCTTGTATTCTGCAATACACTTAGCTGTCTGACCCTGAAATCAAAGCTGCATGATGGGGAAAAGAAATATTCCCTAACCCATTATCTTTGACTTGAGTCCAATTCAACAATCCTTCGGGACAGAATACCACCACCCTACATGGGTGCCAAGGCTGTAAAATCTACAGAAGCAGACATTGTTATATACTTCTTTTTATAGAGCAGCTGGTGAGCCTAAACCACCAAACTTTTCGTTAGCAACCAAGTGCTTAACCACTGGACCACAAGAGCTCTTTTGAAGAATTGTAAATTTTCCACAATCTTAAATTAAAGTCATTTTTTTCAGTAGATAACAAATTAGTTTTGACCATCCCATCTCTTTCTTTAAGAATTCCCTTAGTAGTATACATGAGTATCTTTATTAGTTGTTTCACAAGCATTTCTTTCTGATATGCATATATATTGCGTGTGTATATTGAATACCAATTATCTTTCAATCCTATACTAAGGAAACACAAAGGGGCTCCTATGAGGTCTAGGCTAGCATAGCTCTGTGGTTTCATTTGGATATTGAGATAGTTAAAGTTTACCGAGCCAACCTAGCCGATAAACACATGTAGGGTTAATTGAAGGGTGGAGAGATAAATGGCTCAGTGAGCCTCGCCTTTCTAGTTCTCGGTCTCTTGCTTTCTGATGGTTGAACCAGGGTGCAGCTGCCCTAGCCAGTTCCCTGCTTCAGCTGGCAAGGCTCACTTCCTGTAAGACATCCCAAAGGAAAAGCCACATGGACCTACCCCTGTGCAGCCCTGGGTGCTGGAGCACCTGTGTGGAGACCCCTGCCAGAATTGAGATGCTTATACATTCACTGATTCAGCTTTCCTCCAGCAGTCGGCATCATCATTGAGTTTTTGGGGGGAGATGGAGGAGGACTTTCTGGATTGGTGTTGGACATATGGGCTAATGTTGGACTTGTGGGCTTGGGCAGCACTGGGTTGAGATGTTTTCTTGATGTGCACTTAACCTTTATATAAAATGTTCTCTTATACATGAGTTTCTGTGGACTTGTTCCTCTAAAGTACCCAGACTAACAGAGATATTGATATTGGTTGGATATCCTCCAAATCTGACTATAAAACCACAACTTGGATACCAAATTAGATTTTATTTTTCCTTAAATAACTTAGAGTATTTTTATTATAACTCTAAGTGATTGGAAAAAAATTTCCATTATCTAACTGTTGAATTTTGATAAAATTTGTGTGGTTATATGCTCACTCAAAGACAAACCTGGTTATAAAGATGATAAACATTCTGATTATTGAGAGTACAGCAATCATTTCCTTGGCATTGTGATCATAGTGATCAAGAAAGTCAAGTCTTGTGTTGGTAGATTCACAAAAAACAATTACAGTGGATGATAATGGATTGACTTGTGTTCCCTGAAATTATGTGCTGGAAATCTAACCCCTGTATCTGTGACTATACCCTCATTTGTCAATGTTTTTTTTTTTATGTTAATGAAGCACTATTAGTGGAAGGTGTACCTTAAATTGATTTCTTAATGACATAAAAGAGCAAGTTAAGCAAGCTAAAAGGTAAGCATGAAGGGAGGGGAAAGTACACACCACATCATCACCCACCAAGGAGCCTCTGAATAGAATATGAACGGAAACAATGACCTTCCCTTGAACAGGGAGCACCTCCAACAGAGAGGTAATACCTTGAATTTGAACGTTTAGTCTCCTAACTGGTGAAAAAATCAATTTGCGTTCCTTAAAGGCACTCATTAGTGGTATTTCTATTATCACAGAACTAGATAACTAAGATGATGGGGGAGTGGCACATCTTCATGTGGGGGAAATGTTGTTCAAAAAATTCTTTTTCTAAGGAGGAAGGCATGCTGGAAAACAACAAATACTCATCATATTACCTGATCATGGAAGTAGCTAACTTACACTTAAAATATTTTTCTACCTGTTTGATTGAGTGACTCCTCTTTTCCAAACACCATGCTAAGGAAATATAATGATTGGTGGGTAAGATAAACATCACAGATCTTACGGGCTCAAGAATATAAGCATAAACAAGTATTGTGCAGCTCAGAGTGATTAGCGTTATATTAATGGAAGCATAGGAGGCTTTAGGAAAACAGACTGGGTGCCAATACAGATTTTGAAGTCAGGAAAAGCTGTTAAAAGAAAGAGACACTGTTCAGAACTTAGAGCCCGATATGATCTGAGTTCAAGTCCTACACAAACTCTAGGGCCTCATTCTCCAGCAATTATTCTCCCGAACCTCAAAAATCATAGCATCTTCCTGGACCTAATAATCGAGAAAATGTCAATGTCTGATGAAAAGAGTTTGAGGTATGGAGCATTTTTAAAGATCTGAAGTTAAGCCTGAAAGAAATTTGAAATGTTATAATAATTTTAAGGAAGTACGTGACATGGTCAGGTTTGTGTTTTGATAGATTACTTTGTATATATATAGTCACTTTTGTTATATATAGTCACTGAACCAAGGAGGGATGTAGTTATGAAATATATACACAAACCTAGATAAGATAATTCGGTGGTTGATGGAACTAGAGTTATAATCTAGGAGGTTGACAAGTAGGTATCTTGGAGATTAAATGACAAGGTAAAGTGAGTAAATTTTTATTTATTTATTTATTTTAATGTGGGAGGTTGGGGTGTGGGAGTCAAGATCTTCTGGAGTGGAAGATGACTTAATTGTAGGAACATTTGCTAATGCAGAGATATGTGGAAATGGCGATTAGAGGGAAAATTATATGCAAGTAAACAGTTGACAATTCTGAATTAAATTGGGACATAATATGAAAATAAATCACTGAAGTTTGATTATTTAGAACTGATAGAGAAGCATCTTCTCTGGCCAGATACCTTGAGGGTCAATAGGGAGCTAATGAAACTCTTTAGGGAAGAATAAGGGAAAATAGTGATCAAGATAGAATTCTAAAGTGCAACAACCTTTAGGTGATGGGTATCAGAAGATATAATGGAGGAAGGTCAATGAATGAAAACAACGATGATCAGGCACATATACTGAACTGAGATGGAATCCAAGGTTTGAGTGTAAGCTATGATGTCAAATTTAGCTGATAAATTTCAGATGTTACATATTAAAAATTGAATTGTTAGGTTTAATCCTTGGGGAAAAAATTGCAGAATAAATTGACAAGTAAATAGAAGGGATAGATGTGGAAACAGAAGAGAAATAACTCTGTCTTTCCAAAAGTGTTTGAAACGGAAGGAAAGAATAAGAATGAAAGAAATAGGCGAGGCTCCGAGTCTTCTCTTTGTTTTGTTTTTTTGTATGTGTTTTGTTTTATAGCATGTGATGTAGTCACATATAGTTTAAGTGCTGGTTTAATAGCCAGTAAATATGTCCATGCTATAAATATTAGGGATATAGGGAATAAATCAAAGAATATGATCTCAGAAAGGACTTGGTGATCAACTTGGAAAATTGATGGTATGAACTTCAAGAATGCTATTGCTCTTTCTCCCCTAATACGAATGAAACAAATAGATGAATTGTGCAGGGGAAAGCACTGCCCATAATTTCTGCAAGCCATAAAAATTATTGCTTCAGAGCAACATGTGTTTTGTGCATTCAAGTTTCTATCATTCACATATGACTTGGCTAAGTTATGCCTTTAAGAAAAAAGTTGGATTTTATTGACAACTTTTTGTAATGCCTGTACTTGATTTTGTGAAATATTACATTTTTTCTCATATTCCCCAAATCAATTATATTCTTTGCTGCCACTGCTATTTTCAAATGATTTTAACTTGAGCCTTGGGGCATTCTAAGATAATGCAAACCACCACCAGTTTAAAAAAAAAAAAAGTGTTGTGGTAATAATCACAGTGGGCCCCTCTCAGTGAGTATTTGGGAGTTTGGGGTTAGGGAAAGAGATAATGCATGCATTAATACAATCACCCCCAAATAATGTCCTGGCCCCTTACTAAAAGCTGAATGCAGCATTGAAAAAGACCAATTGAATCCTGTTCAACCTGGAAATGATACCTGAAAAGCTTATCATTGTTTAAACATAATTGACTTAACTTTTACTATGATAATATTTGTATCAGTGTTATGTTAATATTACATGAAAGAAGCTAATTTTGTTAGCCAGAGGCTATTGATGGGGGTGAGGGAGTGGGGGACGAATTGATATTCACATTCCAGTGTACAGTACCTTATTTTAAATGAGAACGGAAACTTAGATTTGAATTGAAATGACATTGACACGAATATACCCCTATCAGCTTGGGGTTATAACTGCACTCCACACTCTTTTACAATTTGCAAAGGGGCTGTTATTGCAAATGTTATTTTTTCCAATAAAGAGACAGCTCATTAGATCTCATTACTAGTCAGCAGCTGTCGCAGAACATAGATTTCCAACTTGGAGCAATACATCTTTTCACAAATGCTTTCACAGAAAATGTGGGAAAGATCGATTTCATCGTTAACCTCCAATGACATTAGACATGGCTGTTCTCACACCTTTGGCTTTTCTGCAGAGCATTTCGTAGTTTAGTAACTTTAAGTTGAATAATTCAAGTTTCTTCTAAATGTAATGTCTTCTTCCTAGAAATTCTAAAGGGGCATTGAAAGCTATTTTTTTCCACCGCAACCAGCAAAATGTTACTCTAAACTTGGATAGTCAATAAATCAACAAATATTTTTTCAGTGTACAAGCATGCTGAGAATTGAAAAGAAATGATATATAATCCAATTTTCCTGTGCTCAAAGAGCTTATACTCTTCATGGGGAAATAAAAAATAGATGGTAAAGTCATGCATGCATACAAAGAATTAAATAATGTTTGAAGGTAAGTATTCAAGAAAGGTCATAAAATAGTGCATGATTCTTTGTTACATGCCTGTATAAGGAACAAATTATCAGAGAAGAAATAAGTCATAGTGGACATAAAATGTAAGGCAACCAAGAAGTGAAATGATAATTTTATTTTTAGATATTTTGAGCCGTGAGTGTCTGAGAGAGAGATGTGCGTGGTATGCGCAGGAAGCAAGTGAACTAGGAAAGCCATTGAGATCAGATGTATGTTATACAATAAATATATATAACAAGGGAAAAGTATATTTCCTGAATACTGTGATCCTCAGGAGTAAGACTGTAGAAATGGTTCAGTTTAATTGAAAAGTAGGGATTGCAGTAGGAAGGATAATATGATGTCCCACTGTAGATTACTATAAATGCCTGATGAAAGTGTAGGATGCTTATCTGTGAAGAACAGAGAATGGGGGTTACACAAAGGAAGCACTACTTTCAGAGGAGAATAGTCTGGAAGATTAGAATTTCAATAATCATTGAGGAAAATACCCATTCTAAACAAAGAAGTCAATGGGTATGCGAATGTGATGATCACATATTTCAATGACAAAGAGGTAAAAATCCCACTGCTGTCAGGTTTATGCCAGCTCCTCATTGCCTTATAGAATATTTATGGACTTCTTGTATTTTAGATTCAGAGAGAAAAGAAAGTTACTGTACTGAGTGGTGTAATAGATCTTGATTGCCAATCAGAAATCTAATTAATAATATATAATGAAGGTAAAGAAGAATATATCTAGAATCTAGGAATTCCTTAGTATTTTAATAATAAATCCTTCAATTAAAAAGTCAAGGCTTTAAACTCTCTGCTATCTCTAGTTGATTCCAACTCATAGAAACCACATAGGACAAGGTAAACTGCCTCTGTGAGTTTTTGAGTCTACCATTCATTATGGAAGTAAAGAGCCTCATCTTTCACAGAGTGCCTAGTGGTTTGGAACTGCTGGCTTTAGGGTTAGAAGCCAATGGGTGACCACTATGCACCCTGTAAAACTATAGCCCTCCAATTCTGACATTTCCACTACTGGCCCAAGCACTTTAGAAATGAAGGTTTAGTCACTCCAACAGGCAAAGAACCACAGAGTTGAGGTGCTCGCTGAAAGCAAAGGGAATGTGCAATGGGTAGGAGAAGGTAGTTTTAAATATGAGCTATGGTCATGTGATCTGGGGTAGACACCAGAACTGTGATTGTTTGAGTGCTTCCTCTTTATTTGTACACATCAAATATTTTTGTTGACATAAAATATCGATAAAATGTCAATGAGGCTAATAGGTTTTTGCTGTATGCATGTCAATTGTATCATGTATAAATTGTCTTTATTTAAAGATGATGTATAGGTTAAGGAAATGTGTACAGGTGCCATGTTGACACGGAAGGACTGTACCAGATTTTGTGTCAACTAGGCTGGACCAGACTTCTCAGTGATTTGGCAGTTAAGACCGACCAATCTTCTAACACATGTAATCAAATTCATAATGGGATGTACTATCAATAGTTGATCAGTTGTAAGAATAATACAGTGGGGTACAGCATCATTACTCAGTGCAGAGTCCTGATGCAATAAAGTAAATGAATATTTCCACAAGGATATGGCCTACTTCCAAAAGCCTGGTAGTTTTTTCTGGTCCTGAATTATGCATCTGGTTCTTTTGATCTGAACAAACAACCTGCCATATTACCTGAAAATTCTGGGAGTTTTTAGGGACTTGCTATCTGACTTGCCAATCCTAAATTCATTTTTGTCTATATTCACCAGTTTGATATGTCCCTACTGGACACTATGTTAAACAGGGTTTTCTAGAGAAACAAAACCAGATGCTTATGATTATACATATATATAGATGATAGATAGATAGATAGATAGATAGATAGATAGATAGATAGATAGATAGATGATAGATAGATAGATAGATAGATAGAT
>NW_022107431.1:69204485-69213046 GCF_000313985.2 Echinops telfairi
GATAGATAGATAGATAGATAGATAGATAGATAGATAGATATAGCATGAAGGAATATCACAGCTATATATATCTATCCATATATATATCATGAAGGAATATCACAGCTAATTAGTCTATATAGCAGTACAGAGGGCTCAGTTCAACTCATTTCTGTGGAACAGTTAGTACATTGATATATCGGAAGTCCTTCAACTCACAAGGGTTGCTGCAAAGCAGGTCTCAAAGAAACTTCAATCTCTAGGTACACGATCCACCAGTTGGGTGTCCCACAGATAGTGTAGCTCACAAGTTGGGGCAGAAAACTAGCAGCCTGTGATATGTAGGTTTGTTGTGACAACATGGCCAATGAACACATGTAAGATTAGTTGAAGGGTGGAGAGATAAATTGCTCTGAGCCTTGCCTCTCTCTCTCTTGCTCTTTGATCATCGGACCAGTGTGCAGCTGCCTTGCTTGTTCTGTGCCTCCATTTGCAAGCAATACTACCTGTAGTATGCCTAACCCTGGACTATGTTGCTGTAACTTGAGGTTCCTTCAAGACCTGCTTCGTCATGCTACTGGAAGGTATATCTCTTGAGCTAGGGACTTTGGGATCCTGTTATCTGACTGACTGTTGGTGACCTGCTTGCTGTTTGCTGCCTGTGGCCAGATAGCCAAAATTGCTCCACGGAGGACTACCCAAAGGCCCTCTAGACTTGAAAGACTGCCAGTGTACTAGCTGTCTCACGGAAGTGAGTTGTATTGAGCCATTTGTACTGCTTTATAGATTAATTAACTGTTTATTTCTTATGTTATCTATCTATATAAATATATATAAAATTATTAGTGTTCTGGTTTTGCTTCTCTAGAGAACCCTGTCTAATACACAGCACATACTGGTCTGATCACCAGAGAACGAGAGAGACAGGAGGGGCTTGCTGAGCTATTTATGTCTTTGCCCTCCAATCAAACTTTGACCTTATTAATCCCACATGTTTCTATTGGCTAAGTTGGCACAATAAAACTATCTATCACAGTCTACCCCTTGCCAACTTGGCACCTGTACACAATTCTTTAGTCATATGTAATTTCCAGACATTACGAAATCACACTTACCCCTAACATCAAACATCTATCATACATATAAATGAAAACACACTGAATCTAATTGTATCTGATGCATCATATAAGAACAAAAGAAAGATTTTCAATAAGCATATATATAAAAGATAAAGTGACAATCATAAACCTCACTTTTGCAATTGATCACGTGATCATAACTGATAGGTAGAAGTACCTGCTTCTACTACCCATTCTTTATTATTTTTCCCCTTGATCAGCACCTCAGATGGCTGTGGTTCTTACCCTGGTGGGGTGAACCAGACTTTCATTCCTGAGAGGTCTGGGTCATTAGACACCCTGTCAGGATTGGGTTGCTATAGTTTACCATTTATTTTAATCACAAGGCATGGTAATACTAAGAGTCAGCCTAGGGAATCTCCTGGATTCCAGACATATTCTTTATCTCCATTATGTAGCACCAGTCCAATTTCTCCTTGGTAATCAGGATCAATCACACCACTCAGTACAGTGACACCTTTCCTGACCTATTGATCCAAAAGCATGAGAAGCCCAAAGTGGCCAGGGGGCATTCTCAACTGCCAGTTCAGTGAAATTCATGCAGTGTTTCCAGGTGGGAGAGTTCCTTCCTTTAGGCCCATTACCTCAAGGCCTGAAGTGCATAGGGTTGATGGGACAGGAAGCAAAAATTCTGCAAATGGACCACTAGTAGTAATAGTGAGTGGTGCCATGCCAGCTTCCACACCATGGTTCCTGGACCCATGAATCCTGGCTATTGGAGACCAGCACCGTATATTGGCACTGTTTAGTGTATATAGCCTCAGGGATAACATTGCCCCAGCCCTGCATGTTGTTGCCACCTAGTTGGTGCCATAATTGTGTCTTTAGGAGCCCATTCCATCGTTCCATCAAGCCAGCTGCTTCAGGATGATGAGGAACATGATACGACCAGTGGATTTGATGGCCATGGAATTTGCACTGCATTTGCTGTGAAGTGACTTCCTTGACCTGAAGCAATACTATGTGGAACGCCATGTCAGAAGATAAGGCATTCGGAGGTAGCCCTTTAGTGAGCGTTCACTTGACACATGATTATCTTTACTTTGTTGGCCCATTCAGAGAGGTCTATCCACATACCTCTTCCCCACACCTCCTCAACACCAATTTTCCAATCACGGTCCTTCCAATTCCCTGACCATCCACCAAACCATTAGCCACAGCCCATGAATCAGTATATAGTCTCACATCTGGCCATTTTTCCTGGTAGGCAAACTGGACAGCCAGATGCACTGTTCAAAGTTCTGGCCATTGGGAAGATTTCCCTTCACCACTGTCCTTTAGGGAGATCCCAGAAAGGAGCTGTAGTGCTGTTGCTGTCCACTTATGAGTAGCACCTGTATATCGTGCAGAGCCATCCGTAAACCAAGCATGACTTTTTTGGTCTTCAGTTAAAGTATGGTAAGGAACTCCCCAGGAGGTCATAGGTGTAGACTGGGAGAAAGAAGATAATGTGACAGGAGTGGAGACTGTGGGCATTTGGGCCACTTCTTCATGTAGCTTACTTATCCCTTCAGGTCCTGCTTTGGCCCAATCTCATATATACCACTTCCATTTAACAATGGAGTGTTGCTGCACACGTCCAACTTTATGATTCTGTGGGTCAGGCAATACCCAGTTCATGATGTGCAGCTCAGGCCTCATGGTGAGTTGGTGGTCCGTGGTTAGGTGGTCAGTCTCCACTAAGGTCCAGGAACAAGTCCAAAGCTGTTTTTCAGAAGGGGAGTAGTTTTCTGCAGAGGATGACAGGACTTTACTCCAAAATCCCAATTGTCTACAGATCCACCAATAAGGGCCTACCAAAGACTCCACACTGCATCTTTATCTACAACTGACACCTCTAACACTATCGGGTCAGCTGGATCATATGGCCCCAGTAGGAAAGCAGCTTGCACGGCAGCCTGAACCTGTTGCAGAGCCTTTTCTTGTTCTGGGCCCCACAATTGGATGCATTTTATGTCATTTTATGAATAGGTCAAAGTAGAACACCCAAGTTAGGGATATTGCCTCCAAAATCCAAAACGGCCCACTAGGCATTGTGCCTCTGGTTTAGTTGTTGGGGGTAGAGGGGGGAGGCAGATGCAATAGCTTATTCTTCACTTTAGTAGGAATCTCTCAACATGTCCCACACCAATGGACTCCTAGAAATTTTACTGAGGTGGAGGGTGCCTGAATCTTTGTTGGGTTGATTTCCCAACCACTTGAATGTAGATGTCATACCAATTAATCTAGAGTCTTTGACACATCCTCCTTAGTGGGCTCAATCAGCATAATGTCATCAATATAATGGACCAGTGTGACATTTTGTGGAAGAGACGGGTGATCAAGGTCCCTTCAGACTAAATTATGGCACAGGGTGGAAGAGTTGATGTTCCCCTGGGAGAGAGTTGTGAAAGTATATTTTTGCCACAGCCAACTGAATGCAAGCTGTTTCTGGTGGTCCATAGAGACTGCTATTGAGAAGAAAGCATTGGCCAGATGCATAGCTGCATACCCAGTACTAGGAGAAGTATTAACTTGCTCAAACAATGAAATCACATCTGGAACTGCAGCTGCAATTGGATTTACCACCTGGTTAAGTTTATGATAATCTGCTGTCATTCTTCAGGATCCATCTGTCTTCTTTACAGCCCAAATAGGTGAGTTAAACAGCGATGTGTTAGGAATCACCACCTCTGCATCTTTCAAGTCTTTGATGGTGGCACTGATCTCTGGAATCCCTCCAGGAATGCAGTATTACTTAGGGTTTACTATTTTCCTAGGCAATGGCAGTTCTAATGGTATCCACTGGCCTTTCCTAACATAATAGCCATTATTTTACTTTTCAGGGATCCAATATGGGGATTCTGCCAGTTACTAAGTATGTCTATTCCAATGATGCATTCTGGAACTGGGGAAATAACAGGATGGGTTCGGGGAGCCACTGGATCCATGGTGAAGTGTACTTGGGCTAAATCTACATTGATAACTTGACCTCCATATATCCCCACTCTGATTGGCTGACCTTGGAACATTTGGGGTCTCCTAGAATTAGTGTCAGTTCAGAGCCAGTGTCCAGTAATCCTTCAACAGTTTGAGTACTTCCTTTCCTCCAATGAAATCACTCTTGTGAAAAGCTGCAGGTCCCTTAGGGGAAGGCTAGAAGAAAGACTAACAGTATAAACCTTCAGTGATGTAGCAGGGTTCTTCTTCAAAGGGGTCTGGCCTTCCCCTCATTCAAAGGGTTGTGGGTCTCTACATGGCTCAGGTCTGGGAATTGATTGAGCGGCCTGACTCTATTTTTCTGTTCACCTGATCTAGTGTTCTTCCTCCTGTACTAATCATGTAAATACTTAGTATGTATTTCACTCCTAGGGACACTCTGGCTAAGTAGCCAAGCCCATAAATCCACATAAGACAGGTGGCTTTGATTACTACAGAAAACTTGCTGTTCATTACAATAACCACATCCATGCTCTCTCTGTTGCTTCAGTGCTACACCTGCCTTCTATAGGGGCCAATCAGCCTCATTGTAGGCAAATGTCGGAGTTCACTTAGGGCAGTTTCCACTGTTAATCTTGGTGTACATAAAATAACAATCATAGGGGTCTTCAGAGATGCTGGGGCCACTTCACACACTTGTTCCTTATGGCTGTGGTGAAACTTATGTCATCAGAGTGTTCCCTTTTTGGGTCTATGGGATTATTCTGATAGATCCATTCCAACATACCAATTTCCCTTTTTGGATGCCTTCTTTTACAGTGTACCAAGGTAGGTCAGGTACCTCAAGTTGCTCTAATGTAGGCCATCTGGTAGCCCATGATTCAGTGAGCCAACCAAACAAGCAATTAAATCCTCTCTTAACCTCTTTTGCTGAGACACTGAAAGAAGAATCTATTCTTAGGGGCCCATATCAAGAAACTCAGACTGGGTCATTGTTATATTCCTTGCACCAGTATCCCACATCCTTAGTAACTGTTTCCAGGGATCCCCAGGCTTCTTTTTGTACATGTAAGAAAACTCTATCAGATCATTTTATTAGGGGCTCATACAACTCTTATCACAATCCATACATACATCAATTGTGTAAAGCATATTTGTACGTTCATTGCCCTCATCATTCTCAAAACATTTTCTCTCCACCTAAGCCCCTGGCATCAGCTCCTCATTTTTCCCCTCCCTCCCTGCTCCCCCCTCCCTCATGAACCCTTGATAATTTATAAATTATTATTTTGTCATATCTTGCCCTGTCCAATGTCTCCCTTCACCCACTTTTCTGTTTTCCGTCTCCCAGGGAAGAGGTTATATGTAGATCCTTGTAATTGGTTCCCCCTTTCCAATCCACCGTCCCAGTATTGCCACTCATATCACTGGTCCTGAAGGGATCATCTGCCTAGGATTCCCTGTATTTCCATCTCCTGTCTGTACCAGTGTATATCCTCTGGTCTAGCCAGATTTGTAAGGTCGAATATCACTTCTTTAGGAAATTTAGGACATAGTTACTAGAACAACTTCTAGAAGGGATTCATAATTGTACCAATTCCAAAGAATGATGATCTAACACAGATGTTCTTAACCTGTGTGTCGTGACCCCTTTGGGGGTGGAATGACCCTTTCACAGTGGTTGCCCGATTAGTAAAAGTAGCAAAATTACAGTTTATGAAATAGCAATGAAAATAGTTTTATGGTTGAGGGGTCACCACAACATTAGAAACTGTATTAAAGGGCCATGGCATTAGGACGGCTGAGAGTCACGGATCTAACAGCTCAAATTATAGAAGAATTGATAACTATCATATGAAAGTAAAATTTTACTGAAGACTGCAACAGCAGTTGTAGTACTACATTGATAGGGACCTGCCAGAGATTCTGGTCTGATTCGGAATGGGATTTGGGCCAAGGGATTCCATTGTTGATGTCAGATGAACCTTAGCTGAAAGCAGACACTAACAGATACTGTTTATTGTGTTTTCTTGATTAAACAAAGGCACTTGACGGTGTGGGTCATAATGAATAATGGATAGCCTTGGTAGAATGGGAATTCCACAGTGCTTCATTGTGCTCCATTGTGGAACTTGTACGTGGATCCAAGGGGGATTTAAGCCTTCAGTATAGATTATAATTTGATGTAAAGACAATCAAAATTTTCACAACTGGACATGAAAAGCCAAAAATGATTAAAGTTGTAAGGGATTTCATCTTGCCTGTATCCACAATAAAAACACAAGGAAACAACATTCAAGAAATCAAATTATATATAATTTGTTATTTCATGTTGCTTATAGATGTTTTGTATAACCATAAAACACTACTAATTAGATAAACGCGATGTTTCTGTACTCAGTTTACATTATTTGTTCCATGCCACGATATAAAGTTGGTTGAAATAGCTCTTGAAAGTGCTGAAAATAACTGATGTATCTTTGAGGGCTAAGGTGCTCCTGACCAAGCCATGCTATAGCAATGTGTCAAATGCTTGTGAAAATTGGGCAATGAAGAAGGAACCTGAAGAAGAATTTCAATGCATTTGGATTATGATGCATTCACATTAGGTGAAGAATATTGAAAATTACATGGACTGCCAAAAGAACAATCTAACCTGTCTTAGAAGAAGAATAGCCATAATGCTACTAAGGGGCAAGGAAGAAGTGATACTGGTTGCAACAATGAGCTTAGCCATAAGAGCAATTGTGAGAAGGGTGCTAAACTCCACAGTACCAAAGACAACATCAGCATTTCTTTTATCCAGAATAGTTCATGGATTACCAGTAAATTCATTGCATGTTTATTGAAATTTATGTTAGATTATTTAAAATATCACTTC
This sequence comes from Echinops telfairi, assembly GCF_000313985.2. Taxonomy (NCBI): domain Eukaryota; kingdom Metazoa; phylum Chordata; class Mammalia; order Afrosoricida; family Tenrecidae; genus Echinops; species Echinops telfairi. The sequence goes on from NW_022107431.1 coordinate 69,211,404, forward strand.
AGATATTTTAAAAACTTGATAGGCTAGAAAATTAATAGCCCTAATATGAAGTATAGCTTGTGAATGTAAAGATTTAAGAGTGAATTTTGTATTTGTAGAGTACAAAATTTGATCAATTATTATAATGATTTTGGTGAAACTTAATTATGAAAAGAAAAAGTATATAGGGAACTAGTTTTTCCAAATTTAGGATATCTGGGAAAAATTCCTGAAAAATTGGTCGAATCGTTATTACAAATTTCTCGATCTAATTTATTCAAGTAGACTCAGATTTATTTTATGAATTTCTTTAACAGCTAATGACTTGTTCTATTAGTAAAAATAAGGAAAATGGACCTGTAGCTTAAGCAATTTTCTAACATAAGTGGTTCAAACTCTCTGGTTGCTCCAAACGAGAAAGTTCAGACTATCTGCTTCTGTGAAGGTGCACCGCCTCGGAAACGAAACCCTATGAAGCATCACTATGAGTCTGAATTGACTTTACAGCAGTGTGTTTGTTTTGCTGTTTACTGTAATGGTGTCAAAAAGATGTATTTTATAGATCTTGGGTAATCATGGTTACGTAATTAGATTTTATGGAATTTAAAGACTTAAATGAATTTGCGTGAATATTTGATTTTGTCAAGTTTCCATCTGAGGGCGAGAGGGGCTCAAAAATCATGCTAATTTCATATGTGTGTAATTTTGAAAAATAATATCGATTCATAGGGATATACTTTGTCTGTATGGAGAAAATTTAAGAATATTATACATTCTTAAATTCGCTGATTTTAATAGCAAATAAAAAATGAAAAAACACTAATCTCGAAATTATAGTTTTCTTATAAGCTATGTAATTACTTTTTAAACTAGTATTTTAAAATTTGCAGTAAGATTTTCAAAAAAAACAGGTTAATATATGTTTGTCACTTGGCCTTTGTTCATTGCTTTGAGGAAGGTCTGTTGGTCTAATTGGTGACATTATTTTCCCTGGCAGTATCATCTATAAGTGAATGAGGTCAATTAGATGACTGTTAGTGGATGGCTTGAGAATATGTTATCATTTAAACTTGCTATTTCTGCAATGTTGTTTTGACTAACTAAATCATATGCATCATTCTAATTAGAGGAAGGTATGGCAGCATGGCATATAACACCCTGCACTTTTGGTATCTGTTAAATGAAACAAATCTAGTTATTTAGTTTCATTTGAAAGACTAGGTTGGTTTGGGGCCAATGGATAATGTATATTTTCTTCTAAAGCAAAGTTATTCACCTGTTGGAAATCACATAAGAGCCAATCCTTTCTTATTTACAGTCTGACTGGAAATTATTTAATGAGGTTTTACTAGTGTTTAGCCAAACTGAGAAAATAATATATAATTTGTTATTTCCTGTTGCTTTAGGTGTTTTGTATAACAGGAAAACACAACTAATAAGATAAACATGATGTTTCTGTACTCCCAGTTTACATTATTTGTTCCATGCCAAGCTATAAAACTAGTTTAAAGACAATGATTATATTCTCATCCTGTTTGTCTTAAAATTAGGTAATATTAGCATTCAGTGCATGAGTAGTTTAGTCAATCAGAATTAAGAATACAAAATACAAATTGAATAAAATACAAGTGTTATTTCTAATTTCAGAAGTACTTGACATTGTA
>NW_022107431.1:69214251-69216371 GCF_000313985.2 Echinops telfairi
TTCCACTCTGATTTTCTTATAATTGATTGGTTGCTCATAGAAGATCCATTATGGAGTTAATTACATGCTGTTGGGTCACATCAGTTGGGTGGAGTGGGGGTCACTCAGCCTTAACTAACAAATTACTGAAAATTCTGGCCCAAGCAAACCTACACAAAACCCAACTATCACAAACACTGTCATTCTCCAAAAGATTGCCATCAGTGAAGTCTTGCTGAGGTAGAGTCTCTTACTTTCAAAGGTCTAGTGAACATTTTACCTTCAACACTTTGTTGGAAGGCTTTTTTCCCCTCATTTATAAGAGTTTGGGCAAGGACTTGCACAGCATAAGTACATGAAACACAAATATGTTCATCACAGACATATGACTATGCTGAGGGCTTTTTGTATGAGGTCGCTCTTCCTGGAGGACTGATTGTATAAAAATATGTGTGCTCTTTAGATTGCTGTATGCAGCAAGAAAGGCTGGCAAATATATTTATTGTTTCATGTGTGTTATTAGGAAGGTACAATATTTGTGATTAATTAATGTTCAAGTGAATATTTTTTTCATGCCTCACACCACCAATCTTTCCATTGGGACATATATTTAACAAAACATCATATCTAACAAAAAATAAGCAATGATTAAACATGCATTCCATTAGAGGAAAATTATATCTACAAAAATTTACCAAAAAAGAAAAACAAACAAACAAAACAAAAAAGCCTCATCAATGAAAAGGTTTTAAAGAACATGCTAAACCCCAACAGCTCTGGGACATTCTTCTGGGCCACAACCATTTGGTCTTATTTTCTGTAATGAGTTTGCTAGTTGGGTATTTGAGCAATTTAACTGCTGTGTCATAAGGGGTCATTAAAGAATTTGTAAAAATGTTTTAAAGTTATTTTAATTCTATATAGAAAGATAATTAAAAGGCTAGTATTGCATCTGTGTGAACAGTGAGGTCAGAAATTGAAGATAACCTACATTATAGTGAACTATACTTTATATTTTCAATTAGTATGTTTTATGAAGTGGAGAGAATAAATAAATATCTAAATTGTTTATTATATTTCATCTTTTCAGGGTTTAAGTACTGTGCTTGCCAGAATTTACTACATTTTCAGGATTTTTAAAGAATTAGTAATCTTCCCAAAGGAATTAGATCTTTTATCTCCTTCATTTAAGATTGCAAAGCTATTTTAAAAACTGCAGCAGGTATATTTAGAATTAATAATTTGGAATTTGATGTTTAAAAAGTAGTTTGGAATTTTATAAGTGACAATTACCAATAGTAGCACCAATAAATTTTAATCATTTGTGGGGAAATGGAAAATTATATTCTTCCTTTGTCATGAAAATAGTTGATAGGCATTACTTCAAATGTAAGTGGAAATTTTTGAGATTAAAAACTGAAGTAAGTAAAACTAGAACATCTTAATCCTATAGCTTAGACATAATTACTATGAGCATTCATTTATCAAATATTATGATCCATGAGTTCTAAGTTTGAAACTAAGCTAGTGTAGGATATCATTAAAATCCTTTAAAATATTTTGTCATGTCATGGGCCTCCCAGAGCCATCCAACTTGTATACTAATTATTTTTTTTCTTGGCTGCATGCTGTTTTAATTACATTCATTATTTCTGTCATTCTGCAAGAGCTTATGCATGGAAATCCTGGTGGCCCGGTGCATAGCCATTGCTTTTTCCTGCTGTGCTAACGGCTTCAGTCCAAGCTGAGGTGCAAATGAAATGAGTTTAGAAGGCTAAATTTGGCCCCCAGTTAATTTGCTTCACAAACACACTACCTATTTTTTGTCATAGCTGGCATGGTTACAAATCTATGTTCATAAAGAACCCAGTACTTAAAGTGAAATTTGTTAACTTTTCTCCTTAGCGGTTAGCAATGATGTTAGCAGAAAGAACAACAGAGGAGGTTTCTAGAGGAAATAATAAATGAAGAAGATTTCAGTTATTCTTACATTCTTATTAAATAAATATAACATGAAGAAATAAAATAAGATTGTAAAGAAAAACTCAGTGATGTTAAAGAAAGAAATATTATCACAGATGTTCTGACAACTTCTCATGTGAAAAAATTTGCCATATTTTTTTTAAATGATTAATCCCATC
>NW_022107431.1:69216483-69218246 GCF_000313985.2 Echinops telfairi
TCTATGATCCCTATCTTTCTATTTTGTAAGTGAAATGACAATGGAATCTGAAAATCTCCTTCAAATTAAAAATAGCCCATAACCACCTCCTATACATCTATGACAGAATCAATAAATTATTAAATGTAGTTACAAATATGTATGCAAGATCCATTATTAAGATTTATCCAAATATTTTCCATCAAGCAGACATGTACTTTATGTACAAGTGTTCAGGGGGCTGTTGTATTTTAATTTTTTTAATGTGATGTCTTTTAGGAATCAGACAATAATTGGCATATCAAATAGGTAGCTGTTTCTATGTCAGGTGGTCATAAACAATTTTAAAAAGTCCTTCCTTACTATGTCACTAAGCTATATCTTATTCAATATACACTGTCTTATGGTCTTTTCGTTATTTTATTTGTTTAGCATAGAAAGAATTCAGTACACATTGTTACTAACACTGAATAAAGATGCAAATTATGATCTATGTTCTCCAGAAATTAACTTTCAAAGGTACAAGGCAGATTAATCACACATATATAACCGTAAATGATTCTTTCAAAAAAATGTTTTGCTTGCTTGTTTGTTGCTATTCATAGTAAAATTTTAGTGTACAACATAATCATAAAACAAAGTTGGAAACACTTTGCAGAGCAGTGAATGTTTTCTAATCATGTTCATATATTATGTAATGAAAAAGGGAATGAATATTTAAAGGGAAAAATGTGGGTGAATCATTACAACCTAACATATCAAAGAAAATTTCCAGCAAAGTTTTCAAAATTCTATTGCCAGAATGCCAGAGGTATTTTTCCACTATCTGAAATGCATTACCATGCTGATGATGACAGTGGTTCAGCGCCTCTATCTCCAGGTGCCTCCATAAACCTGACTAGAATGGCCGCTGCATTTGGGGAAGGGCGTCAACAGACAGAAGTGACCTAACTCTGTGGTCTTTAAACACTGAAATAATCCTCTCAGTTTGGTTTGCTTAATCAAATACTGTAGAGCATGCTTTACCTGTCATTGTGTCGGCAGTAAAGTTGAATTCCTTTAAAAATAAATAAATAAATAATAAAGAGCATTATATATAAATTCTACAAAATTTGGTTTAAAAGAACATATAAATACCTAGTTAAAATTGTGTTTCCATTTCATTATCTTTAATTGCTGTCATTTATTGCTTAACTTAAGCCTGATTTTCTCCCAGGCTATTGTGGATTTAGCTCATCCTCATTCTCATTAAGTGAGGCTTTTTTCCCTGGAATCCAGTATGCTTCATTGTACCCAGGAAATGTGATCTTAAAATTTCTTGCTATAGGCTTCCATTCAACCGTTGATTTTTAGCTTGTAAAATAGACATTTAACGGGGAAGTGTCTGTGGCCAACAATCAGGTTTGTCCATTGAATTTCTACCTTTCTCTGGTGTGTCCTGTTTCATCATGCAGAAAAAACAAACAAAACACAAGAAGAGTGAGAAGGCACATGTAACATTGCTGGGTTTGTTAATTTGTTTTTGGAAAACCTCATGGTTTTCTACCACCAATTTCTGTTTCCCAATAATCTATCTTCAAAGATGCCCCTGAGTATTATGTTTTAGGAGGATTTTGCCAATTTCCTCCTTTCTATCAGTCTTTACCAATGGCTTTGTCTACCTGTAACCTATCCCTTTATACGTTAGAGAAGGCCACTTACTAATGCTAATCTAGTCTGAAAGACATATTCTGAATACAAGATTTAAAATGATGAAACATTTAGTTTAAATCTTAAAGTCTGTA
>NW_022107431.1:69218589-69222383 GCF_000313985.2 Echinops telfairi
AAAATAAGCTGAACCCATATATTTCACAGCACACGAACCTTCTAAATATCATAATGTAATAAAATTGACTTGAGTAGAGACATATCTTTCTAAACATTGCCTGTGATTTGCAAATGAATGACTTTAAGAAGGAAAAAAACCACAGTGGTGATAATATATATAGAAACAGCATAGGAAGAAGACTTACAAGGTTAACACAATATATGCCAATCCTATAAAACTGAATAATAATATTCTCTCTATATAATTAGAATATATAGTATTTTTAGAATATAGAGTATTTAGGATTTACTTTTTAGAATATCGAATATTTAGGATTCCCTTTCTTAAATTAGAATTTGTTTTCAATTACTTGGAAATCAAATATTTTAAATGAAAATTTTCACTTTAGAAATATACCTGTATTTCAACATAGCGATAGATACACACATACAATTTTTATGCCAGAACTCTGCAGTTTCCTTTTCTGTTCTACTCTTACGAAGCTCTAAGGAACCAAACCAAACCCACTACCATTGAGCAGACTCTGACACATGGTGACCCTTTAGGAGAGAACTGGCCTTTTAGACTGTACATTTTTATGGAACAGAAAACCAGATCTTTCCCCTTTGGAGGGGCTTGTGGGTTTGAACTGCTGAGATTGAGGTTAGCAGCCCAATGTTATTACCTACTATACCACAAGTTCTCCTTAGTAAGTAAATTAAAAAAGGATCAGATGGAGAAAATATCTTAAACCTCTCAAAAAGTACCATTATTGTTGAACACCCGGAGTTTATTAATCTCATAAATTTAACTAAGAAGCTACCTTCTGAATCAATCTATCTCCCTGTCAAAGAGTTAATTCCCACCAAAAGCAAGCCTACAGGACAGAGTGGAACTGTCCTTTCGACTTCCTAAAGTTAAAAATCCTTTCAGGAGCAGAGAGTCTCATCCTTCCCGTGTAGAGCAGCTAGCTAGTCGAGTCAAATTGCTGACGTTGTGGTGAGCAGCCCAATACATAGTGCACTGTATCATCAACACTCCTTTGTAAGAAGGCTGGCAGAATTCAATTTACCAGTTCAATGAATATTCAGTGTCCACTTGTGTCTAAGCTACGTCAGGCACCATTAGCTGTTATAGATATAAGCTTAACAAAAATAAATAGTTTACTGTATTTTTTGAATTGACAGTATGAAACAAATAATCATACAGCTATATTTGCATTTTAAAGTTTTATGAGACTATGCATAAAAATAAAGATGCTATAAAAGTAAACAATACAGAAACTAAGTTTGGGGAGTTAGGGATTGCAGCAGACAGAGAGAGAGTAGTGAGGAAGGGCGAGTGTTATTAAAGTGTTTTCTACTAAAGGGACAAACATGCTTACAGGTACTGAGTTTGAAGGAGTTTGGGTTGAAAGAACAGAATAATCATTATAGGATATAAATTTGAAAGTTGTTTTAAGCAGGAGCGTGGTAGAGAGTCAGATTCCCATGTTTAAAGACAGCTCTTGCATCGTTGTTGACAAGGACACAAGTAAAAATGGGCAGATCAGTTAGATGCCTCCTGCAGCAATCGGCATCAGGCACACCACATATATGAATGGAGCTGAGGCAAAAGTGAACGATACCTTGTCCCCACCAACCCACTGTGTCCTCCAAAAGGTCTCTTATAGGTCACCGTCAACAAACACAGAGAAGAACCTGTGAAGAAATGAAGTTTGTTTCTGGGATCGTCCAAGTAGCGGCTGTCTCCACACGTCCCTCAAGCTGATGAATCACAAAACTGATAGCATGCAAAGTTACGCCAACCAGCCTTTGCTTTCAATCACTGCAAGTAATAGTAATAAAAGAGCCCTGGTGGAGTAGTTGTTACCCATTGGTCTGCCACCCGTAAGGTCCCCAGTTCGAAACCACCAGCCAATTTGTGGGGAGTAGCTGGGCTTTCTACAGAAGAAAGTTAGTCTTGGAAACTCACAGGGGCAGTTCTATGCTGTCCTGTGGGGTCACTCTGAGTCAGCAAGAGCTCAAGGACAGCAAACACGTGGAGAAGTAATGAAATAGTAATAGATTCACAGTTACTGAGAACTTTGCTTCTCACTGATTTAGGCGTCTTTTATGTATTAGTTCCTCACAACACTATGAGACATTTGTTCTGAGAATTCAGGTCATTCAGATCCGAACCTGTATGCGACACTTAAGAACTAAGAAAGGTTTAAAGGTACAGTAAGCACAACTAAAGAAAAAGGATTTAGGGTGGATTGAGCAAATAGATTGAAAGGAGTGTTTGGTAGTGGTGTAGGAGGATAATGAATGAAAACATTAAAAGTCCATACACTCAAGCACAAAACAAGCTGACAGAGATGAGGTATATGGAAAAAAAAGAACTCAGACTAAAATATTAAAAACCATAAAAAGCAAAGAAAACATTGAGTAAACTCATACTGCTTAAGAGGATTTTTAAGGTTCTTTCAAAATATAGAAAAGAGGGGGAAAATGACAATGTTCAGGAAAAAATATGATAGCTTCAGAAAAGAAATATTTGATATACAATATGATATTTTTCATTGAATAAGATGAGAATAAATGCTATGGAAAAGAAATAATATTCAAGGGTGCAATAAAAGATATGAATGGTTTTCAGATCTAAAGAGTTGAACTATGGAGATCACAAATACTTATCATGCAAAAGGTGAACAATGTAAAGAAACAACATGGGTGTATAGATATGATATACTAGACATGCATATCTCTTACACACATCTGCAAGCACATATATAGTAACAGTTTTCAAATTTAAGGAAATAATGCCATATGTACTCAGGCAGAAAAAAAAAAGAAACAGATTTCTTTAAATAGACAGAAATATTAAATCATATAAATGGCTTCAAATATGCTGTAACCAAACCCACAGCTTCTGAATCAATTTCGATTCATAACATGTCTACTCCTAAGACAAAGTAGAACTGCCCCTTTCTGTTGATGAGGTTGTAAATCTCTTTGAGAATAAAAGACTTCACCTTTCTTCCAAGAACAACTGGTGGAATTGGGCTGATAAAACTACTGTCATTACAGTTTGTAATGTATAACATACCACCCCATCTCACCACACCATCTCAAAAATCTCCAAGCTCACTGCCATCCAGTCAGTTACAGCTTATAGTGGCCTTGTAGGATAGGATAGAGCTGCCCCACTCCCCCCACCCCCTACCCCCCAGGCTTCTGAAACTATCATTTGGACAGGAGTAGAAAGAACACCAAGCTGTTTTTGAACTGGTGACCTGGTTACCAGCCCAATGAATGACCCATAATGCCATCAGGGCTCCCAAATGTTGTGGTAATCCCGTTTTTAAGACCTACCCAAAAGACCTGAAAATATTTTGGCTTATATCAGAGAAAATGTCACCCTAGAAATGTGCCTGGATGTATCCAAAGGATTTTGAAGGACAGTACATGACACTTCATAACTCTGGAAAAAAACAAATGCATCCAATAAGTCTGTGTTCACAGATATTTTCAGCATTCTAGTGAAAATACTATATTTATGGGATGTGTATTTCAGGCTAAATCTCACATTCAATACTTACAGAAATTCCCATGGGCGGTAAGAAGATGCTTCCTGCGTGTAACTACAGAAGAACGTGGCAGAGCTGTTTCTGAATAAGTCTGTAAATACGACATAAAAACAGTGAGAAAATAAAGGACTGTAATAACAAAACATGTAGTTGGCAAATCATGACCCTATTCTATTAAAATCAATAATCTCTAATTAAATTGCTTAATTTTAAAAGTATTTAAAAATGTCATATGTGAAGA
>NW_022107431.1:69222483-69240727 GCF_000313985.2 Echinops telfairi
TAAAACAGCACCACGTAAAACAATATACATATTCTCATTTTCTTTGATTGCAAATCTAATACCATTATTGACTTTCCCTTCTTTCTCCCATCCAAACAGTTAAGGGCATTCATTAAGGTGTGCTTGCTCCCACCCACCCTGCTGTTTACAAATTCTCTTTTGTTCATATTTGTATTGCCTCCACTATTTGCATTATAAGGCCCATACATATAGTCACGCATGCATACACACAAACATGTATACCAGCACTCTGAAACCGAAAAGCCCATTGGAGATTTTCATGTGAATGTCTCACCAACATAAAAAGCATATTGCCACAACCTAATTTAATATTTTTATTTTTCTTACACCCCACCCAAATCAATTGCTGCATGTTCACCACTTTAAGTATATTGTTTCATAGTTGTTTAAATGATTTTGCCTAAGAAAGAAAAGAACAAAACTCGTTATACCTTTCTGTTCTAAGTGAAAACTGTCTCAATTCCTGGCATATATGAAATTTTCTTTCATTTCCACTGTTACCATTGTATGTTATATGTATCACTTGACTGGGTTATGATTCTCAGTGATTCAGCAGAGAGTGGACTGACTACTCTCCTATAATAAAACGTAATGTAATTGTGTTAGTCTTGGTGGCCTAGAGAAATAAATTCATAAACACACATATGTGTACCGGAAAGTTCTTTATATACAAGAGCAATTAAATATTGAGAAAACAACCCAGCCCAGTCCAATATTAGCCCATATATCTGATACCAATCTATAAAGTCCTCTTCAGACTCACAAAACACATGTAATGACACCGAATGCAGAAAGATGACAGGACAGTAGGTGGAACACCTTGTGGATCCAGTGGCAGTTGAGGCAGGCGATCTACCTCTTAATCCCCCTGGATCAACCGTTGGATCTCAGTGCTGGAAGGGGTCTCCATGTGGCTCTTTCAGCTCCAGCGCTCTAGCCTAGGTCCATGTGTCCTGTCCACAGGAAAGTCTCTCAGGGAGAGACAATGTGTTCCACCTCCAGTGAGCTATTTATCTCCAAATGCCTCCAAATAAGGTCCTCAAATTGCAACCTGATTGACAGGCTAAGAATCCACCCCTCCACTCTGGTCTCAAATTGACAACAGATTATCTAACTACCACAGATTATGTAACAGACCACCCCTTGTCAATTTGACATTTACAACTCTTTAGCCACATATAATTTTCAAACAAACAATAACAAACTCATATCTGTACTTAACAGGATACAATTAAAACACATACAATTCTATATGTGCCACCCTCATTTAAACATAACATTGTATATAAGTGAACAAAACAAAAATATTCTATACTTATGTGAACACCAACACTTTAATCCTATGAATATATTCCCCAACCTATGAAAGTTTTTAAGCCAGCCACTTCATGCCTATATGCACCCAATTTTGCGTATCCAACTTCTATACTGCCCACTTATCTCAACCCAGTGCTCTGAGGAGACAATCGTCTCCTTTGATGTGAAGAATCTTCATTCCAGTTGGAACCTTGTGGAGTCCACATCTATAAGAAAAGCCAAATCAGGACAGGCCATCTATAAAGTCAGCAGAAATACAGAGCAGGTCACAGGCTCAAAGATCGTCTCATCATCTGATTGGGTTCTGATGAACTCACTGTGGGCTGCCTTACTTAGCCTCACCAGGGTGCCCATTGGCTTCCTTGCCTTTAGACAATGAGCCCCATCACACGTTCTCAATAACTCTAGCCCCCTTGGGCTAGGTCATTACGTTCATACCAGTCAACCAACTCTCGTTCCTATAGACCAGGTCCAAGGGCATCAGTGTTCAGACTCAACCCATCTCATTGTTGCTGCATTTCTCTAGTTTCCACTCAACAAGTGGATCCAGGTGGTCACATAGCAAGCATTTCAGCCTGCCCACAGTCTCTTTTTAACAGTTCAGTCCTAGAGCAGAATTTTCTTCATGGTTCCAGATTTTTTTTCCAGCTTCTGACAAAAACCACTAGTTAAAGATTCAAAAACCCAAAGTTCCTTTTTCTTCAGTCTGTCAACACCCCCCTCTCACCAAGTCTTTTAGAATGCAAATGTCCTGAATACTCTAAAGCATTGTGTGGGGCTTATCTTTCAGAGCCTTCTTTGCAGGAGTGTCCTAACCCATTTTAATGATTCAAATTTTAATGGTTTACAAGCTCTCTATTTTCATACTTCCCAATAATCATTTCTATCAATCCTTATATCAATAGTAATAAGCAGAAGAAATCAGTATAAACAACGTAGAATCAGACACTAAACTCAATTCTTAAAACAGTTAAGTTCAATTTTTATTCAGCTTATCTTAATCCTTATCTAAACTATTCTATTGATACAAAATATGGGGGATTAAGTTTCTGACTGCATCAAGCGAGGGTGAGGCCTTCTGTCAGCCATTTTTGTTTAGCAGCTCTGAGAAATGCAAACAATGATTTTTTGCCCCCTGAGCTCAAAATATACATTATTCATATCCATTTTCACCATTTCAAGTGGAAATAACCAAAAACAACAACCAAAGAAAATAATCAAAACTTGAACTTCCCATATTCTTTCAAGAAATCAACACAGTAAACAGCATGGACATATCTGACCTCCAGCTAGCCAAAGAAGAAAAACTACCATGAAGGGGAGGTCAAACAAACATCTGTTCTCCATCTTCATGGTGTATTTCTCTAGTACCCCACTCCTTGTACCATAATGTGTTAGTCTCAGTGGACTAGAGAAACAAATTCATAGATACTCATATGTGTATAAGGAAGAACTTTAGATACAAGAGCAATTGAATAATAAGAAAACATCCCAGCATGGTCCAGATCAAGTCCATAAGTGGGATATTAGCCCATATGTCTGATACCAATCTATAATTTCCTTTTCAGACTCACCAAACACATGCCACCATGCTGATTGCAGGAAGATCATAGGCCAGTAAGTGGGAAGTCTTGTGGAACCAGTGGTGGCAGAGGCATTTCAGCTCTGGCAGGGGTCTCCACATGGCTCTTTCAGCTCCAGGGCTCTAGCATAGGTATATGTGTCTTGTCCGCAGGAATGTATCACAGGGAGAGACTACGTGTCCTGCTTCCTATGAGCTATTTATCTCCTTAGCACCTCCAAATGAGTTAATTAAGCTGCATCCTGATTGACAGGCTAGATTCAACCCCTCCACTCTGAAGTCCCAAGTAGACAGCAGATTATGTAACTATCACAGTAATCATCCTCCATTTTGTGATCCAATGCCAGCATTTCCATCACTTTTCTGGCAGTTAGTCCTACTGTAGTGGCTTGCATTTTGCTGTGATGCTGGAAGCAATGTCACTGGTATTTAAAATGCCTGCAGGGTCTCCCAATGAAAAAAGTTTCCTCGGAACTTCAAGACTAAGAACAGACAACAAAGAAGGAAATAGATGCCCACTTTGGAGGAAGTAGTAGCTGAAATTTTTAGGTATCACTTTAAAGCATTAATCGACACTGAAATTGTAATTAAAGAAAGCAGCACATTGTCAGAGGTAATACTGGAAAATGGGTCCGTTGGGTCAGTTGGCACTCAAAATGTGACTGAAGAGGCTCCACTTTCTCAGAGTGGAGTCAGCCATGCTGATACGAATGGACGAAAGCCGGTGGGAGGAGAGACTTTGGGATCCTCATTTGCTGATGGGGCACAATTCAAGGTAAGAATAAAGAGCTCCAAGATGTGCTGATAATCAGAACTTGGATTGTGTGAGGTATGATACTAGGAAAATTAGAAGTCCTCTAAATGAAATAGAAAATCTAGTGATTTATATCCTAGACATTTGTGAGCTGAAATTAACAGATATCTGTTATTTTGAAACAAAAATCATATGGTTTACTATGCTGGAATGACACACCATTTATTGTCAAAAAGGACATTTTAAAATCCAACTTGAAGTACAATACGGTCTGTGAAAGGATTATATTAATCTGCCTTTATGTAAATGCAATCAATATAAATATTATTCAACAATACTGTGCACCAACCACAAGAGCTAGTGATAAATAAATTGAAGAATAAATTGATCTTCAATCTGAAATTTATCAAACATTCTATCAAGATTGATTGATAATTACTGGTGATTGGAATGCAAAAGTTGGAAAAAAAGACATGAGAGCCAAAATATTACCTCAAGTCTATCTCACCTGGATTTTGAGACCATCTCAAGAGCAGATTTGACAGACGGAACATCTGACAACAGAAGACAGGCTGAGCTGTGGGAGGACATCACAAACATCATTCACAAAGAAGGCAAAGGTCATTAAACGACAGGAAAGAAAGAAAATATCAAAATATATGTCAAATGAGAATCTGAAACTTGTTCTTAATTGTAGAGTCGCTAAAGAAATAGAGAAACAATGAAGTCAAAGAGTTGAACAGAGATTTCAAAGGGCAGCTTGAGAAGACAAAGTAAAATATTATCATGAAATATGCAAAGTTCTAGAGTTAAAAAAACAAAAAGTAAGAACATGCACAGTATATCTCAAACTGAAAGAACTAAAGAAAAATTCAAGCCTTGAGTTTCAATGTTGGAAGATTCTATGGGCAAAATCTTGAATGATGCAGGAAGCATCAAATAAAATGGAAAGAATACACAAATTTACTGCACAAAAAGGACGAGTGGACATTCCACTATTTCAAAAGGTAGTACATGACCAAAACTAAAGATATTGAAATAAAATAGCAACCTCTGGATAACTTTTAGAAGAATGGGAATTCCAGAACACTTCATTGTGATTATGCAGAATTTGTACACAGATCAAGCGGTAGCTGTGCAAATGGAACAAGGGAACACTGCATGGTTCAAAATCAGAAAAAAAAATGTCTGCCAGTGTTATATTCTTTCACCATACTTATTCTCTTTATTCTGACTTATCTCAATCTTTATCATCATGGAAACTGAACTATAGGAAGAAGATAGCATGAGGATCAGAGGACATCTTACGGATAACTTTCATTGTGCAGAGGACACGACTTGTGTGTGGACAGTGAAGAAGACTTGAAGCACTTGTTGATAAAGCTCAGAGCTTGTAGCCTTCAACATGGATTACAACTCAATGTGAAGAACACCAAAATCCTCATCACCGGACCTATAGGTCGGATGAGACATGGAGGAAAGTTTGAAGTTGTCAGGACTTCTTGCTGGGATCCACAATCAATGCTCATGGAAGCAGCAGTTAAGAGATTAAAAGATGCACTAAGTGGATTAAATATGCTGCACAAGAATTCTTTAGAGTATTGAAAAGCAAGGATGTTACTTTGAGGAGAACATGGACAAAGGAAAATCATTTCCTTATGTAGGATCAATCTTGGCTGAAAGCAGAGAATATAAGAAAGCTCTTTTCTTGTGCTTTCTTGATATGCATAGGTATTGGACTACGTGGATCATGAAAGAATAAATGCACATAGCCTTGTGAAGAATAGGAATTCCAGAACATTTCATGGTGCTCATTCGGAACTTGTACATGGATCAAGAGGTAGTTGTGTGACTGAAACAAGGGGCTATTGCCTGGTTCAAAATCAGGAAAGGTGTTTTCCAGGGTTATATCCTCTAGCTATATTTATTTAATCTGTATGCTGAGCAAATATTCAGAGAAGCTGGATTTTTTCAGAAGAATGCAACATCAGGATTAGTAAAAAGCTTATTTACAACTTGTGATATGCAAATGACACACTTTTGGTGCTGAAAGTGAGGAGAAATTGAAGCACTTGCTGACGAGGATTAAAGATTGCAGCCTTCAGTGCGGACAACGGCTCAAGGTAAAGAAAACGCAAATCCTGACAAGTGGTCCAATAGGTCACACCGTGATAGAAGGAGAAAGGTAGACATTGTCAAGGACTTCATTTGCTTGGATCCACAAGCAATGCTCATGGCAGCAGCAGTCAGGAGACCAAAGGAACTATTGCATTAGGTAAATCTGCTGCACAAGACCGCTTTCCAATTTGACAAGCAAGGATGTTCCTTTGCAAGCTTAGGTTCTAGGCAAGCCTGAACCAAGCATAAGATTTCCTGTTGCTTCAATATGCATGTGAAAATTGTACATCGAATAAGTAAGGCTGATGAAAAATTGATGTATTGCACTATGGTGTTTGTGAAAAGTACTGAAAGTGCTGTGGAGTCTCCAAAGAACAAACAGATACGTCTTGGATGCAGAACAGTCAGAACGCCTCCTAGAGGCAAGGATGGTGGGACTTCAGCTCATGTACTGTGGACATCTTGCTAAGAGAGACTAATCCCCAGAGAAGGACTTCATGCTTGAGGAAGTAGAGGATTGGAGAAAAAGATGGAGAACTTCAGGGGATGAACTGACACGATGGTTGCAACAAAGGCCCCGAACATAAGAACCATTGTGAGGATGGTGCAGGACCAGGCAATATTTCGTTCTGTTTTACATTAGGTCGCTGTGAGTCGGAGCCAACTTGATGGCACTAATAGCAACAAGGCAACTTGGGCTCTCTCTAACCCTTCCTTGAGGAATTTTGTGCTTGTTCATTCGCACCATGCCATGGCCGCCCACTGATGGCAGAGACATAGTGGACATGTTTTGACTGGAATACACCCATGGGTGTATGAAAAGGAATCCTGGTATAAATACATTCTGACTTATCCTCCTATATTGTATATAGATGTTTCTCGATGTTAATTAGACAATTATATTGAAGAATTTTCCCCCTTAAGCTCTCTTATTTTCACTCTTTGAAAAAGCATGTCTCTTATAAATGTCTATTTAAATTTTTACATATATGCAATACAAAATGAGATTTATCTTCATTAGAGATTGTAAATTGTGTTCATGTTCACACTAGAAGATTATGATTTCTAGCAAAATTCAAAGAATAAGTTATAAATACATGGTAAATAAGGAAGAATGTGAGTAGATATAATAAAAATCTAAACCTCTTATAGTATAATGAGTGTCCAAGACATTTCAGAGTAATAGATGTAATTGTATGAACACATTGATGGGGCTTTATATCATAGCATTTGTTGTCATAAAAAATAGAGAGTGAAAACATAGTAAAAAGTATTGTATCAATAATAAATTATGAGAATCAAAAGGTATCAGAAGAAAGCTTTCTCGGTGTTATTAGTATGCAAGTCAGCTTCCTAAACTAAGGAATGAAATAAAATAAGAATCATAGGCAAAGTACTTTGTGAGTGCTTCAAAATACAAATTATTTTTCTGTGTTTATTTCATTTGAAGTATGCAAGTAATTTTATTTTCTGACTAAAGTTATGAAATAAGGCTATCAGCAAGTTACAAGCAATATATATGTATATAATATTTTACCAAGCTATGGTTTTCATCACTCTCTGTGCACTGTGCAAGTATCATATTCCCCATTATTAAATCAAGCAGCATCAAACTGAACAGATTTTACAGGTATAAATATTTTGGTTTTAAAAACGTTGTATGAAACAATGGTTGGCTGTGATTGAGGGAAAACAATAAACAAAGGACCTAAGAGTGATATGTTGCCTGTCCCACACTGATTTGATCTAGAGGCAGCCAAGTAGAATGTCATAAAACTACAAATGGAATTCACAACAGAGAATGCTTCCTTAAGTTTATCTCCATTCCTTGTTGTGGAACCCGGGTAGCCATTACCCTTCCTTGGGACTCGGTTTTCTTATGTGTAAAGTAACAAGGCCAGCTATATTGTCTCAGGACTCCAGTTTACAGACATACATTTTGATGTTGTAAGGTGCTCGCAAGTCATCTCCAAATCATAGCAACCCAACATAAAATAGAACTAAACATGCCGGGTGCTGCACCATTGTCACAATTGTCCTTAGGTTGGAGCCCACTGTGACAGCCACTGTGCCCCTCCACCTTGCTTAGGAACTTCCTCTTTCTCACTGCATCTCTGCTTTCCCAAGCATGATGGCCTGTTTTCCAGGGGCCAGTTTCTCAGAGCATGCCTCATATTGATATGGTGAGTACACGACAGAAGTTTTAAATAACCATTTATTTATGAAGGAAGATTATAAAGTATTTTTAAAGAATGGTTGTTAAGACAGCTCTCCCTCCTTTTATTTATTTATTTTTCTGCACACACATTTTAAATAAGCAACGAAAACTCTCTGAAGACAGAACATTTACATAAAGAATTGGAGAGTTCATGGTTCATCTGAACAACCAGATCGAGCACATCACTGTTCAGTGTTGGTCAATGGCAGCGAGGCATCGCTGGACAGTTTTCACCTGCTGAGAGAAGTCTCCAGGGAGTCAGGCTGTGACTCTGGGAATAAGGAGACAAGTGCAAGAAAGTGTCAAAGGCTTCTATTGATGATGCAGCAAGCAATGATGTTTTAATTATTTATTTATTTTGTCTGAATGCTACTTTTGCTTTTTTATCTGCTGATTATTATGTAAGGTTTATTTTCCTTTTAATTCCAAATTTTAGATGCTACATATACATGTCAAATGGCAAGCATAAGCAATTAAAACTTTATTTATGTAAAAATACAGTGATGAAGATACCGATAAATTCCTGTTCTAGTCGCATAAATATTCTCTATAAATTGAAGGTGATTATACCTATGATGCAAAGTCACTATGAGAGTAAAAAGAAATACATATGTCAACCTTTTATTTCCAGAAGCATATTATTGAGGGCATTTGAGCCTAACAGAAAACATTTCACTATTATGATTCCCAGTATTGTTGCTGTTTATGAGTGTAAACAACAAATTTGGAGTTTCAGTAACCTATTTCTTCTTTTTTTTTTTACAATAGCAACATTTTGGTTCTAGAAGCAATCATATTTACATAATGCAAGCATGGTTTGCTGCAGATTTCTATTTGCCGATGGTTCTTCAATTTTAAGTTGATAATTGAAAAATGGGTGCACCCTATCCCAATATCCACATGACTACCAGAGAAAAGATAAGAGGATGATTTATTTTTTGAAGGAAAGATGAATTTTTTAGTTAGATAAGATCTCTTAGCTAATTAATCCATCAAAGACACCACCCTGCTGCCCTGGTGAAGATTTTCAGGTTTCTGATTTATAATATTTTTTATGTGGTCCAACTGAGAAAATGAGGGGAGTTCTTAGTATTTAAATACAGAATAATCCACAGCTATTCAACTGCTAAAAAAACAACAACAGCAAAACACACATACAAAGAAAAATATTCTAATCATATAACCCTGAAGTGAAAATGTGTAATGGTAAAGTGTCACTGCTGCCTGCAGACTTGAATTTCTTTCTTTGGATCATAGGTCTTTCCTGGATCCTACTCTTTCATGTCCAATCTGCATAGTGTGCAACATAGGTTCTGGGCACTTACCTCTTGTTCCTCATCCTTCCTCATGTGAATAGCTGTGTGTTTTGGAACACTGCTCTCCTGAAGAGCCCCTTTTTTCCCTTGGACCTCCTCCACTGCACCAAATTATGATAAGTTGCAGGAATTTAGGTGCTCCTGTTGCATCGGCCAAACGGATAGCTTAAAGGAAACCACACGCCACTAATTGCCATATGCTGCGCTTTAGTTCGCTAAGTTCGGGCCTAACAGTTCATGCCATGAAACCTCTTGAGTCTCAATTGCCTGAGGTTCTTTGGCATGAACAAAAAGAAAGGCTTAAAATACCCCTGAAAGCTCACAGCTCAACAATTTCTTCACAGTCCCATGCCCTTATACTTAGTCACACCATTAAATAGTTATTTTCATCTTTTCTAGCATTTAATTGTCAGCCTGCTCTTTTGATTCTCTTTATCCCATTTGGTTTTCTGAGCACATACTGATTTATTAGTAAATAGTGAAGTAATCAGAGCACCCTCCACATATGGAGCACGGGGTACCCATTAGGGTAATTAGACCTCCTTATAACTAAGACAAGGGTTGCACGACATTTTCATTTTAGCTAAAAACTGGGTTTTATTTTCTATATATTAATACTATTTATCAAACTATTTAAAATAATCTATTTTTAAGTTAAAGTGTGTTTTTCACTTCTATTATAGGTACAACTCGAAGATATATTCTACAACTGTAGGAAACTTCTCTGTTTATTTCTCAATGTCTCTTGAAGAGTTCCAATATATTCCTGAAAATTATTGAATGAATAGATAAGTGTATAGATGTGAGTCTTGCTTCTATACTCTTAAATATACTAAAGACTCTTTCTAGTAATTGTTACATTGTAAACTGGCATTCAAGTGTCCCTGTTGTCCTAGGCAAAGGTACAATTCTGCCAAACTTGGGTAAATTCACAAATAAATATAACTATTCAATTGCTTACTTCCGACTCCTATCAAGAGTTACAGTATCAATAACCCACAGGGGCAGTTCTGCCCTGTCCTAGGGCATCACGATGAGTTGGCATCAACTTGGTGCAGTGAGATTCTCGGTTTGGTTGGTTTGGGTGTCTTACAGCAGGCATTTATTCTCTCACTTTTCTGATGACCAGCCTAATATCAAGGCAGGACCAAAGTTTCCTCCAAAGTTTCCACGGGAGAAATCTTTCTCCTCTTCCAAATGTTTTAGCTTTAAAAAATTCTACTGCTCTGGGCTTCATATGGCATTCAATAGTTTTGTCTTGCAATGGTCTTCTCTGCTCTTTATCTCTCTCTCTCTTATATGCCTCTCATATGGACTCTTGCCACTTACTTTAGAATCCACCCAGATACTCCACAATGATGTAAAGATTTGTAGCTTATTTGTTAACTGTGTAGACCCCTTTAAAAATATATAGTTACATTCACAGGTTCCAGGGAATATAATATGGGCAGATCATTTGGACTGGCACAGGGGAGGAGGGGCGTGACATTCAATTGAGCATACTACTTCTATATAAAGAACACTAAAGGGACCATTTGGCTAAAAATAGGAATTTACCAAAGATCATCCTTGTACCTTGAGTATTTCGCTGTGATTGACCCAGGGCTGAAAGAGGATGGAGAGGGAAGAAAGAGCCCAACAAGTTAGTTTCTGGGACATCACTTTTCCATCATGTGCCCATCAACCGCCAATATCTGTCTCTTAGCTTTTCGGATTGTGACCCTCCTTTCCTTTTCTTTTGTCACGGCCTCCTACCTTGACCTTCCTTTTCAAATCGTGTTTGGAGGTTTCAATATAGAGATATTTTGAAAATTAGGAGCCTAAAGGTTCTATACCTTGTGGAGACAGTTGATGCTACTCTTTGTTTTATCCCCCACGCAATGCTGTGTATTCGGTTTTTGGTTTTGGGATCCCTATGATTAGTGACTTACTCACTAAGACACATGCAAATGTTCCTTGGCAATTGGATAGCAATTTTTCTACTTTGAAACAAAATTGAAAAGAGTGATTATTTATATTGTCCTGAACCAAGATTGATCAAACTCCTAGCAATATATAGATTTTCCTATATATAAATTGGATTTTCTTTTCCATTTTCATTTAAAGTTTACAGTCTCACCAAAGAGCTATGGAAAACATATAAGAATGCAGCTCTTCTTCTCTATTGATTATGGGTTATAGAGGGAATACAAAACTAAACCCACTGCAATTGAATCTATTCTGGCTCACATTAACTCTATAGGACAGAGTATAACTGCTCTTTAGGATTTCTGAGGTCATACATCTTTATGTAAGGAAACAGCCTCATAGTTTATCTGTGAGAAATTGGTGAGTTTGTACCTCTAACCCATAGGCTCTCAAACTCATTTGGCCTACCAACTTGTTTTAGAAAAATATTTACTCAGGTCTCCCCGGGCAAATAAAAATGTTCATACTGTAGTCCATAATCCAGGACCGAGAGTAGATGTCTGCTTCTATCGCAAGCTGCATTGTTCCATCACCGCCTAGGGGTAGTGTTGCCTACTTTGGGAAACACTGCTCGTGCCTATGGTTAACAGTCTAGTGCTTAACCCAGGGTGCCACAATAAGACTTTTAGACTGTTCTTTCAAGTCCTTCATTAGCGTTCCCTGGCAGCAAAAGCATCAGTTTACCATATGCTTATTCTCTATCACTGTCCAGAGCAGCCCGAAAGATATGAAGGTTTTTGCAAAGTTTGGTAATGTCTTTATTAATAATGACTTTGTGTGAGTCCAGGTAGACTAGAGAAATACATTTTATAGACCCTCATATGTGTGTAAGAAAGAACTTTATATACAAGAGCAATTGAGTATTAAGAAAACATCCCAGCCCAGTCCAGATCAAGTCACTAAGACCTATAATTACCCCATATGTCAATACTAGTCCCTAAATTTTTCTTCAGGCCCAAGCAGCCATGCAATGACACTGAATGCAGGAAGATCACAGGCCAGTGGGTGGGAAGCCTTGTGGATCCAGTAGTGGTAGCCTCTCAGCCCTGGCATGGGTCTCCACATGGCTTTTCCAGCTCCCAGGGTTCTGGCTGTATCAGGGTAACTCTATGTTGCTTCTCAGCAAGCATGTGTCACAGGGAGTGAGCATGTGTCCCGCCTCCAGTGAGCTATTTATCTCCTTCTTGCTTCCAAATAAGGTCATCAAGATGAGATCTGGTTGACAGGCTAAGCTCCACCTCTTCACTTGTAAGTCTCAAATTTACAACAGATTATGTAACTACCACAGACTTCAACTTTTTTCCTTATAATCTATGATAATAACATAATTTCGAGAATCTCACTTGGCATAAAAGTCTTTGAGCTCTGATTACACCTACTCACATAATATTAACTTTCTTAAATTACCAGGATACACGATAGAAAAAAAATCCATAATTCTGGCCTCACATTATAACTAGATAGAGGTACCTCATCGAAGAATTATAGGTCACTGCATTTATCTCCTGCAAAAAATGAGTAAAGGCAGCATCTGACCTACTGTGGCTACACAAAGGGGAAGGAAAATGCAACTCTATACAGCTCAAGGTCAATGTCTATGAGAAAAAAGTTCAGGCATACCCTCCAATCTTCTTTACCCTATTCTGACACCACCTGTGTCTTCAATAACAGTCTACTTCTCTGCTGAATTAGATAGTCTAATGAAATGGTTACACACAACTCACAAATAATGTAATATTCATGAGTATGTGGTTTATAAGAAATACTAACAGGTTATAAGACAGGATCAGAAATGTTAAGATTATCAACCATGTCAACAGGTAATGCCTCTCTCTGGTTCTCGGCTACTCAACTGGCAGACCCTTGGGCTCTGCTCTGTTGAGACATGGCTATAAAGCTCCTCTGGTGTTTGTAAATGTCTAAAGATCACCTCCTTCTATGATCCACCTTCCTGTTTTACTTGTACCGTGGACCTGAAAGTCCACCGCTGTTACCTCTTGCTCTGGGTGCCACTACCCAGGCTGCTGTTGCTACTGCTGTCACACCTCTCCACTCAGGGATCTCAGGGCCCAAAAGAGCTCAGGGCTTTATGCACAGTTCTTCTTTCTTGGTAGTCATGAATTTTCCCCTTTTTTTGCCTCTGAGATAGCTCACTTAATATCCAGAAGAAGAGCAAAACTACCCAATTCTCATGTTAGATTCCGATACACTTAATTGTTATGCTCCTACCCAGGCATTTGGGGGATGTTGATGCCCTGGTGGTGTACTGGGCTGCATTCCACATGTTCAGCAGTTCAAAACCACCAGACGCTCTGTGAGGGAAAAACGGGACTTTCTACTCCCATAAACAATGATTACCTTGGAAACTCACAGAGCATCACTATGATTCAGCATTGACTCTCTAGCATTGAGACAAAGAATATGGGTAAGAGAACCAGCACAATGCATCTCCGTTCTTAAAACATGGTTTCGGTGTTAATATCAGTCAGCAGACTCAGCCCTTTGCTGATACGGACCACTTGGTTAGGCTCCATGAGCTCTCTTGACCTTAGTTTCCATCTGTATTCATCTTTTACATATCTATCACCTAGCTTAATGGCTTATATTTTGATTTATTAACAGTCATCTTTCTAACAGGAGACCATAGCATATGAAACGAATCTTCCATTTGTTTGCCAAAAATATAAAGTGAGGACACTATCCCTTCTAGAAATCTCAAGCCAGGAAATAGTAAGACATAACCCCCACCAAAAAGAAATAAAAATAGGTTAGGAATAAATGAATATAATATATTATATGTAGGTACAGGAAATCAAGCTCAAAACAATAGAAAGTGCCTGTGATTTTTCCCATTAGAGATCATTGAAAGAAAACCATTTGCACATCTTCTCTCATACTGAGAAAGCGACAAAGAAAAACAAGTAAGCAGGCAAGCAATGCATCTGTAGAGTAAATGGAAAACTGCTCACTGACTGCACCACAAGTACAAAGTGAAGCTGCCTTCAATTGTGAACTTTGAAAGAGATCAAGAGAAAATTCTGTGAAGAGGACTTACAATTTTATGAAGAGAAGAAAACATTTTATTTCAGAACTGGGATTCGCAAAGACAAATATTGCTCCACAGTTAAACGTAATAAGGGGTTTGGGCACTAGTGCCATGCTTTTCAGTAGCACTCCTGGTCCCTTTGGAGGCCAAAAAGGTCCAGACACTGGGAAGATGAAGGATGAATTGCTCAACATGAAAGCTATTCAGGAATTACACTATCTGTGTGGTAAAGAAATGGAGAAAACAGAGTTGGTACCAATCATATTCACAACTGGTGACCACAGTAACTTGAAGAGGAATAAAAGCTAAGTCAACACATGCACACACATGCACACACATGCACACACATGCACACATATACACAATTTTGGACCTAACAGAGCTTTGTTGTTAGCTATGCCAAAAATAATGTGAATAAGGGCTTACTGAGCAAAAGAATAAGAATGTGCATAGATATATGAAAACAGGCCTGAATTTAATCATAACTTAAAAAGGCAAATTAAAATCACAATGATATAGTAAAACTATGTCGTAAAATCACAAAGATATACAGAATTAAAAGCACATTGAGATAGCAAATTAAAATCACCATGATATTGTTTGGATTGGCCATTATAACGCTTAATGAGTCATTGCTGATAAAGCATGTAGCTATTCATTACATGGTCATAAAATCATATACATAGATTCTGGAGGATAGTTTGGCAATATTAAAATAATATAGGCTCTCTGATATATTAATTTAGCTTATTGGAGTTTACCTTGAATATATGCTTGTACAAATATGTAACTTTTATATAAATACAATCATATTTTTCTCCGGGGCATCAATGAGAGATCATGAATATAGTTGGGGAGACTGTGATAATATAATCTTTGTGACCACAGTTTAAACTCTTTTACCAACTGAATGCTTCATTCAATGGCCTAAATAAGCAACTACCGGTACAAGTTAAAACACATAGGATTCAGTAAATAACTGAATGAGCAACACCAGCATTTTTTACGTCTGAGAAGTTAAGCACGGCCATAATGGATTTCCAGAACCAGGACAGGGCAACGGAAGTTCAGACTGGCCGGGGAAGTGGGAAACAGTCTGAAACGGAGCAACATAATGGGAAGGGCGAACACTCACAAGTTCTTTAAACCATCAGGGCAGCGTTAGAGACCCTTTTCTTCCCACTACAAAGCACACACGCTCACACTTACACATACTCACACACACACACACACACACACACACAGTTACAGTATCTTAAGTACAGAAAATATGGTTCAATTCAAATGAATTCTTAAAGGTCTTTGCAGTTGTATTTTTGACAGAGGTTTTCAAATACTATTATTAAAACGAGACAATTCTGTGTTTGGATTATTGAAGACCCCCTTCTTTCTGCCCCTTGTTTCCTACACACGTGAAACAAGAATGACGGAGTATGACTCATACTGGCCACAGAGTATTTTCTGTGCTAAACAAGCTTTTGACAAATGGTATGTTTTCTAAGGTACATAAATCTTGACTCGTTGTTAGCTGGCACTGAAGACATCAGCCCATCTTTATATCTGATGGTTTCTATATGTAGCAGGAAAACATTCCTTTGCAGTCGAATGCATTTAAATGACAAATAAATAGCTGTGAACTGAATCCTAGGGAAAAAATAGAGAAAAAAATATTTCTTGTTGACTGCTTGATGTAGCATCTTTATAAAAGATTTGCCGCAACTCAGCTTCAAAAACAAGTGCAATATACTTTATGGGATATAACTATGGAGAGCAAGTTCTTAGTATATAAAAAAATTACTGGAAATAAGAAAATATCCAAATAGTAAAACTTCTAATCACATAATTTGTAATTAAAAGCTATGTTAAAGATTATCTAATTATCTCATGTTCCAATCTCCCTTTTGAAAATATTCATCCAGTGATGGTTGTCTACTACAACGGAATACATGGTGTTGATTTACAATTGGTAATCCTGTGTGCAATACAGAAGAAGCACAGTTTATTCCTTTTTAGTGGATAAACGTGTCCTAGACATCGGAATACACAGAAAATATAAAATATTGGTAGGTTTGACATCAGAAGTAATGTAAAATTGAGGGATTCTATTCTGTCATTTATTTGTTCATTGATTTTCTTACGTACCTAGCCCACATAAATATACTAATTTATCCAATCAAATATTACAACAGTATTTTAAATTTAATTTCTACCATCAAATCTAATTCTTGTTACTCAGTAAAATAATTCTATAATATCATTTAGTGCCTGAACTTCAAATGCTTGTTGAAAAATGGAATTGAAAGGTAATGGAAATTTTCACTAACTTTTTGCATATAACTCTGAAAAGGCGTTCATATAATTGGCAAAAAAATAAAATTGAAATGTATTTAATAAAAAAGGTAAATCCTGGAAAATGACTTGAATATTTAGAAAAAAGGAAGAAGTGAAAGAGAACAACAGTAAAATGTGTCAGTAATTTTTAAACAACATTTGAAGTTGCTGGAACAGCCTTTACAACATAATCTCTTGGGAGGAGAACTGAAGAAACGGGGTATGGTCCCGATTCTTTTAGCAGTACAATGATTGACTATTCTTTTTGGAAATTCTGAAATAAAAATGTTTCTCCTCAGAAAACATTTTGCGAGTGCCTTACGTATAGTGAGCACGTGGTGGTAAAAGTAGTCGTTTTCAGTATGATGATTGCTATTATAATTGTGGAGTCTTTTTGAATCTTTGCCCTCACTTAAAACAAAAACCAAATGCCTTGGTACTTGAGAACTATTGAAAGTTTAATTTAGTCTATCCTTCAGGACAGCTCCTCATAATTATTTTTTGAGATTTTTCAGGTACTCTGATATAGTAGATTAATTTGAAATTTCAAAAACATAAATCAGGACAACAGAAACACAGTGTTTTCTGATTCTACTAAAATTCAACAAGGTCCCTAAAAGGGTTCCTCAAAATATAGTCATTTTTTTCTACTTACTTGTTTCTCTCCTCTCGTTAATTCTGATAAATATAAATGCATTGTGTTTTTCTTTTAACAACAATCTTTTAAAATACTCAGCACTTCATAAGTTTCTGAAAAAAATATCAACTGATGAAGAAAGTGCCTTTTATATTTTCTGCAAAAACGTGAAAGACCAAGTTGATCCTTTCGACAGACCACTTGATCTGACCTTGTTTCTTACAAAGGGAGTGAAAGAGACTCCTATCTTTCACATATTCGTTCACTCTACTCCCAGGGGACAAGCAGCCAGTATGGAAATCACGGGCTAGTGCATTTCACACATTAAAAACATGAGAGAGAGAGAAAAAACATCCACAATGACTTATCTCTATTTTTTCACCCTCTTCCAAGGTATTTAGGCATAAGCTCATTGTTCCCGGACTAAAGTTGAAAGTCGTGGCTTTAAAATGACCAAGTAGTTGAACTGGCCAACAGTGCACAGCCTCTTTTCTGGTCTTCTTCCAGGTAACCTGTCCCCGAGTCCTGGCTTAGGAGTCCAGACAGGGTTTTCAACAGCAAAATAGATCAGTGTGGCTTCCTCGCTCCTCATGCTTCCTGTCCTGGACAGTAAGACAACGGAACGAGATTGTCACGTGGGGGCCCCTGAATGGGCGACTCCACCTGAGCGCGCTCAGATTGGGTGTGTCTTCGTCGGGAGCAAAGTCCAGGGCTCCCTAATCTGTTTGGCGTTGTATTTGTTCCAGAGGACTAGTCTATTTCCTCTGAATGTTTCCCTTAACGTGTTTCTCTTAAATCATGAGATTATATTAGAGAAAACATTCAATTAGGTATCAATGATTTTTAATACCTATGAATCCAAATTTTCATGAAGGCCTGTGTCACCCCGGGCCTCAGGATAAGTGGTCTTATGCTACAGTTTAGAGCTTTGGAAAC
>NW_022107431.1:69240989-69265654 GCF_000313985.2 Echinops telfairi
CTATGAATCCAAATTTTCATGAAGGCCTGTGTCACCCCGGGCCTCAGGATAAGTGGTCTTATGCTACAGTTTAGAGCTTTGGAAACACTTGAGAGAAAAACAAAGCCATGAACACATTGACACTTTGATGATATTCAGATTTCCGTTTACTGAACAGCCTGTCTTACATTATCGCATCACTCTGTCTCTCTCCATTTCCTGAGGACTGGTCTTTGACCTGATGTTTGAGGTTACAAAGTGACGAAAGGAGAGGAGTATTCTTGGCTTTTTGACCCATTCAGAACCTGGAATGGGCTCCCTTATGTAAATTACGGAGTTTTGACGTCTTGACCACAGAAAGAATCTTTTTTCCATATGTTCGTTAGTGATCTGAAACAACTTAAAATTGTTGGAAACAGGAAAGCATGCAACAAACGTAATTATTTAGCTCAGAGCTGCAGTTTATTTGTTTGGGTAACTGAGGACCACATTGCTTCTTCACTGTTACGCATTGCATAGGAAAAATCTTAAGTATTTGGATACACAGTGAATGTTTCTTTCTATTGTACATGATGCTACCATGAGTCAGAATCAACTGGATGACTTCTAATAACAACAACAATGTATGACAGGGGGAGTTGAACCTCAGCAAATCATATTTTATTAGGTTTAAATGAAATTTTACTTTAATGACAATAAAAATGAGAAACACGCCTAGAAGGCAGTACATATCTAAAGCCCTAAGCACTCCTTTTTCTCCATGTTTTATATGGAAATACTGTCCATACTACTCTGTATCTCTCTCTACTGCATGGACCCTCTATTTATCATCCATCATTCCAGTATTGGAAGCCGATGGTGTCTTTAAAAGTCTACCTTTATTTATAAATCATCGGAGGGGAAAATTGCACTCTAGCCAGACAGATTGGCAGCAGTGTTAGGTACAATACAGAGCTAACTTCTTTCTGTGTGCCTTCTTCCTGTTAGTTTGGCAAAAGTCTAAGTATGCCTCAAGTAGTTCCTAGGTAAGAAAGAATTATTTTTTTGTTACATCAATTTGAGAGATTGAAAGATCAGGAAGGAGGAGAGATGCCAGTGAGCCAACCCAGACCCTTGAGACGTAAAAGGGTGACTCATACAAAAATAACACCATGAGGGGCCTTTTCTAGGATCCTGGAAAGAATCTCCGGCCCTGAGGCAGGCCTAACGAATCAACATTTGTATGCATCAAGATTCACTTTAAAGTTTCAGGAGCATTGAAAGAGTAAAGAAGGTAAGTCAAATATCTTTTATCATGAGATGACCTATTTTCATTTTACTCTATGTATCTATTTCTTTTTTCTTTTTAGATATATTTGAAACTTTAAAAACACAGATTTAAATTTTGAGCCTTATCTCAAATCTTTTACAGATAATTACTGAAAGGATTTTTCATGGGGCCTGGGGATGGTAGAGGAGCCATTGCTTCATGGCATGGCCATGAAATAAGGAACAAGTAAAAAGGCTTACGCTGGAACCAATGAATCTGAGAACAGATGGGATTCTGAGGTTCAAACATGACTTATCCCAGGGAAATTCTCTTTGACATTAAAGCAAAGGGTATTAATGAGTTATGTTTATTGAAGAAACAATTAATGATATTTAGTGTCCAGGAGTGTTCAGGCTTTGAATTATCAAAACACACATCAGAATAACAAATTTCTAGATAACAATGTATTTGTGTCATTAAATGAATAATTAATAATTATTATATTAAATGGAACAAGTAAATTAACAAAATATATAAGGGCAGCTAGCTATTTTTTTTAATTTTTAGTAAAAACAAAACAACCATAAACCAAACGTACTGCCATTTAATTAATGCAGACTCATAGAGACCCTACAGGAAAGGGTAGAAATGCCCCTGTGGGTTCCAGAAATTGTACTCTTTACCGAGTGGAAAGGCTCTGCTCTCTCCTACAGAGCGGCTGGTGATTTTGAACTGCCGCCTTGGCAGTTACATATGGCCCGGCTAACTGCATAGCCTCAAGGCTGCTTCAGGGCATTTTTAAATATGAGATTCCAGAAAAATAAAATAAGTAAACACCCGGATTCCTTTCTATGTGAATTACTTTTGATAATGCAGTCAGAAACACAAGATGGACTTGAGTTAATTCTTGGATATGATTTGGTTGGTTGCATAAGCCCACACTATAAGATTGCTGTGAATTGGAGCCAGCTGAAAGATTGAGTTTTGGAATTGATATGCCTATCCATTTTTCAATCTTTTATGTTCTTACTCATTAATGGCCTGTTTTATCTTTTGTCAAAAAGATACATTTCTTCTATTGAGATGTTGAATAAGTTTCTTTTCAATACATTTTTTTCTTGATAAATACAATTTAAATTTGCTTAGTCTAAGTCCCAGTCATCTATTTAATCATCTGCGGTGTACATTTTCCTTGATAGTGTTATATATGCCCTAGATTAGTGCCCTGAAATCTGTGTCTATTTTCTCACTGATGATTTTTATAGCTCTGAGTTTAACAATTAGGTTTGGGTCCATCTTGATCATTTTTGTTCATAGGGTGAGGTACAGTTCCTGGTTCACTCTCCTACAGATGGAAATCCAATATTGCCAAGAACCATGTGTGGAAGAGACTATCTCGGTCCCATTTAAGTGTATCTGGTCCTTTCTTTGTCTAAGATCAGCTGTCTGGAGGTGGATGACTTTGTTTCTGGGTTCTCTATTCTATCTCATTGGTCTAAGTTTCTGTGATTTTACCAGTAACAGACTGCTTTAACTTCTAAAATTAAGGCCCTATGTGCATCAAAAGACAACGTCAAAGGAGTAAAATGAGAACCCATGGAACAGGAAAATATTTTTGGCAATGACCCAGTGGACAAGGACCCAATTTTAAAAATCTATTAAAAATTACTATAATACCTGAGTAAGAAAAAGAGAAACTGCCCAAATAGAGAATGGGCAAAGGACATGAACATACAGGTCACTGAAATTCAAATTCAAATGGACAATAAACATAGGAAGAAATGCTCAAGACCACTAGCCATTTGAGATGCAAATCAAAGCAATGATGAAATAATGTATGATACCTACATGATCAACATGCTCAATAAAAAGATGTTAAGGAATGTAGGAGAGGCTGCTGAGCGGTTGGAACCCGCAAGTTTTACTGGTTGTACTATAAATATGTACAACTGTGGAAAGCTATATGGTGCTCCTTCAAAAAAAGGTGTGGTGGGGAATAGAAATTCCATATGACTCAAACAATTATTCTGCTAGGTATCTATCCTAAAGAAGCAGGAATGAGAAGATGCTGAGACATTAGTAGACCCCTGTTCAGAGCAGCATTGCTCACAATAGCAAGAAGATGGAAACAATCTACAGCCCATCAGTAAAAACAAGGATAAAGAAATTCGGGTACATCCACACAATGAAATGCTATACATTGCTAAAAAGAAAACACCGATGGAACCATTAAGCACCTCGTGACATGAATTAACCCAGATCACATCATACTGAGTGTAATTAATCAATCATAAAAGGAAAAATATTAGATGAGATATTGTTATAAGGGAAAAATATATAAAAGACTAAGATAAAGACTTCATACAATGAGCTGGGCTGTAGACAGATTGTGTTAACTTGTGTAACAGAAGATAGTGGTCCACCAGTCAGAGAAGTGAAACTCAGAAGTGAATGAAGGATAAACTATTGGGCAGTTTGATTAGTAGTTTAAGCTGCTGAATACAAAGTTTATGATCTGAAAGGTAAACCCTTACCAAATTTGCGATAAAACCCGAAAGAAAAAAAACACTCAAATTTTGTATAGACTCATTTG
Organism: Echinops telfairi; assembly: GCF_000313985.2. NCBI lineage: Eukaryota > Metazoa > Chordata > Mammalia > Afrosoricida > Tenrecidae > Echinops > Echinops telfairi. The sequence goes on from NW_022107431.1 coordinate 69,244,811, forward strand.
TATAGATTACCCTTCCAGTGAACCTCCTCTGATCACAGTCGGGGGATGTGGACAGCCTTGTTTGCAGACAGAGTATTTTCAACTTCATTCTGGCAGATGTTGGGGTAAGATGTAATAGCTTAGCATTTCGTTTCCCTTTTGGCCCATTTTAAAGTTGTTGCAGTTACCAAAAAAAAAAAGTGAAGGAAAAATACATATGGATTAAGTCTCCAATGAATTCCCTCTGACCACAAACTAGGAATGTGAATAGCCTTGTTATCATACCGAGTGCATTAGCCCACAGACTAGGGGTGGGGATAGCCTGGTTATCATACCGAGTGCATTAGCCCACAGACCAGGGATGGGAATAGCCGGGTTATCATTCATAATGCATTGGGAAGTGGATAATTGTAGATGCTGTTAGGTTAAAATTTGACACCTTATAATTCGATTTCAGTTAATCCATTTTAAATATGTTCTAATTTTAAAATATTTTCTGCTTTCTTTTTGATTGAGGTTTTTATCTGTTTTACTTTGTAATTATTGTTAATTCATAAAAGTGTTTTTCTGTATATGAAATCCAAGATAAATACATCTATAGAGACATTAACTGGACCGTAACCCCTTGGGGTGTCACAGGGGCGGCCGGGGAGAAATGAGGAGCTAAGAAGGGTGAGTGCACGAACGAAGGGAACGTTCTCTAATGTGCTGTGGCGATGATTGCCCCACTCTTCTTGTGGTGACTGAACTGTTGAATTGTAATGTGAATTGAAGGCCAATAAACTGTGAAAAAGTCAAAAACAAAGTGAAGTATTACATACCAGAATGAAAACTTCCAGATATATTTATAATTCCGCTTTCTAACCCAACGAAGACCGACAGAATCAGAATCAATTGGAAAGGGGCCTGGGAGTCTGCATTTTGTAATTTTCCCATATGATACTTGGGCAATAAAATTTCTTGCATTGTGCTTAATTTTAAAATTTATTGAACTTTGGCATCACAATGATGATTTGTCTAGAAGAATCTGTACCTACTAGTTTACACTTTTTGTTTGAAGGTGGTACTGTTAGAATAGGCTTGCCTTCCAATTATTATCAATAGTTTATTTTACATTTCAGAGGGAAAACTTACGTGAATTTCTTAAAAAGATGCTTCACTCTGAGTCTGAAAATTACTAATGATATATTTTGAGAGTTGGCCATATAGTAAAACTGCCCTGGGCTCCAAAATGTTCTGTAAGGACTTTGGGCTTCACCGAATATGATCAGCAGAATCTTGCAAATAAGATACCATATCACGTGTAGCTGAATTTCCTTCTTTCTCTCAGGCAGAGTGAGCAAAGAAACGCTGGCAGAGATCTCTGAGAATCCAGTTGTGTTGTGAAGTTATATCCTGCTTGGGATTCTGGTGAAAATGGGTTACTACTCCAAGAAAATGTTTTGAAAATGATGATGGTAACATATGTACAAATGTGCTTGACACAATGGATGGATAGATGGGTTGTGATAAGAGCTGTAAGAGCCCCCAGTAAAATGATTTTTTCAAATGGATTACTACTTTCAGAAGAACTTGGATACCAATGTGTACCCTGATCAATCCTGGTGATGTGTTCCTTCCATCTCCCTCCAGCTTCTTTCTGGAAGGCATTTAGGACAAGCTCAGGTTAATTACATCAGGTCTAAAATCCCCTGGGCAGCCCGATGTTATATAGAATACATACACTAGAAATCCAATTACAGTTTGGCATTCTGTTTGATTTACTTATTTTTAAATTGTGGCAGATGTTAAATTGGTTCAATAAACTGCAATAATTTAAGTGCTCCATATTATATTTAAAATAGTTTGGAGGAACTGAAGTAAAATGTCAATTTTCCCCTGATTTGTTACTACATTGCATATTGTTTTCTGTGAGACTATTAATTCCCCTGCCTCGCGGCCGCTGTCTTCATCAGTCCACATTTATGTTCCCTAATTCCTTCAGATCCGACTCTGAATAGGCTAAAACTTCCTCTGACATGCCCACAGGCATCAGAAGGACCAGATCCTGACAGGGAGCCAGGAAGATGGACCAGCCACCCATTTGTTAATGTGTCACACTGGAATTACACATGGCTGGCTGCAAAATTAAATTGTTCTTTCAGGATATCAGCGGAGACATAGATACAGCATTATAGCTCCGTGTTCCTATTGTTTTCGGATCAGAAAATGCTTTACTTGTCTACCCTGGCTAAATTGTGTTCAGTGAAAGTGCAGATGGAAAAGGGTATTGATTGCGGCTTTCCCGAGGCCTGCAGTGGTTCCGTGCTTTCAGAATTGAACATTTGGATGGAAAAAAGTATGTGTTTCCCGCCTTGGCACCTGGAAAATTCCGGAAAGCTTTAGAAACAAGTACTGATAATGGTATCTTGTTAAACTTCCTGGTAGGCAGCTGTGCAGCAGTGTCTTTTTACCCTTCCTCATTTTAACTGCTGCTTTCAGGCTTAGAAATTCTGCTATAGAATATGCATGACCTAGAAATACAGTTGCATCAATAATCAAATTCTCTCTAATAGTTTGATCAAAAGATAGAAAAGAGTAACCTAACAGACAGAACTCATCATGAGTAACAATAAAACACTAGCTCTGAGGATCTCTAGATGAGGTAAATGCAGTCAAATTATCCTCCACTTGCAAAAAAAAGTATCATTAGAGCTTCATGCCTATCAAAAGCATATTATTTCAGACTATGGAAATAAATGAAGGTTAAACAGATGGGTACTAAGAGAGGCTACTTTTTCAAGACTGGTTATACCAAGGGAGTCAGTTATACCATAGGCTTGTATTTGGCAGGCGCCAAGGCAGGAGTCCTTGTGGTGTAGTGGTTAGGTTACGTGTTGGCTGTGATCCCAAAGGACTGGGCTTTCTACTCTTGGAAACAGTTATAGTCTCAACACTCAAAGGCAGTGAGTGAGAAAGCTTTATGTGGGTGATGACAAAGGCTTCACATTTGAGAATGTTGAAGGAGGAAGCTAGAGCCACTATAACTAGAAGGAGGGTGCATGTGGACGATTGATCTGGGGAGAAAGCATTACTTGGCTTCTGGTCCTGAGTTAGAAGTGGAGGGGTACAATAAGGAAGGGAATTTAGCAGCCACTGGCCCTCCTTGACTGATTGTTGTAGAAATTGTGAGTCCGATTTCTCTAGTCTTATGTGGTATGGCATTGCTTATCTGTATGCTCATTCTCTCAAACAGTTTTTCTAGAATAGTTATTTAGCAATTAAATAACTACAAAGTTAGTTACTTCCGTGAAGCACTCTCTACTTCTTGGAAGAGGCTTATCCATCAGATGTTTCTTTTTAGGGTTAAGATCACTTGTCTGAGGGCCAGATATGACAAAATAACAATTTGCAAACTATCAAGGGCTCATGAGGGAGGGGGGAGCAGGGAGGGAGGGGAAAAATGAGGACCTAATGCTGGGGGTTTAAGTGGAGAGGAAATGTTTTGAGAATGACGAGGGCAATGAATGTACAAATGCGCTTTACACAATTGATGTGCGTATGGATTGTGATAAGAGTTGTGTGAGCCCCTAATAAAATGATTTAAAAAAAAGATCACTTGTCTGAGAAGCTAACGATATCAACTGACTAGAAACAAGCAAGGTGCTCAGTCTCCTTGGCTTACACTACGGAGGGATGCAGTGTAAAACCCTCTGAAGAACAAAGGAAGTAAAGTCAGACAGCGAGAGTGGCTGCAGGAGCAACCGAACTCCTTACCTTTGGAATTGGGTCTTGGAAAAAAAACAAAGAGCTGCTGTGGTTGACTAGATGCCAACTCATGATGACCTCAAGTGTATCAAAGTGCAACTGTGTTCCATGGGAGTTCGAAAGCTGGTGATTGGAAGTATATCCACAGGACTTGAAATACCACTCTTTCAATTTGCCCTCAAGCAAGTTCACCACGCCACCCAGGGGCTCCAAAGAAGTAAACCTCACTCAGCGACTCCAAGGAACTAACTCTACAACCCAAAGCTCACTGATAGCAAGTCCGTTCGGGCACACAGAGACCCTGTAAGACAGGGTAAACTTAATGCCTTTTGTGGACTTCTTAGACTGTAACTTTTTACAAAAGCAGACAGCCTCTGCCTTCTCCCCAGGAGTGGCTGGTGCTTTCGAACTGCTGACCTTGTGGTTAGCGGCCCACTGTTGTAAAACACACTTATCAAAGTTGACAGGAGGAAGAAATCTGCATGAATTATCAGTCAAGGCAGGATTTCACGGCATCGAATACTCAAAGATAGATAAGATGTGAGCAAGCATGGTAGTGCTCTATGTATTCCTGCTAATTGTCCATTTCAAGTCAGCTTCAACGCTGAGCAACTCCATGTATAATAGAATGAAATGAGCCTAGTCTTGTACCAGCTTCAAGAGCAATGGTAAATTAGAATCCGTTGCTTTAACTAGTGTCAATACACATTTTCCATGATTCTCTACGAAACGGGATGCCTTTTCAAGCCAATTAGTCTTTCCTAATGAGATGTCCAACATAACACGGTGAACTCTTACCATTCTCACATCTAAACAGCATTCTAGTTATATTTTTTTAAAATACTGATTTGTTTGTTCTTTTTTTTCAACTTAAAAATATTAATAAATCATTTTATTGGGGGCTCTTACAGCTCTTATAACAATCCATGCATCAATTGTATCAAACACATTTGTACATAGGTTGCCATCACCATATTCAAAATATTTTCTTTCTGCTTAAACCCTTGGTATTAGCTCCTCTTTTTTTCACTTTGAGCCTGTAGACACATGATAAATTATTATTTTCATGTCTTACACCATCTGCTGTCACCCTTTGCCCATGTTTCTGTTGTTCATTGCCCCGAGGACAGGGGGCGAGTTGTGGGGGGGAAATCATACCTCAATCATTGTAGTCAGTTCCCCGTTTCTCCCCCTTCTGTGTCCTGTATTTCACATGTCAAGAGATAGTATCTGTACCAGTGTACATGCTCAGGTCTAGCCTGATTTGTAAGGTTGAACTAGGGTCATGATATTGAGGAAGAGGGAGAAGCATTAAAGAACAAGAGTACTGTGCGTTGTATTGGTGCTGTGTTGCACACTGGCTGACCCATCCCTTCCTTGTGCCCCTTCTGTGAGCACATGCCCAATTGTCTATAGATGGGCTTTGAGTCTCGACTCCAAACCCCTCCTTAAAATCTGTATGATTCTTTGTTTTGGGGTCTTCTGATGCCTGATACTTGATACTGTTGACATTTCGTGATCACACAGGCTGCTGTGCTTCTTCCATGTGGGCTAGTTGCGCTGCTTGTTTACATTCAAGCTTTTAGGACCCCAGATGCTATATCTTTTACTAACCATCATCTTTCTTCCTCACATTTGCTTATGTACCCATTTTGACTTCAGTGATTGTGTCAGGAAGGTGAGCATCAGAGAATTTCAGGTTATTAGAACAAAGTTTTCTTGAATAGAGGGAGTACTTGAGTAGAGACCCAGTGCCCACTTGCTACCTTAAACTTAGCATTTAAATATATGTACATAGAGCTATATCTCTATTAATATATTAATATATTTACATATGTGCTTACCTATGTTTATACCTCTGTAAGTGTCTTTTGCCTCCTAGTTCTTTCCTCTATTTCGTTTTAGTTTGCTCCTGTGCCACTATCATGTTCAACCTTCTTTCAACTCTCAGTGCATTCTTTCGGCTACATTAGACTTGACCAAACTCCACCATGCATTCTACACCCTCCTCGCCATCAATTTTAGTTCTCTCATTGTTCCCTTGTCCCTAGGTTTGTTGGCTCCCCCCTCCCTTTCTCTCACCTACTCCTCTCCCATGTCCCTCTGGAGTCGTCAGCCCCATTATTTTCTCCTTAGGATTGGTTGTATTGCCTATCTTATGTGGATAGTCATGAGAAAACAAAAAAAGAAAAGGAAAGAGAGAAAGCTTATAATAGTTCCAGGTCTGTCTGCTGATCCTTCTGAATGTTTTACACTTGGATCTGGTGAAGTGCAACGCCCTGCCCACCAATTCTGGGGTCTATTTTAGGGATTCCTGGGGAACTTCATTGCTTTGCTCCCCTTGCTGCTCTTTTGTGCTCCCTTCCTGTTTTTCCTTCAGTGTGGAGGGGTGGTGTTAGACTGGACACAACACCTACACTGTGTCTCCAGTGCTGTTCCCCTCCATACTGTGGGTCAGTGAGGGGCCTTTGTGTCTCCTGGTGGGGCCAGCCCCAGGGTCCTCTCTGTGCATGGGCTGTTCTGAGCAGGAATGTCATCCTCGAGGCTGGGTGGGCCAGGTTGTAGTTCTCTCTCTCCCCCCACTTCTTAGTTTGCTCCCAAGGGGTCTGGACAGAACACACCTCCCTTCTCTTCCCGGCCCATATCTTCAGTGCTGTCCTATGTAGTGCATTCTTTTCGGGAGGGGGTCAACTTAGCTGGGACGGGGGCTGGCCCAGTAGACCTTTCTGTTAATTTGCTGCTTCCTGCCTGTGTGTTGCCCTCGAGAGTTGGAACACCAGGTTGAGGTCTGGTCCCTTTCTTGCTTTCCTTTGGAGACATGAACAATATCCTCCCCTGTGTGGGTTAGTGCCCTGCTCCCCCACTATCCACATCCTCTTTTCTTTATATTTCCCCTTTGCCCCTCCTTTTTCAGTTGGCTTCCATATGCGTTCCTGGATTGGGTCCCTGCCAGAGTGCCTGCACCTTGCCCCAGGAATTTATGCATTTGGGGTCTTTTCCCCTACCCCCCTTGTGCTTTTAAAGCTTACCTCAGTGGACTCATGTTGTACTTTTTTTTACTTACTTCGCGTATCATAATTTCCTCAGACTCTTCCCATGGGCTTCATGCGTTCATCACTGCTGTATATGGATGTGTAGTACTCCATTGTATGTATGTACCAGAGTTGGGTTTTTTTTTATTTCATTTGATACCAGTTTTTTAAGCCATTTGCTGGTTATGGAAATTTAGGCAGCTTCCAATTGTATTCAATTGTGAACTGTGCTGTGATGAGCATTGGAGCACAGATGTGTGGTCATGGTCTGTTTCTTACTTCTTATTTCCTACTTCTTACTATGCCCAGTAGGGGGATTGCTGGGTGATATGGTACCTCAATCTCTATTTGTTTAGGTATCGCCATATAAATTTCCATAATGGCTGTACATACTTACAGGTCCACCAGCAGTGGATGAGAGTCCCTATCTTAGCACAACCCCTCCACCACTTGCTCTTTCTGATTTTTTTGAATTGTGCTTTCTTTGAGGGTGTTAGGTGGTATCTCATAGTTGTTTTAATTTGCATTTCCCTTATGGCTAATAATGGGGAACATTTTCTCATATGTTTGTTGTCCATTTAAATTTCTGCCCATGTGAAACTTCTGTTCAGATCTTTTATTTGTTTGTTTGTTTGTTTTCTTATTGTTTGCTAGCAGAGTATGTAGATTTTAGTAATAAGGCCTTTGTCTGATGTGTCATACCTAAAGATATTTTCCCAATCTGTGAGATTTTTATTACTCTCTTGGTAAAGTCTTTCAATGTGCACAGGTGTTTTATCTTCAGTATATCCCACTTGTTAATTTATGGCTCCTCTCTCTTTGTGTCCTTCACTATTTCCGATAGCCTATGTATTCCCTGTGCCTAAGTTCTTAGGTCTGTCCCAAATCCCCCATCAATGGCATAATAGTTTGGGATTTTACCTCAAGGTTTGTGTTCACCTTGTTTTCTTAACCCTCCTTTTGTTAATCTCCAGCCTTATGGTGTAGTGGTCTGAGGGGGAAAGTCTGAATGACCTCTATGTATTTTGCTTTACATAGGCTTGATGTGTGTCTAACTTGATTGGTCTGTTTTTGAATATGTGCCATGTGGGATTGAAAAGTATGTGAAATTTTTTTGCATTTGGGTGTAGAGCTCTGAAAATGTCTATCAGGTCACGTCACCTAATTTTAGAGTTTAGTTCTGTAGCTTTTTTGTTAACCTTCTCTTCCTGTGATCTATCTTTCTGAGAGAGCATTGTATTAAAGTCACCTACTATATTTGTTGGACCTGTGATTAATTTTTTTCATCTTTTGGAGTGTTTTATTGATGAATGTTATGGGTCTGTCATTGGGTGCATAAATGTTTTTATGCTCATTGATTCTTGGTCCACTGAAACCTTGAGCATTATAAAGTGCCCCACATCATCCCTTATTATGGATTACACATTGAGATACATTTTGTAAGAGATTAGGATTGCAACTTCTGCTTTTTTGAAATGCCATTTGCTTGGCATATTCTCCTCAAGTCTTTGATTTTCAGGCTATTTCTGTCTGCAAGCTTGAGATGTGTCTCTTTTAGGCAACAGATTAGTGGGTTGTATTTTCTAAGCCAGTCACTAGACTCTGTCTTTATTGGGTGAATTCAGTCCATCGATATTTGAGTTATAATATCCATCAGTGGATTCTGATGTCATCTCATGCCTTTTGTGTTGGGTGTTTTCCTGTCTCCCTTCTTATCAATGGATTGTTAGGATGAATGTGTGGTTCATTCTTGTATTCTTTTTATCACTGAGCCACTGTTATCTTGGGGGCTATTTTCATTGTGTTGGCCTCAGTGTGGAGTTGCTCTATGTGGTGTTCGCCTATTTATTCTCAGTGTTGTTCTTCTCACCACACCGCTCCACATGGAATATTTTGTAAAGCAAGTTTTCTTTTTACATATTCTTTGAGTTTTTCCTTGTCAAAGAAAATTCCCATTTCTCCATCTATCTTGATGGATAATTTGAATGGATAGAGAATTCCTAGGTTAATATTATTTTTTCATATTAAGGAAGATGCTACCCCACTCTCTCCTCTTCTTAGTGGTATTACCTGATAAGTCAACATATTCATATTTGGTTAACTTTATAGGTGACTGCCCTTTTTTTCCAAGCTGCTCTCATGATTTTCTCCTTTTCTTGAAAATTAGATAGTTTATCTATTATATGCCTTGGTAAATTCTTTCTTGGATTCAGCCTAGCTGGTGTCCTCTCTGCTTTCTGGATGGTCCTGATTCTTGTTCACTAAGCTGGGAAGGTTTTCCTGTAGGCCAGTGGTTCTCAAATTTCCTAAAGCCACTATCCTTGAATATAGTTCCTCATGGTGTGTTGACCCCCAAGCATAAAATTATTTTTTGTTGATACTTCATAACAGTAATTTTACTACTGTTATGAATTGTAATGTAAATATCTGATATGTCAGATGTATTTTCATTGTTACAAATTGAACATAATTAAAGCATAGTGATTAATCACAAAAAATATGTAATTATATATTGTGAAATATTTATTTCTAATTATAAATAAATGAATTTTTGTCTAGAAGCATATTGTAGCATGGGTAACAGTCTTAATATAACAACAGTAAATGACATTGCTACATTTTGTGACAGTATACATAAAAAGCCAATGTCACTGTGAAGGGTGAGATAGCTTATTTCTTACCAGATCAGAAATTTTCACAGCAGTCTTTGCAAGAGCACAATGAAGATCATCTTCCACAACAAGTCTACTTCTGTATTTAGACTTGGTAATCAACAAGTTGGAAACCCTCTTTCACAAAGATATGTGTTGGAAATGGAAGACGGTGCAACACAGTCTCAGACAGAACAGGATATGACTGAAAACACATGATCCAGAATTTTGTAACTGGCATTGTAGGGAAATCAGTTCTCGCTGTATCACTGTTAACAAGTTGAATGAACTCCTCTTGTGCTGTCTCAGGAACATCTTCAACTTTGACTGTGAATGGGCTTCTGGCAAGTGCAAATGGGGTGTCAGGTAGATTTGGAAAGTACGATGAAATTCAGTCTAAAAGCATGTGCAAATGTTCTTTCACAGAAATTATCATTGTATTCCTTTTGTCTGGTTCCATGTCATAATGTCATTATCTTCGAAGAAAGCAGATAAGGTAGGCAACATGTAAATTTTATTTTCATCCAGTGTTTTTTTTTTGCCAAAGCTGAAGTTTCATTTGGGATGATTGGATCTTTTCAGACAAATTGAGACATGCTACATTTGGTTCTTACAGTGATACATTTAACTCACTGAAGATGTCAAAGGTGTCAACCAAGTAAGCTATTGCTTACTGCTTAAAAACAAATTTGAGTTCATCATGTAGTTCAAAAACACGTTTTAAAACTTTTTCTCTCAACAACCATCTCACTTCAGTGTGAAATAGTAGGGCATTATTCATCACATCCAACTTGTTGCACAGTTGCAAAAATTGTCAATTCTTTAAAGTGCCCGTCTTTACAAAATTGACAGAACTTATGACGCTTTTCATTACATCTTGTAACTCTTGTGACAGCATCTTCATTGCTACTAGTTGCTGATGAATCATACAGTAAGTTCCAATGATTTCTGGTGACTCACTCAGTACCAAATGTTGAAATTCAGATCAACATCCTAGCATACCTGGAGCACCAGCTATGCAAACACCACAAACCTTTTCCCAAGAGATCTTACGCTCTTTCAGAAATGAACTCACTGTGTCAAATACATCACATGTAGTAGTTGTTTCAATAGCTTTGCAAAAATAACACTCATCTCTGAAGTCGCCATCAGCTTCCAGATTTAGTTCCCATGGGGGCTATATATATATATATATTGTAGTAGTTGATGATTTTACAGTACACGATTTTACATTTACCCAGTAATTATAATTCATGAAGTTTCATGTACCTCCAATATTGCTGCTTTCAACACAGTAGCTCCTTTTAAAAGAGTAGTTGCTTTCAACACAGCAGCCGCTTTCTACACAGTAGCTGTTATGAACACGTGTGACTACTCCCCGTAAGTACATTATGGCACCAACTCTGTCACATACACCTGTACTTGTACAAGATGTATGTGATGGGGTTGGTGTGATGATGTCATCACAGAGTTACTCCTCTATGGGAATATCTGCATGAGGGCAGACCCTCCTGGAGATGGATAGAGGAGTGTTGCCTCAGTTCTTAAGACCACTGGAAACATGTGTTTTCTGATGGTCTTATGTGACCCCTGTGAAAGGGTCATTTGACCCCTAAAGGAGTTGGGACCCACTGGTTGAGAACTGCTGCTCCAGACATTCCCTTGCTATTTTTTGCTGTTGACTCCTTTGTTGTATATTGTTCTGGTAGCCCAATTAATCTGATATTGTTCTTCATAGCATCCACAGCATCCGGGTTTCCTTCAGCTTCTTTGATTATCTTGTTTGACTGTCTTGTCTGCCTGGTTATCCTCAGAGTTACTGGTATGATACTCAGCTTCTTCTAGTGTGTAGGTGAAGCCTGTTATCTTGCTATTTGCTTTTGGTACTTCATCCTTTAACTCTTGTATTTATTTTGGGGATTCGACCTTTAGAGGTTGTATTTTTCTTGGTTAGTAGCCTTTATCTCCTCTACCATTTCATGCTTTTTCTGTAATGTTTCCCTCATATCCTGTATGACTCCAAGCAGCATTCTGAAGATTTTTTTTCTGTCCAAACTTCTGCTTGTTTACGCATGTTGCTGGATTCAGGACTTAGTCTAATAATGTGTTTTTCTTCTCCTTTTATTGTCATTGTGGTTGTTATGGGTGGTTGCTGTCTGTGTGTCATTTTGGAGGAGCGTGGTGTCATTTTCAAGAGAGTCAAAGAGCCATGTGCTCTCTCTTTGTGAGGCTGATAGAAATGCTTCTTCAGGCTGCCTAAGTCCATCTTCACTGGGAGGTCAGATGCTACTTCTTTATCTCACTAGGGTTTTACTTTCATTATACAGGTCTGGTGGAACTCTCTGGGCAAATGCGTGGAGTTATTGCAGGCAACCAGTGTTGGTATATGTATGGGAGTGTCAGACAACAGTGATAGACACCCCACTGCCACAGGAGGGGGTGCTGGGTGAAGGTGGTGCAAGCCCCACTGCCACAGGTGGAGGTGCTGGGAAAAAGTGGGCAGGGCCCTGTAGTCATGGGAGGGGGTTCCAGGCAACAGCAGGGAAAACCCTACTGACATAGGCTGGGGTGCCTCACATTGGTGGGGGCAGTAGCCACAACCATGCACAAGGTCACCTAGCAGTGGTGGGAGGGACTGCTGCTGCTTTTTTTTTGAGGTGGGGGCGCATACAAGACAATGGTGGGGCCAGCCACTGCAGCTGTAGATGAATAAACTTACTGCAGGCAGACTGAAAACAGGATCTAGCCACAGCTGCTAGGGCCATGGGTGGATGGTGGGAAGTACATGAGCTGTAATTTGTTTGTTATATTAGTATTCTTACCAATACTATAATTTGAGCACACCAATTCTTATCTGTCTTCTTCAATTCATTGTCCAGTTTTTGCATTCATGTTAAGCATAAAATATTGTATATTATGTGAACAACGTAAGTATAGGTATATGTTTGGAATTGAGAGTAAATTTGATGACAGATTCTGCTGTTCCATATACTAATGGCTGAGAAAGGGAATGAAAGAAGAGAATAAAGATATCATAAAATTTATGACATTTTGTATATTAAAGGAACAGATACTAAGAAGTGAATTGGTTTAGGAGATTGTATTTTTGAGTGCATTCTATGGAAGTGACATAAAGAGGACATTTTATAAGAATTGGCTCTTGGTTGCTAGCTGTTCTTACTAGATTTTAACAGGGAAGATTGTGGCAGGTATATATTTGATTCCCACTGGGGTAATATTTGAACTTTTAAATATACTCTCCTTTATGGAAAGATATCGAGAATCCATAGAGTTCTTGGAACCTGGGTATTGGCCACACCCAATGAGAGAAGCAATAACATCTGGTGGAGGGTTGAGAAAGTTTGGATGGGAAATCTACAGCTTAATGCCAAAGAATTATGAGCTTGCAAACAGAAGAGGTGGGAGTCCAGTGTCATAGTAACAAATAAGAAAAAATACAAGAAGAATAAGGGTTCTTTGAAGCACACTTCATACAATTCACTGGTATTTTGAAATGCTCTTTCAATAGTAGGGGATCTTGGGACTTTGCATTTTAAACATAAAATTAAGAATCATTAGTATACCATTGAAACTTTTGAGTGATATGAAAATGAAATACATAGAAGAGGAATGGCTGTGTATGTTTGGAAGTCTACATAGTAAATTATTTATGTGTAGCTAAAATGAACAAATTAATTGAAAAGGTTACCACCCACAGACAGCTACTAAATAAAGAGCCAGTTGTGTCAGAGTAGAGGAAAATATAAATACAAAATGGTTTCAAACCAACAACAACTGACTTCAATCTTTTTTATGTATAATTATAATTATATTTTAAATCAATAATTATGCACATTTTAATTAATCATACAGAATTGAGAAGAATTATTAAATGTAGAAAGAACAGAGTATTAGAAAATATTATTGGGATATTTTGACACCATTTCTGTAAGAATACCTCTTTCACGCCTATTAAAATGGAAATTTTTGATTTTTCAATAAAGTTAATCTATGGCCTTTTGACTTACAATTATTCTGGAAAAGTGTTTGTGGGTAGTCATATCTTTACTTCTGGTTCAAGTGATTTTCTCTTGCTATTACAGTTTTATGTTTATCATTGATTTCATTAAATTGGATTATGATGACCCTTGTTCAGTTGGTTTGTTTTGGCCTGGATCTTGGTGTTAGAATCATTATATCTGCAAAATGTGGGACTGTAGATCGTCAAATTTTTCTGGCCTGCTTCCTTCTCACTTTAAGTTTTCAAATATTAGTAAATTTAGATTAATTGATATTGTCACACAGATCACCGTGGCTTTTATTTTTTTAAAATAGCTCTGTGGACATTTTCTAATACCTATTCTTCAAGTTTCCTTTCTAGTGAACATCTCTTTTAAAAATCTTGCCTTAAGTCCTATTATTTCCATTTTACCTTATTTATAATTATGTCTTTATTATCATTAATACAATATCTGGACATTTTTATAGATGTTTTAAGTTTTGTATTTGTGTATTCCATTATCTCTGCCACTTCTTGATTTTTTTATTTGTTACTGAATTTTCTTCAAGTATTAGGGTCATATTTTTCTGCATCTTCACATGGTAAAATGAAGATATATATATGTAATATGACATATTACATATATATACCTTCATATTATCATATAATAAATTATCACATGAAATATATATGTATATATCATGTGATTGTATATGTATGTGTAATTATTTATTTGCCTTTACCCCATTAATTATTAGGCTTAAATAACATTAGCTAATTTATTTTGTCTTGCCCTAATATGACATTCATTCTGCTTCTATCACAATAATCCACATCCATAGAATATTCTTAGTCCGTGTAGTGAAGCATATTTTCCCTGATTTTACCTCTTTGAATAATCAATATATACCTTACATAACCCCATAATGGGATTATATTGTCAGTGAGTTCTGTGTGGTCATTGCAATGGGATATAGAAACTTCTAGACTCTAGTATCTAGAGAAATAGAGTGTCGTGGGAGGGATGGCCAGTGTCAAAATAGGGTCAAGGCTGGAAGTTAGAAGCATATCTGATCTCTTCCTCATCAGAGTTGCCCTAGAGCCGATGCAGTAGTGCCTCTCCTCTCCCCGTTGTGAAGTCAGCAGAGGTGATATATAGCCCCTACACCTTTAGGCAGTTAGCAACATTAACAAAATGAATTAAGCTTCTTAAGAAGAAACTGAACTAATATTTTATACTCATATATACTATATCATAACGGTCATATATATCAAAATACAATTATAATAAAAAGTACTGCATAATTTGGATTATGTTTGTTGCTTTGTTTTTGTTTTTCCCTAAAAGGGAGCATTAGAATGTATATTGAAAACCTTTGGTAAGATCTTTATTCAGGCCTTTTTTTGAAGCCAGGAAAATTAGAATTGTTTTGGTCTGAAATAAAACCTTGGTACTTTATATTATTTTATATGAATATATTTGATATTATTTTATAAGAATAGCTTTGAGTCTTAGAAGATTTTGATAGAATTAGCACCAAAATTTTTTCATGATAAGACGAAAATATAATACGAAGGCTTTTTTTCCTAATTTTGCTTTCAATTTATTTTATTTTAGTAAGAGGATTTGTTCTTGCACAAAAACTCTTGCTGCCCAAGCCTGTCACATTTTCTTTCTTGAGATTCCAAGACCATGGAATTGTGAATGGGGATAATTCTTATCCAAATAGCTTTCTGCTTATAAGCTTGTTTACTGGATGGTTAACTATTCTGAATAATGTAATGAAAACTATATTTCTACTCTTGGTCCTGCTTTTGTTCATGCTGAGATGATCCCTAAAAGAAAGCCCAAAAGTACTGATGTAATTATAGGCTGAAGGTAATATCTATAGGAATTTAATGCAGTTTCTTATGATTCTAAGGAGGTAAGTCTCAAATAATCACAGTTGGAGTTATCCACTGCTTATTTTAATTTGACCTTATGTACTGGAGAATTTTTCATCTGTTGTTGGTTTTGGGAATAGAAAATATATTCATTTGATATTTTAGCTCTTAACTCAAAGGTATACTTCATTCTTACCCTAGTGTAAAACTTCAGTCTACTTTTATGAAAAATGAGGTAGCACATATTATGTGTGGCTCAGCAATCAATACTGAAGATTATATCTTGATCTTTGTGAACTTTATAAGTCACGACTCAGTTTTTAAAAAATTAATGTTATCATTAATATTAACTGCTGTGGAATCAAAGTAACGTTATCTCTGTGTCCTGTCCGCACAGGTTCAGCCATGTAAAGAACAGATAGCAGAAGCAGACTGGAGGCTATAATGTGATGTTACTCCCTGCTCCTCCACCATTTATGGGATTGTTTCTCTGATGCTATGTTATTTGGGGCTCTATAATTTGATCTCTATCTCGTATCAAATGCCATCAGTTAAGTACGTCTCACTGTTTATACCTAGATCACATCTACTTTCTAGCAGTCTCCTCTCTTCACACTGTGCTTTGTGGTTATCTTTGCTTTCAATAGTGCATTCTATGTTTTAAAGTTTGAAAATTATAAAAGTAGGTTATATACATTATAATAAATAATAATCATTTAAATAACTCATTGTTTTGTGAAAAGATCTAAAATTTCCTGAGATATTATGATATTTTCTGCTTAAGTAGATTATAGTACAAATCTGGAGGCTTTCAGCTATTGATTTCTGGGGGTGTGGAGGGAGGGATATTTGTTTTGCTTTTATTTTAAAGAGGTAGGTGTTCTGGGTATAGTAGTCCATGAAGGCAGGCACTTAGTTTATAGTTTCCATCACATTTAGTAAAATTTTGACTATTAGTCCTCTAGATACGTATTTACTTTTTGTATCTTTCTCTTCTTTCCTATCTTTCTGGGGCAGCAAAATGCTTAGTTGTTTGACATCATCCCACACATCATTGACTCATTCACTCATTTCTGGCCTCTCTTTGGTCGTTGGGTTTAATTTATATTAGTATGCTTTCTAGTTCACTTATCTTTTTTTCTACAGTTAATCAAATTTACTGTTGTCCTATTTACTATCATTTTCCTTTCAGCTATTCTACTTTTATCCATAGAAGTTATATTAGTGTCATGTTGTTTCATGACTTCCTCTCTTCTTAAATATAGAAAGTATATTTACAGTAGCTGTTTTAAATTTGTCTCTGTCATTTTGAAATGTGTTTGCACTGATTGCTATTTCTCTTGGATATGGCTTATGCATTTTTGCCTTTTAATACCTTTTTATTGCAAGCTGGGTATTGTGAATTTTCCAATGCTGTTTTCTGGATTTTGATGGATTCCTTTTAAATAGTGTTGGACTATGTAAGGCATGCAGTTAAAGCACTTGGAAAGTTTGCTTTTTTTTCAAGCCTTAATGTTAAGCTTCGTTGTGGATGGAGGGACTAGAGGGTCCTGTGTTCTATGACTGCTTCCCTAGAATGATAGACGTCTTGGTGGTAAAGATGGTTGATGCCCTTGGCTGCTTAGAAAAGGAGGTTGTAGTCCACACAATGATGTCTCTGACAGAGACTTGGAGATCTAATCTACAAAAGCAGCCATTGAAATCCCCATTGAAACCCAGTTCTTTTCTGACGCAAGAGGGTTGCTATGAATTGGAATGGACTCAGGCTTTGTCTTCCTGAGGACATAAC
This sequence comes from Echinops telfairi, assembly GCF_000313985.2. NCBI lineage: Eukaryota > Metazoa > Chordata > Mammalia > Afrosoricida > Tenrecidae > Echinops > Echinops telfairi. Next base: position 69,261,893 of record NW_022107431.1, read on the forward strand.
CTGTCTCTCACCAAGATGAACTACTAGACTTATGGTACCTTCTTTCCAGTGTTTCTTTGCCCAGTCTCAGGTAGTTTCCTATCATGCTCAGAAGATTTGAAGGAGCCCTTCAATCTCCAGATCTCTATCTCCAGCTTTCTCCTCTCTGGTATACTGACTTCTCTTTTCCAGCTGCCTTGTCTAGACTTTCTGCTTAGCGAGCCTGAACTGAAGTTGACTTCCAGGTAATGTGCTAAGATACTTGTGAAGCTCATCTCTTCTGTTTTCCATTTTGTATGGAAAAACAAAAACAAAACCTCAGCTGATCAACAAGTGTCTAATGATGTACTGGGAGAATATAATTCCAATTCATCATGGCTGAAGCAGGATTTCTCCATGAATTATATTTTAAAGTGAGATTTAGGGACAATCAGAACTCTTATTAAAATTGCATCTGTATTGTTTAATTATCTTCTCTTAAATCTAGAAGTTAGTTTAGATCATCAGCATCATTTTACCTGAGATTTTTCTTCAGAGATTTTAATATCCTTACAGATCCCTTGCAGCTTTATTTACAAATTCTACCTTTCCACCTTGAGATTGCTCAACCACAAACCTACAAAGGTTTTGGCATGTTTGTTTTACTAAAAAATGCTTAAATACAATTGTTTAAAGGAAAACTGAGTAAACAGTAAATTAAAAACAAACAAACAAAAAAACTTGCTTCTCCCAAAACTTTCCTCTGTAAACTAAACAAAGAGCCTCAATGTGAAGAATCTATGATACAATACAGTTTATAACTGCTTTCCTAGCTTTTCTTCATCTTTGCAAATATTATCATTATTCCCTGATGCCTGATGATTACAGTCAACCCTATAGTGAGCTTAATACATAGTCTTTGAATTAGTAAAGAATCTCTCTTTCGAAAGATGGCTGGCATATAAATAAGACCTTAACTCACTGCCCTCCAGGCAGTGGGTTTATTAGGACCCACTAGGGCAGGGTAGACTGTGGGTTTCGGAGGCTATAAATCTTTACAAGAACAGAGAACTTGTGGAGTGGTTGGTGGTTTCAAACTGCTGACCTTCTGCTTAGCAGCCCAATGAGCACCCTATTGTGCAGGTTGCTAGTTTCTCCAGGCTAATCCTCTCTCCTTTGCTCCGAACCAGTTTCAGTGAGTGGAATGCAAGTAACTCGCCCCTGTGGCAGATCTCAGCTGCCAATTTCAGCTTTGTAAATTCAGAATATTCCCAAGTCGAATAATTTCTCAAGTCGAAATTTGAAAACTTAGAAATTATAAAATTATTATTTTCTTAGGAGTATTATCACTATTATTCTATTGTGATCTCAGTGCAAAATTCCAGTTGTTTGATTCCTTAGAGGAAGTAAATTTATAATTGTTTACCCAGCTTATGGAAAATTTGTTGCACTTCACAAACTATTCTTATTAATCATAATTTGTTTGCAAATTTCTACAGTGACTGCCATATACATACTGATGGAAACACTTTGTCAAATGAGTTTTGAGGATCATCTCCTGAATAAAGACACTATATTATAGGCTATAAAGACAAATTTGGGAATTCTCTGAGGGAAAGAATATGTCCCTCTCTTGTGCTGTGTGGGAAGTACTTATTTTAAGTGGAACAATCATGAAGGTGAAACATCTTTTAAGAAAGGTGAACAGATTGTGTGCCTTGAATGCTTCTCTTTGCTCCCAGAAGAACAAGTCATCATGCCATTTGTGGGGGTCTTGTTTACAGTTTGTGCTTTTGTTATGGGTTTGGGTGCTCATAGTCACTTCTCCAGGGTCAGAAAAGTACCAAAGTACTTTTTGTCAACTCCCCACCCCCAATTCTGTCCCAAGAAGTTTTCCTGGTGTTTTAGCCTGCTTTAATAGTTATCATTTATCACATTAGCTCACAGTGTTGTTGCATATATATATATAAAATCACAAAGCCTATAGCAGAGTGGAACTTCAGATGAGTTTTCACTTTACTCATTTGTTACAAAATTATTAGCACCTGAGTTAGTTAATTGTGCCAGCCTGGCCGATAATCACATGTGGTGCTGGTTGAAAGGTGGAGGGATAAATGGGTGGTGAAGCCTTGCCTTTCGAGTTCTCGGGTCTCTTGTTTTGTGATGGTTGTATCGGGTGCAGCTGCCTTAGCAGTTCCCTGCTTCAGCTTGCAAGATTGACTTCCTCCAAGACATCCCCAAGGAGAAGCCGCATGGATCTATCCCGATGCAGCCCTGGGTGCTGGAGCAGCCGTGTGGAGACCCTTGCCAGTGCTGAGATGCTTACACATTCACGGACTCAGCTTTCCTCCTGCAGTCGGCATCATTGCCTCTGTTTTGTGAGGTGGAGGACTTTGTGGACTGGTGTTGGGTTAATGGGTTAATGTTGGACTTGTGGGCTTGGGCAGCATTGGGTTGGGATGTTTTCGTGATGCACCTTTTCTTTACATAAAACTCTCTCTTATACATGAGTCGCTGTGGATTTGTTTCTCCAAAGTACCTAGACTAATACAGCACCACACTAATCATTATAAAAATCTAATTAGATAGTAAGATTGATTATGCTTTTAGCTCTATCTTCTAATTGATTACAGATCTTAATCAAGGACTTGTGTGGTATTGAAAATATAATCCATTATCTGCATACCTGAGGATCATCAAACACTCTATTTCTTAACTTGCAAAGTAATTTACAGAATTTTTATAAGCTCATTTTTGATATAAAAGTATGTTTGCTTGGTCTGACAAGAAGAGGCTCACATAAGTACACATTCACTATTTTAAAAAAATCATTTTATTGAGAGCTCTTATAATGCTTGTTATAATCCATACATCAATTGTATCAGGCATATTTGTACATTTGTTGCCATCATTCTTTTCTAGGTAGTTACTTTCTGTTGAGTCCTTGGTATCAGCTCCCCGTCTTTTCCCCCTTCCCTCCCCCACCCTCGTGACCCCTTGAGAGATTATACATTATTATTATTTTCATGTCTCCCCTCCTCCTTCACCTTCACCCTTTTCATCTGGTATCTCTCTTCCCATTCCTGCTCCTGGGTTGCGTGTGTCCTGAGCTCTTATCTCTTATCTACACCGGTGTGTGTACATGCTCTGGTCTAGTCCGAAGTGAGAGGCATCACTGGGGTCATTGTGGTGGTGGGTGAAGAATATTTTGTGTTTAGTCGGTGCTTTGCTACACCCTGGTTGACTCATCCCTTCCCTGTGACCCCTCTGTGGGGGATGTTCCAATGTCTACAAATGGGCTTTGGGTCTCTCCTCTGAACCCCCTTGTTCTTAGCCATATGATTTTGTTTGTTTGATTCTTAAGGGTCTTCTGATGCCTGCTACCTGGTCCTGATGACACCTCATGCTCTCACAGGCTAGTGTGCTTCTTCCATGTGGGCTTGTTGTTTCTCTGCTGGATGGTCATTTGTTTCACTTCAAGCCTTTCAGACCCCAGACGCTGGACCTTTTAATAGCCAGGCACCATCTACCTTCTTCACAATATTTGCTTATACACCCATTTTGTCTTCAGTGATTGTGTCGGGAGGATGAGGATCTCAGATTGCCAATTTGTTAGAACGACATATTCTAGTATTGAAAGAGGGTATGAGCAGAGGCCCAAAGTCCATCCAGTACCTCAGTGTATTGCTGTATAAATATATATACAGTGAACCCTCGTTTATCTCAGTTAATCGGTTCTAGACCCTACCGTGATAAATGAAATTCCGCGAAGTAGGATTCCTTATTTGTAAATCAAATATTTTC
>NW_022107431.1:69266957-69269382 GCF_000313985.2 Echinops telfairi
CTCCAGTAGTGGGACAAAGCAGGTCTTGAAGGAACTCAAAGTACAGTGACACAGTCCATGGGTTAGGTGTCCCACAGGTAGTGTGGCTTGCAAATTAAGGCACAGAACAAGCAAGGCAGCTGCACACTGGTCTGATCATCAAAGAGCAAGAGACAAGCCAGGCGAGGCTCGCCAAGCCATTTCTCTCTCCTCCCTTCAATTAATCCCACGTGTTCATTGGCTAAGTTGGCACAATAAACCTACCTATCACATGAATGTATTTCATTTTTGTATTTTAATCACAAATACCATCCTGTGGTGTTCCCATTTTATGTGCCTTTCTTTTAGACTATTAGTCATAGAAAAGATGAAAAAGTCTTCTCTGATGAGTTCTTCCCAAATGGCCCCTCATGAGCACATCTAAAAATGTTCTTTAGACTTAGGCACCAGGCCCAAGTATCTCCCTGTTCACATGCCTGAAGCTACGTTAGTCAATCACATGGATCCACAGTTCTACATTGTGTGACTTTAATCTCTGCTGCTGAAACTTGTCCAGAACTTCAACTTGTTGACAAATGACTAACAAATACACATTTCAATGAAACATTGTATTGCAACATTAATTTGGAAAACCATGCCTATAATATCATGGGGCTATATCTGATCCCCTTGACTTCACAAGGGAAAAATGGAAAACCAAACTCATCATTAGTCTAAGACCGATTCCTATGAGGTGGGGGTCAGACATGCCGCCACTCTCCAAACGTCTTAGCCAACTCCAACACCACTGGCCCTTCCCCAGGTACTCACTGCTTCCCTGCTGAGTTAAATAACTCAATTAATGGTTTGATAACTCTAAGTAGAATTCACAAACCATTTTCACAATTAGAAATAGGTCTCAAATAACCTATTTATTAATAGGTTATAATTCAGGATTAAAAATGCTCAGAATGTACATCTTTTGGTTAGCCTTTCCTCTGCTATGCCTACAGGCACTTTTCTTTCTGCCAATTGAATTCTCAGCTACACATACCCTTGAGCTCATTCATCTTTAGGTGAATATTACTACGTCTGGTTAGCACTACTAATACTACTACATCACTCCACCATAAGCCTCAGTCCAATTCTAGTTTTCTGGGTCAGCAACCCTAGATCTACCAATTAAGAACCAAGAAGCAATCTATTCCACAAACAAGTCTCCTGTTTGATAGCATTCAGTTTTGGGGTTTTTTTTAGTTCTGTGACTGGAAACCCACCACTTTGTTCCATGCTTTTGGTCCTGCTACCTGTGCTAGTGCTGCTTCTCCCACATGCCTCTGGTTCGCAGCCATCTGTCTCCTGGATCAAGGAAGATCAGTACGTAGGAAGCTCAGGGTCCCCAGGGTGTGCATCTTTCCTAGCTTTCTCTCTCTCTCCCCACCCCCTTATTCCCTTCCTTCCTTTCTTTTTCAATCCTTTCTAAAGCGTTATTTCAACATAACTATGCTTACAGAAATCCACTAATAATGGTTAATGGATTTCAATTTAAGTTTAACTTATCCTACACAATTTGAACCAAAAATGTGGTATATGATTTAAGATTCAAAACAAACAAAATAAAATGAAACAAGGATTTTTGATCTAATTTAATTTTTCATCTAGTACAAATAAAAATATGTATATAAAAAGATCTCCCTCAAATACTCCTAAAGCAGGCAGCAAGAACCACGAGAAATTTGCTTTGGTTGGCTTCAGAAGAAACACATATTGCACCGTGAAAGTTAAAAAAAAACAAAAGTGGTATAACAATCTTGTTACAGTTTCAATGTCAGCTTGCAATAAATTCAATAACTAATAAATGTGGGTTTGAGGGTACAGCCTGTACCTATGCACTACAACTGTGAAAGCTAGCTGATTTGGTAATATTGCATTTATAATTTAAGTCTACACAAACCATGATTTAGGTCATTTCTGGTGTTTGAATTAACACCACACCTCCATTCACCTTCCGAGGTCAACACGGAAACTTGACATCCTGTTTTCAGATGCTTCTGATTTATACATAATAGGAAAAATGAAGTTTCATCCCCAGGTTTTCGATCCAGAACTGATTATGTACTGCACAGGCAAAGTATTTTTTCCATAATCAATTTTTACAGGGTGGCATGCAGTGGGGTCTTCGATTGATATTTTTATTGGCTCTCATATGCAGTATTTCCACCCAGTTATGAATGAGCCTTATCAAGAAAGCTTAGTGAGATAGTCAAAGGTTATTGTGCCAACCTGGCCAATAAACACATGTGGGGTTAATTGAAGGGTGGAGAGATAAATGGCTTGGTGAGCTTCGCCTTTCTAGTTCTTGGGTTTCATGCTTTGTGATGGTCGATCAGGGTACAGCTGCCTTAGCCAGTTCCCTGCTTCAGCTGGCAAGGCTTGCTTCCTGCAATACATCCCTGAGGAGAAGCCC
>NW_022107431.1:69270256-69271432 GCF_000313985.2 Echinops telfairi
AACATAGAAATAATGTGCTAGATGTTAATAAAAAGACAATTTGAGAGAGTGGAGACTTTCATTACCTTGGTCATTTTAGTGCAAGTATCATTTTCTCAATTACATCCCTTTTTTACTCTCTGAATGGAATTCATTTATTTGCTTAGTTGTTTATTTTATGTCTGTGACCACTGACATGCAAACTCAGTGACAGCAGCTATTTTACTGATCTTGTTTACTCAGCACTTAGTACACACATCAGGTGCTCAATTAAAAACAGGTGTCAAGTAATCAAATCCTCAGTATGTAAAGACTATAATTTCAAAAGTAAGATAAATATATGAGGCAGAACAATAGAGAAGTATAAATTGAGGATGCCAACATTAAAAAATGAAAATATTTGATAGTTTAAAAAAAATAAAAAGCAGGAAAATATAAAAAATGAAAATTCAAAGAAATACCAGAGATCTTGGGATTTCTTTTTAAAATGTGTCACTTTTTATCAAAATAATTTAAATAGTTTATAGTCTTTAACCCCAAACTCTCTTTATAAGGAAAAAGTACTAGATGGTCAAACAGTGTAAATACATCCAAACTGAATGAATACATAATATTTTCCAAATAGAATTTAGAAACCCAGTAAATGCTTAGCACTAGACTATTAAATAAGCCATGCTCTCTCAATCATCCCAACAACTGTAAGCATGACATGGGACCGAACAGTGTTTTTTCTGTTGGCATACGTCACAGAACCAATTCCCGGGCAAGTAACAATAACAGCAACATGCTATCTCCATAATAGTAACTCAAGACAGCCTTTTAAAAACCATTATGGAAATTACAGAAACACTTTGGAATGTCCAGAAAATAATGCTGAATGAGAAATTCAGAAGGTAAAACTGTATACATTTGTTTTATTGCTGTGAAAGGAAACCTTACTGTTTCCATTTGGTCTGCAGCTTGAGAGGGGCCCCAGGGCAGTTGTACTGCAGGTGAAGGGCAAGTGCAGGTAGAGGGTCTGAGGCTGGCGGGAAGCAGCGAAGGGTCCCTAGCAGGCGGCTGGCCACCACAGGCTCCTAGGTGTTGGTGGTGAGCCCCTCATAGAAAGAACTCCGGAACCCCAGCCTGCGTGTAGACAGTGGTCACCAGTGACCTATACAGGACGTGTTTCTCCAGAAAGTCACAGAAATGGGGTCC
>NW_022107431.1:69272172-69274721 GCF_000313985.2 Echinops telfairi
CAGTAGCTCTCTCAGTTTCACAAGTTGTGATTCCTTTCTATTTTGGGATTTTCTATAAGTGCTACACTGTTACAAGTGTTTTTCTTTTTCTAAAAAAAAATTACCAACTCAATAAAATGATTATTAAAACACAGAGGCAGTGCCTGACGGACTTGGGACACAGAGCACAGAAATTCAAATAATTAGCTCCCAACCATAGTTTTACACGAATAATATGCATCATTAGCCCAACACACAGAAAAATGACCTTCCAGGAGGAGGGACTGGTCAGTAGGTGTGTATAATTTATGTCAAACTAAAACTCCAAACCACACTCGCTGCCATCCAGTCAACTTCGACTCACACCAGCCCGACAGGACAGTGTAGGGCAGGCCCAGGGGGTTCCTACACCGCCACTCTTACTGGAGCCGGAAGCCTTTGTTGCACAATGGCTAACATGCACTGCAAACCAAAAATTTAGTGATGTGAATGTACTTTAGCATCTCTGAGAGAGAGTGATTTGATGATTTGCTTCCAAAACACATTACAGTCTAGGAAACCCTATGGGATGCTTTCCTCTGTTACATGGGGGTTATTCCACAGCACTTAGCAACAATAGCGCTGTATTCTAAACAATGCATTTTGATGAATAGAAAGTTTTGGAACATGAAATATAGTTCAAAATTATGAGTACAAATGTCTTAAATGTTTTCAAAAAATCTTTCCAAGTCCCATTTTAAAGTGGGGTTATTATTAGTGTACAAATGTTTTAAACATTTTCAAAAACTCTTTCCAAGTCCCATTTTAAAGTGGGGTTATTATTAGTACAAATCTCTTAAATGGTTTCAAAAAATCTTTCCAAGTCCTATTTTAAAGTGGGGTTGTTATTAGTTTTCTGAAAATCAACTATGACTCCCTTGAGGGAAACCAAATTTTGAAAGGAATTATATATTTACATAATTATAAAACTACTGAATCATACTGTACTATTCTGAGCTTTGCTCGCAGTGACATAATTAAAGAAAACCAGCACAAAAAATAAACTGGCTCCCCAAAATGTAATAGACCCCATCAACATGCTAAGAATATGCTCTTTCTTACTGTTGGCGTGGGGGAGGGGTGGGATGAAGTGAAGGGCAATTTTAAAAGAATCTTCATGTGAAATCCTGAATATTATAAATTTATAACTATTATAAATTTTCCATAAGTAATAAAGGTTGTATTTTACATACTAAACCTATAGTCATATCAGATTCAAGAGGCAAGTTAAATATAAGCACAAAAAGAGTATACTTGTAAATAGAGCAATCAAGCTGCAGCAGCACAAATTACGCATAAAAGCTACTTCAATCAAATGAGGAAGTAGGTGAAAAATCACCAACTCTCATCATCTCTAGACCTAGGAGACAGCATGTAAAAAGAAGATAGAAACAAATGTGGCAGGATCATTTTGAAAAATCAATTATTAATGGGTGAGGGAAGTAAGACTATGCAAATATTTATCAAATGGATAGCCTTCCTCGGGGTTAGGTCATCATCATTAGTCTTAGTAGTATCAGCCTCCTCTCTGTCCAGGTAGGGGAGTGGCCAAATGAGTTCCTTATATAAATACCAATGTCCTTGGAGTGACAGCATTGCCTGATTAGACTACTACTTACACATTTCTGGAAACCCTATGTGGTGGAGAAAGGGGAAGAAATAAAAAGGGTTGCAGAAATGTAACAGAAGGCAGTCATAGACAAGGTTGCCAATGGAAGTCCATACTCTTTGTCAGCGTATTCTTGTAAATGAAGTTACCCTTTTGGGAAGCAGTGCTCTGGTTATAGAGATATGCTTTTACTAGGCTGGGTTCTCCACTTTCTTGGGTCTCTCAAATTCACTTTCACATGACCTTGAGAACCACTGAGATGATGCAGGGGCAAAGTTCTGGATAGGAGACCAAAAACCATCCCATTCCAATCTTATCGATTCTGGCCCCGTGGGCTTCAGAGACTGTAACTCTTTACAGGAGGAGACACCCCTATCTTTCTTCTGTGGAGTAGCTGGTTGGTGGGAATTGCTGACCTTTTTGTGAGCAGCCCAATGTTTAACCACTGTTCCACCAGAATGCCTTCTGGGGAGGAGAGGAATGTAGAAACTCTTTCCAGGTGCAGAGGTGCAGATTCACAGTTGTAAATCCTGTCCCCAGCACACACCATCAAAGAACCCACAGGGTGCAAAGGGGAAAACCCTGACCTTGAGCTCCTGATTAGGAAATGAGAAACAATGGCAGAGGGAGGAAACTGGTGGGAACTAAAGACATCTAATTTCTATGATTTATGTAGTGCTGATTTACTTCCAACGGAATCATACACACTCTTTTCTTTAACCTTTGCACATTCCAAACAATTATCTTTTAATTCTTCTTGGATTTCCCCATATATATTTATCCCTGAAAACATCCTCAATAAACAGTACTTTATCTAATGGGAAAACATTTAGGTATACTAACACTGATGATGTTAAACATGTTAGGGCGGTCTCACTGCTGACTAAAGTGCCGGTAATATCTCTGACAGTTTTTCAAGTGT
>NW_022107431.1:69275689-69278516 GCF_000313985.2 Echinops telfairi
CAAGTTCCACAAGTATGCTAATGCAAAGATGAGAATATAAGGGGGCAGAGAAATGAGTACTAGAACCAGAACCCTCAGAATGTTTACATTATGAAAAATATACTTAATGGAATCAAACCATTTATATAGAAATTATCAAATGATAATCTATTGTGTAATTGTCACCAAAGCCATAATAAACTTTGTGGAAAACAAACAAACAAACAAAAAACGATGTAGGATGCAAACCACACAAGGTCTAAGACTGGAGATGAGTGAGGGATACAGGACTGCAAGTAGAGGTTAGGCCGGGTTTGTAAGAGGAGCTGACAGCAGACCAAAAGAGAGAGTTCGGAATTTTTTTCCTTTTCTTACTATACATGAGAATCATTAATCATTTACATACCAGTGCTGAGTGAGGTTCAGATACCAGAAAACCCACTGCCATTGACTCAGTAGAGAATCTCCATAGGGTTTCCAAGGTGGTAATATATATATTTAGTTTTATTGGGAGCTCTTACAGATATTGAACGTTTCCTAGTTCAGTCACATCAAGCATTATTGTTCACTTATTACCACAATCGGTTTCAAAACATTCGCCTTCATCCTTGGGGAACAATAGCCTCAATTGTGCTGTCGAGCACCTGGTGTATTTCAATGGCCAAGTCTACAATTAGCAGTCCAACCTGTACCCAGAATTACCATCTGGGTGGTCAGATGGTTTGCAAAAATTGCAACTTCCTATTGTGTCATATGTTCCTAAGATCTAGAAGTGGAGATTAGAGAAGAAAGTAGGACATTGAAAATAAATTGATGAAGGGGCATAAACCATATACTACGTTTTTAAAAGAAGAGAATCCTAGCGTGGCTCTCAATAGCTTCACTATTTGGATTTAACATTATTAAATGTCTTCTTATTTGGGGGTTAGCAGTTTAACACTTATGCACTGAGTCAACACCCAGATACTTAAAAAGTTGAATCTGTTTGTTAAGATTCTCAGGATCCCCTTTCTCCTAAGCCTGATTCCCCAACCACGTGTTTTTGGTTGACTCTTGCTGAATCAGGAGAGAGTGAAGTAGAAAGTTTTCATATTTTCTGCCTTGTCTGCCTCAATATGACAACCTTCAGTTCTCCGAGGTAATCTGTGCCCTCTAGGTTTAAAGAATGAATTTCTCTTTAAAGGGTCGTTTGGTCATAAGCTTTCTCTTTGAGAATGGAATGGAAGATTCTATTCCCAGCTGATGCATCTTATGCATAAAGAATAGGAAAGGCCAGATGATTTGGATACAGGGCCTCTTTGATTCTGCTCCCCGCCAAGCAGAAACATATGCCTGAGCCACCCATAAATGACCCTTGCTCTCAGCTCTACTTATTTTTTTCCTACATTGTTCAAGAAAACTTTGGATGCTAATAAACTCCTTTTTCTAGCTCTCCTTTTTGGGAAAATAGGTGAAAGGAAGGGGAAAGAAGAGGATATTTTAATCCCCAGGGGTAGGATGGGTTTGGACCAGGCAGAATTGTAGTCCCTTCTTGGGCCCCATATTTAAAACAGAAGACTCAGGTTCAGATTTTTCATTTAGTCAGTACTTCAAAATTATGTTTTCGATTGCCTTCATGAAATACCTTACTTTCTTATTTGCTTGTAACTTCCAAATCCATGAATTAAAAAAAAAATTAAGTTCTTACATTTATTTTTATGTTTCATACTAACTACGTTTTCTAGGTGTCCTGGTGGCACAGTGGGATAAGTATTGGGCTGTCAACCCAAAGGTTGGCTGTTCAAACACACTATCCATTCCACCGGAGAGCGATGTGACAATCTGTCCTGTAAAGTTTCATATTCTTGTCAACCCTATTGAACAATTCTACTCTGAGTCAGATTGACTTGAAGACAGTGGGTCACTTTCCTTCTGGGAGTTTAGAAATGTAACAATAGTCTGCCAGAAAGGCTAAGCCCCTACCATAGATTCGTAACAACCTTCAGTCAAGTCTATGTTTTACTCATTTTGTATGTCTAGATTCTTCAAGTTGCTGCAGGACAATAGAACTCCTGTGAAGGAGTGGTGCTGTTTTTATGTTCCAAACTCATTTCCTCTGCCCTTAGCTCCCTATTTCCACCTGACAGTCAAGCAGGAGAAAAAGCAAGTCATCATCAAACAGTAGGAAAGCGAAAGAAAAGCGAACGGTTCTCTAAAGCCCTGCCGTGAACCCAAAGAAAGCATCATGCCATGTCAGGGGTAAACCTGGAATGACACACCGGTGGGAATTTCCTTTTTTAGTTTTTGACAGAGGAGAACAAAACGTGGATAATGAAGTCACGGGAGGCTGTGGGAGTTCAACTTATGAAATCCTTTGGATGATGACAGCGTCAGAACAGGTCAGTCTTGCTGTTTCATCTAGCTCCTCGAACATGCCTGTGACGGCAAAGTAAAGTTAGGGGTTGGAGAAAGTGCATGCGCACAGATATTCTGACATCTGTGTCATAACTAACCTATCGTAATATCTACGGTGATTTTCTTAATCTAAGAATTGTCAGCACTTTGTGCAGTCAACAACCAGTGTTATAGCATTATTTTTAATCTTACACATTCTGTGACACTTTTAAACACAAGAAATGTAAAAACACCTTGACTAACAGAAAGTATAAGGTAAATTTGCAAAATATTATGCAAATTTCCTAAAGCTTTGCCATTGTTCTGTGAACTCAGAACACAGCTCTTGTTGCGATGCCACCAATAATCTGTATTGGTTTACACATTTTCTGTAGTTGGCTCTCCAGCAAGGTGATTAGAATCAGTCTCTGCTCAGTGCTGACTCTGAACAACAGAATAAGGTTTAGACACTTAC
>NW_022107431.1:69279591-69281606 GCF_000313985.2 Echinops telfairi
TTCCATGTGGGCTTTGTTACTTCTGAGCTAGATGGCCGCTTGTTATCTTCAATCCTTTAAGACCCCAGATGCTATATCTTTTGAAAGCTGGGCACCATCAATTTTATTCACCACATTTGCTTATGCACCCATTTTGTCTTTAGTGATTGTGTCAGGGGAGGTGAGTATCACAGAAAGCAGGTTATTAGAACACAGTGTTCTTGCGTTGAGGAAGTATTTGAGTAGAGGCCCAATGTCCTGATACTGCCTTATTACTTAACATATAAATATATGTGCACACATCTAGTTCCCTATTGTAATATATAAATATATTTACATATGAACATACCTGTATTTAGACCTCTATAAATGTCCTTTGCCTCCTAGTTCTTTCCTCTATTTCCTTTTACTTTCCTCTTGTCCCACTATCATGTTCGGCCTTCATTTGGGTTTCAGTAATTCCTCTTGGTTACATTGCCCTTGATCAAGTCCCAGCAGGCATCCTATGCATTCATTGACATTGATTTTAAATCACTTGTTGTTCCTGGTTCCTCGGTTTGTTGGCACCCCCGTTCCTGTCCCCTACCTCCCCCTCTCCCATGCCCCCCAAGAACTGTTGGTCCTCTTGTTGTTTTCTCTTATGGACTGTTTATCCTGCCTATCTTATCTGGACATATGCAGAGACAGTAATAAGAACAAAAACAAGACAAAGCAAAACAAAGCAACAAAACAAAACAAAACAACAACAAAAAAGAAAAGCCTAAAATAGTTCCAGGTTTGTTTGTTGACCTTTCTGAGTATTTTTGCTTGAGTCTGATGGGGTGCAACACCCTGGCCCCAAAGTCTATTTTTGGTTTTCCTTAGGGAATGCATTGCTTTGCTCCCTTGCTGCTGTATTACAGGCCCTTACTTTTTCTCCCCAGAGTGGTGGGGTCAAATCTGGCACGATTCCTGCACTGTCTGCAGTGTTGTCTGCCACAGTGCTCTGGGTCAGTGATGGACATTGTGTCTCGTGGTGGGGCCTGCTCCGTGGTCTTCTGTGCATTGGCTGCTCCAAGCAGGAATATTGTCCTCAGGGCTTGGTGGACCAGGAGGAGCTCCACTCTCTCTTCCCTCTTTGTTTGCTTCCTTGTGCTCTATTCAGATGCACCTCTCTCCCTGAGCTGTAGCTTCCATGCTAATGCTTTTTTCCCTTTTTTTTAAGGTAAGCAACTAGTTGAAACATGCTAGTTGAACTCAGCATAGTAATAAGACAAGTAATAATCCTGGAGAATCAGAATGAGGCAAAGAGGACCAGAACCCTACAATGTTCATCAGCATTTCTGGTGGCAAATGACAAAAGTTAACTCCAGTTAACACAGGGCCATTAGGGAAAAGCCCCCCAAAAGCACAAAGAGCAAAGATGTGAAAGGATAGGAACCAAGACTGTACTGAGACCAGCAACTGAAACGGTTCAGAGTCAGATACATAGGATTCTGGACCTCTCCTCATTCTGTTTCTCTTTTAATTCCCTCTTAACTGTGGACAAAATTCTCTACACTTGAAATGACATGGTCATCCATCCCTTCAATTTTGCTTCTTTTCTATAAGTAGTTCTACAAGTAGTTTAAAACTCTAGGAAAAGCCATTCCCTTGATTGGTTCTCAAGGTCTCTTCTTGATTTAGTCATAATATTAAGTAGTGAGGTTAAAAAAAATCACCACTTGTTTCTCTGCTGGACTGTGGTGCCTTGTGTGTTGCTGTGATGGTGGAATCCATGTCTGCATTTCAAACACCTGCAGGGTCATCCAAAGTGGACAGCCTTCAGCAGAACTTTCTGGCTAAGGACAGACTATGAATAAGGAATAGGCTGTCCACTTTGGAGGAATTAGCTGCTAAAAACTTTATGCATAGCATCGAAATATTGTCAGATACTGAAGGCCTAATGAATAGTCACAGGACACTGTCAGAGACAGTGCCAGAAGATGAGCCCCTTAGGTCAGAAGGCACTGAAATATGACTGAGCCAGCCCAAATGATCACAATTAGATGCTAATA
>NW_022107431.1:69282423-69298845 GCF_000313985.2 Echinops telfairi
TATCCATCTCCAGGTGGGTCTGCCCACATGCAGACATGCCCACATTCGAGTACCCAGAGTGATGCCATCATCGCACCAACCCCATCACATACACTCCATACAAATACAGGTATATGTGACAGGGTTGGTGCCATAATGTACTTATGTGGACCAGTAACACATGTGAGGAGAGTAGCTACTGTGTTGAAAGCAGCAGTATTGGAGGCAAAACTACACTTCATGAATTATAATTACGGGGTAAATGTAAAATCATGTAGTATAAAATCATCAATTACTGCACACACACAAAAAAATCTGTACTATGGGAATTTGATCTGGATGCTGATAGGTCTTTTTATATTCAGCTGTGGTTGATGTGAATACTACCCCTTTTTATGTAAAAAAAATTACACAGAGAATGGTAAATAATAGCAAACTTTAATGAACTGTATTTATTGAGTTATGCCATATATCATCTTTTATATTATTAAAGCTATTGTTACATATTATTTTCATTAACAAAGCATCCCAGGACAATGAATCGTGTAGACAAGAATATAAAGAAAATATAGCGAGGATTTTTTTTTTTTTAGTGAGGAATTTTTACAGTATGGTTTTGCCTCAATAATTACAGCAGGAACTGAGAAATTGCAATGTGTTGTTTGTTGTGAAGTTCTAGCAGCCAAATATATGAAGTCGAACAAACTAAAACACCATTTTGATTGCAAGCATCCAAGCTTTCTTCGCAAGGATACCAGCTATTTTAGAAGCAAAGTTGATGGACTCAAGAAAGCCAGATTTGACATTGGTGGCAAGCACCACAAACCAAATGTAGCAGCCGTTGAAGCTTCATAGTTGGTGGCACTTAGAATCTCCAGACCTATGAAACCTCACACCATTGCTGAGGATTTATTGTTGCCAGCGACCAAAGACATTGTTCAAGCTATGATCAAAGACGAATTTGTTACGAAATTGAATGCAATTTCCTTATCTAACGACACTCTCTGCAGAAGAATAGATTATATGTCTACTGATATTCTTGAACAAGTAATCCAGGAAATTAAATCTGCTCCACTTCCAATATTTAGCATCCAGCTTGATGAACCTACAGACATTGCAAACTTTTCAGGTACTGGCTTACATGAGGTATATTAATGATGGCAACTTTAAAGATGAGTGTCTTTTTTGCAAACCTCTAGAAATGACAACTACTGCATGTGATGCATTTGACACAGTTGGTTCATTTCTGAAAGAGCACAAGATCTCTTGGGAAAAGGTTTCTGGTGTTTGCACAGATGGTGCTCCAGCTATGCTAGGATGTTGATCTGGATTTCAACATTTGGTACTGAATGCATCACCAAAAGTTATTGGAAATCACTGTATGATTCATTGGCAAATATTATCAATGAAGATGCTGCCACAAGCATTACAAGAAGTAATGAGAAGTGTCATAAGTTCTGTCAATTTTGTAAAGGCAAGCACTTTAAACAGTTGACGGTTTTTGCAACTGTGAAACAAGTTGGGTGTGCTGAATAATGCCCTGCTAGTTTACACTGAAGTGAGAAGATTGTGGAGAGGAAATGTTTTAAAATGTGTTTTTTAGCTTTGTGATGAACTCAAAACGTTTTTTAATCAGAAAGCAAGACTGAAGTTAGAAGCACTTTTCAGCGATAAAAGTGAACTGCAGAAAATAGCTTACTTGGTTGCCATCTTTGCCATCTTGAATGAGTTAAATGTATCACTGCAAGGACCAAATGCAACATTTCTCGATTTGTCTGAAAAGATCTGATGATTCCAAATGAATCTTCAGCTTTGGCAAAAAAAGTCGGATGAATATAAAATTTGCATGTTGCGTACCTGTCTGCTTTTTTTGAGGATTATGACATTGAACTTGACAAAACGAGTATGATGATAATTTCTGGGAAAGAACACTTGCACATGCTTGCAGATGAAATTTCATTGTACTTTCCAAATCTGACTGACACTCCGTTTGCACTTGTCAGAAGCCCATTCACAGTCAAAGTTGAAGATGTTCCTGAGACAGCACAAGAGGAGTTCATTGCATTTATTAACAGCGATGCAGTGAGAAATGGTTTCTCTGAAATGTGAGTTACAGAATTCTGGGTCAAGTGTTTGCAGTCACATCCTGTTCTGTCTGAGACTGTGTTGAGCCTTCTTTTTCAATTTCCGACAACATATCTTTGTGAAACAGAGTATTCCAGTGTTAGTTATCAAGTCTAAATACAGACGGAGACTTGTTGTGGACGATGATTTTTGTTGTGCTCTTGTAAAGACTGCCCCGAGAATTTCTGATCTGGTGAGAAAGAAGCTATCTCAGCCTTTGCAATGACATTGGCTTTTTATGCATACTGTCGCAAATGTAGCAATGTAGTTTACTATTGTTATATTAAGACTATTACCCATGCTACACCATGCTTCGAGACAAAATTTCATCTATTTATAATTAGAAATTAATATTTCACATTTTGTAATTACATATTGTTTTTGTGATTAATCACTGTGCTATAATTATGTTCAATTTGTGACAATTAAAAGACATCCTGCATATCAGCTATTTACATTAAAATTCATAACTAGAAAAATTACAGTTATGAAGTAGCAATGAAAATAATTTTATGGTTGGGGGTCACCACAATATGATTAACTGTATTAAAGGGTCGTGGCATTAGAAAGGTTGAGAACCACTGCTTTAGACTCAGAATTGACACATCACTAGCACTACATTCTATTGGTCAAAGAAAATGTAAGCGTTTGAAATATATAGACTACAGCTCTTAAATGGAATAATTATAATGTTACATTCCTAGATCAAAATTAGTGGGAAGGAAATAATTAAAAAGAAAAACATAAACATTGTTATCAATAAACCATACTATACAATGGCAGCCCTTCAAAAAATAGATTTTTCACTCGTCACATGGAAATGGAAGAAAACTCAGGTCCTATCTTTTCTGAACACACAAGTAGATGAAACAGCGCAGTTTCCTTGATCTTCAATGTGATCATGTGATTGAGTTCTAGCCCAAAGAATGAGAATAAAAATATGTGTGTCACATATAGGCCCAAGCCACATAAATCTTCAACATGTGCTTATCTAAGTTTGCCTTTCATCTGAAACTGTATGGAAATGCTGGGGTTCCTACCTTAGAAGCAGGCAAAGCTAGTATATGCACAAGACCCGAGCTCCAAATGACTGCACGGAAGTCCACCTACCAACCAGGAAACCTAATGGAATTGCATGTGAAGGGGCAAGATGTCCTGTGTGCTAACTAACTGAGACTCTTTAGTTGAGATTTCACAGTAGCTAACACTAAATATCCTGCTATACATAATTTTATTATACCCAAATATTACTAACTAGGATTCATACTTTATTACACTTCTATTTAAATCATTATATTAATATCTATGTAGCTATTAACTTAAGGAATTTTTATTGAAATAGTGTATTTGGAAACCCTATAGATGTTAGTGTCAAAACAATTACTAATAAAATTTACTAAACCTACATTTATTTTAAGAAGCATAGTGTATGAGAGATTTCACTTTTATTTGTGATTTTGAGTTAAAATTATCTTCTTTGCTACTTTGTTTCTTGGTTAAAAATCAATTATAAATGTGCTCTATATTACTTGTCATAATTTTTCCTGTTGTGTACAATCACAGAAGTAGAGGTCAAGTCCAAGCAAAATGCCTGCTCTACAGGTTTCAACATTCCATTGGGAGAAATTTTCAACAGATAAATTTTCAACAGTTATTGATGTAATAGCAATGAAATATTACATTCAATAAATGATATAATTAAAGTGATAAGTATCAACATAGTCAGTTTAGAAGTATCGATACTGAAGGGTTTAGTTCATAGATCACTGAAAGAAAATAGAATATAAGAAATTATAACATTAAGAAATATATTTCTCAATTATAACCCAGGAATAAAAGACAATCATAATTAATAGCAATAATGATCACAATGGGACTTTAGAATTTGTCAAGGAGATTGAAGGGATTATTTTAGTTTCTGCATCACTGTAAATATTTAACCTGTATATTGAAGGCTACCCTAAGGATTATCTTGCTTTATATACATTACATATAAATAAACCCAAAGATTTTTTTCAAAAGTGAAAGTATCAACAAAATTAAATCCTCTTAAAAATTGACTACGAAATTCCTCCATTTTAGAAAAAGAGTTAACCAGATTGTATTTCACATATTTATCTATAGTTATTCTTCTCAGATACTATCAACTTGGCTTCAACCTGGGGAACAGAGTAGAAATGCCCCATCGAGTCTTCTAGGTTATTCTTTCTGGAACCAGATGAAAAGGCTTCCTCCCCGGGAGTTTCTGGGTGGGATGAACCAACCCATTCAGTTAGCAAGGGGCATTTCCTAACTCATATAGCATTGCTCTAGCATACAGTTGGTGTAATTGTTACATTCCATTAACTTGATTCTGACGCTTGTTGTTATTAAGAGTGTCCAGGAGCCCCAGTGGCAGAGTGGTGGCACACTGGCTGCTAACCACCAAGTCAGTCATTTGAAATCACCAGTGACTCCCTGGGAAAAAAGATGAGGCCTTCTCCCCTGTAGAGAGCTCCAGGGTTGGAAACCCACAAGGGCAGGTCTACCCTATTCTATGGTCTCTCTGAGTCAGATTAGACTCCATGACAGCAAGTGTGGGTTTTCAGGGTGTCATTTCCAACTCAAAGCTACCTCATGCACAACAGAATGACACTTCCCGGTCCAATGCCATTCTTACAATTGTTGTTTGAGTCCATTTTTTACAGCTACTATGTGAATCCATGCCATTGAGAGCCTTCCTCTTTTTCAAAGACTCTCGACCAAGCATGAAATCTCCCAGGGACCAGTCTGTCTACACAACACGTACAAATCTCCTCCATGACCTCTTCCCATAATGGTTCTCATTTTGATTCCTGTATATTCAATCTGGCAAGGTCTATATATATCATCTCTATTTATATTGTTGACCAAAAGCTATCTTCCAGGAGGAAGTTTCTTGCCTTGTAAATTGTTATCATACCAGTCTCAGTTCTAGCACCAAGGCCATATTTCTAACTGATAATTCTTCATTTTCAACTTTTATATTCTAATAAAAATAATGATTAATGCAACCTGATTGTCTAATTGATCAATCTCAGACTGAATAAATTGGTGGAATTCTCCAATTTCTTCATCAATAGCACTAGGAGTGGGTGCATAAATTTGTATAATAGTTATATTAACTGGACTTTTTTGTATGCATGTAGATAATTTCATGTCACAGATAGCATTATAGTTAAAAATGCTAACAACCATCCTGTCAATGCTGACTTAAACACCTGTTAGCTGATTAGGAAGCCCAGTCATTCTCCCTCAAAGCTGCTAGAGGCTTTGTACCACCAACTCCGTGGATCACAGCCCACCACCTAACTTCTACATCCCAGGGCTCCATGTACTTCAAGATAGATCTTGAAATGTTATTTTTGATAGTGTCGGAGACACCCTTCTTCTTGAATTTGTCATCCTAAGCATAGTAAACCGTAAAATTGCCTGACTAAAGAAAAAAAAATACAAGTTCATTTCTGCTAACTAATGTTAGGATATAGATTGTTATACATTCGATTTAATTTCGAGAAGATTTCCAATGTTCTTACAGTCATGCTCTGTAGACTCAATAGTGTACTATTAATGGATTCTTGCAGCTATTTCTTCTCATTTTAAGTCATGCCATACCAGCAAATGAGGTTCACAAAAGCTTGTCTCCTTCCACATCTTTAAGATCAAACTTTTGTGAGGAGTCAGCTCTGCCTTAGTCATATTTTGATTGCCTTACAAATCCAAAGAATTCTTCTTTGGGGAGTATATAAGATAATGTCCCATTTCTCTTCTTAAATATTTTATTGGCCAATCCTGCAGAAGTGGACAACCTCTTTCTTCTGTCCTTAGTATGGGAGCTCCGCTGAAAGCTGTTCACCATGGGTGATTTTGATGGCACTTGAAACCCTACTGGCAGAGCTTGTAGCATCGCACAAACATCAAAGTTGCCATAGTGATACTAACTGAAAGATGTGTGGTCGTTGTGACCCTTAGGCACCGTATGTGACAAAATAGAAGGACTCCATAGGGTTTCCTAAGCTCTTTTCTGGGCTGGAACAAGGCACTGAGGTCTTTCTCTTATGGGCTGGCATGGGTTAAAATTTCTAGCCATTTAATTAGCAGCTGAGCATTCACCCATTGTACCCAAGAGCTACGAGTCAGCATCCATCGAGGGCAGTGAGTTTAATTTTATATTATGTATTTATTAGGCATAAAAATCTACATCACCATGCATTAATATCTATTGTTTTAAAAAGTTCAATCAATCTTTCCATGGACCATTTTTGGGATTTTTTGGTGTGTTCCTCTTCATAGAAACATAACATCCATCTGCCTTATCTATTATGTGACTGCTTTGGGTGTTAAAAATAAATTTAAATATAGAATCCAAATATGTATTTCCAGCCTTCAGATAAATTACTATCACTTATATACTGAATATCGGAATTCAATTATGTTTTGCTTCCGTTGTTGTTGGTATGTACTGCCCCATACTGGCCTTACTTTAATCATTGTTCTTTTGTTCTAGCCCATTTTGCAACTACTACGTCAATTCATGTTGTTCAGGGCCTTCCCCCAGCCCCCACCCCCCTGCTTCCCCTCTATTTTACTCAGCATGAGGTACTTTTCTGAGGATTGGTCTCTCCTGGTAACATATTCAAAGTGCGTAAGATGAAAGCTTCACATCCATGCTTCTAAGGAGCATGCTGGCTGTACTTTTCCATAAGGGATTTGTTTGTTTTTTTGGCAGTCTATGGTACCATTAGTACCATAATTCAAACACATCAATTCTTCTTCGGTCTTCCTTATTCAATGTCTAACTTTCATATACATATGAAGCAACGGAAAATGCCATGGTTTGGGTCAGGCACATCTTATTCTTTGAAGTACCCTCCTTGCTTTTCAACACTTTGAAGAGGGTGTATGCAGCAGGTTTGCCCAGTGAAATATCTCTTTTGATGTATTGAAAGCTGCTTTCATGAACACGGGTTGTGGAGCCAAGCAAAACAAAATCCTTGACATGTTCACTTTCCCCCATTTATCATGATGTTACCTGTTGGTTCAGTTGTGAGGATTCTGCTTTTCTTTACACTGAGCTGAATCCACACTGGAGGCTGCACTTCCTAATCGTCCTCAGCCAGTGCTTCAACGCCCCTTCATTTCCAGTCCGCATGGTGGTGTCATTTTCATGTTAGTTTGTTAGTAAGACTTCCTCCAACCCTGATGCCTCGATATTAATCATACATTCCAACTTCTCTGATTGTTTTCTCAGAACAAAGACTGAATTAGTAGGGTGAGAGGATATAACACTGATGTAAACTTTTCTTAATTTTAAACCATGTAGTGTCCCCTTGTTCTGTTGGTATAACTAAGTCTTGATCCATACTACAGGTTGCACATGAGCACAACAAAGTGCTCAGAAATCCCCCGTCCTCTGAAGGCTAACCATAGTTAATTATGGTCCGCTGAGTCGAAGGGCTTTGAAGCATCAATAAAACACATGTGAACCTCTTATTTAATGTGACTTTAAGGTAGGATAAGATATTGAAAGGATTTGCCTGCAAGTAATTGTGAAAAATATTCCCTGAAATGGCCTATGCTGCACATAATTTGAGTCTGGTGAGAAGTCAGAGGAGGGATCTCGATACCAGCAAGAACCAGGAGCGGAATTCAATTAGGTGATCCTAGATACCTGAGGGTTGATCAAGTGCAATGTAGCCAAGAGGAATTACTGAGAGCTGAATGAAGTTCAAACATGATAGTGGGACAGGAGGATAGTAAAAGGAAACAGGGGAAAGAAGTAGGATGCAAAAGACATTTATAGAGGTGTAGCTATAGGCATGTATATATGTAAATATATTCATATATAATGATAGGTATATATGTATATATATATATATATGTTAACTATCAAGGTAGCATATGGATGATGGACATTGAGTCTCTACTCAAGTCCTCCCTCAACACAAGAACGCTTTATTCTAATAACCTAAATTTTGTGATGCTCAGCTTCCTGAAAGGATCACTGAACTCAAATGTGTGCATACGCAAATGGGAAGAAGAAAGCTGAAGGTGCCTGGCTATTAAGAGATACAATGTCTGGAGTCTTAAAGGCTTGAAGGTAAACAAGCAGCCATCTACCAGAGAAGCAAAAAGCCCAAATGGAAGGAGCACTCCAGTCTGTGTGATCACGAGGTGTCAACAGGATCAGTTATCAAGCATTAGAAGACCCAAAACAAACAATCATATCGATGTGAATGAGGGGGGTCAGAGTGGAGACCCAAAGCCCATTTGTAGACAATTGGACATTCCTCACAAAGGGGTCACAAGGAAGGCACAAGTCAGCTAGTGTGCAGTGTATTACCAATGAAACACACAACATTCCTCTAGGTCTTTAATGCTTCCACCCACCCCAGATATTATGACCTCAGTTCTATCTTACAAATCCAGCTGGACCAGAACCGATACACTGGTACCAATAGGAGCACGTGATACCTGGAGTAGCAAAATCATAAGGGTCGGGGGAATATTGGGGAAGAAGAGGGAGAAAGGGGGAACCAATTGCAATTATTGATGTATAACCCCCCTTGCCCCCCGATCCAAGGGTGATGAACAACAGAAACGTGAAGGGAGACAGCGGACAGTATAATATATGAAAATAATAATAACTTATACTTTATCAAGAGTTCACAACAGTGGGAGGGTCGGAGAGGAACGGTAAAAAGAGGAGCTAATACCAAGGGCTCAATTAGAAAGAAAATGTTTTGAAAATGATTATGGCAGCATATGTACAAATGTACTTGATACAATTGATGTGTGGATTGTTATAAGCTGTAAGAGCCCCCAATAAAATGCTTTATTAAAAAAGCCTCAATCCAGCCTCAACAAGGAGGAGTGGAAGACTGAAGAACCCATTCTACAACTGATTGTGTCGGTGATTGTACAGCTCTTCTTGATGGGATTCAACTATTGAAGTGTATGATGTGCTAAATCATGTCAATAAAAATGTTGGAGGAAAAAAACAACTATCTCGAACATTTTTCACTGACATTACAACTTGTTAACTTACTTAATAAACCCTGGAATCAGGAATTTTGTCTGTGAAATCTATGTAAACATTGCAAAGGGTATTAGATCCTAGAGTGTTAAGAGAGTTAACATTAATTATGAAAAAACTCTGCTTTCAGCCAAAATCTGTCTGATATCAGCAATCTCCCTTGTTCTACTTCTTCTGAATCTAGCCTGAAACTCTGGCAGTTCCCTGTCGATGTAATGCTGCAACTGCTACTGAATGATATGCAGCATCATTTTACTTAGATGTGAAATTAGTGATATTAGTAAATCATTTGCATGTTCTGTTGGGACACCTTTCTTTGGAATGGGTACAAAAATGGATCTCTTCCAGTCTATTGGTCAAGTAGCTGTCTTCCAGATTTCTAGGCATAGATGAATGAGTGCTTCCAGTGTTTCATCAGCTTGTTAAATAATTTAAATTGGTATTTCATCAATTCCTGGAACCTCTATTTTGACTAATGCTTTCAGTGCAGTTTGAACTTCTTCCCACAGTTCCATTGATTCTTGATTTTATGCGACTCCCCGAAATGATTGACTGTCAACTAGTTATTTATGATGCACTGATTCTGTATTTTGCTATATTCTTTTGATGCTTCCTGCATCATTCAATATTTGTCCATAGAACCTTTCAAAATGAAGCTTATTCACAGTAAATACCTTTATTATCAACAATATTAAAAAGCTTCCCCATCTTCTTTTTCCTCAAATGGTAGTAGTGTTTTTCAGTTTCTCTAATGTGAAATTATTCCTCTCTATGTTCTTTTGAAGGATGTCACTATGTGCCACTAATTAATCATGTTTTTCATAAAGAATTGTGAGTCTAATTGAAAATTATTATTCCTATACTTACTTCCCAGGCTCAATACATGTTTGATGAACCTAGAACAATAGTGTCAAGAATCATAGAATACTAGAATTATAAGATCATAGATCTGTCAATATTATGTCAGTATAGTACATAGGAAAAAAGTGCTGCCATACTTCAAAAGACCTGGATGTTGCATGACCAAAGGAAGAACTCTGTTGAACGTTGGATTTGGCCAGAGGTAAGCAGGATAGTGAAGAAGTGGTCCAGCATGTATTGATTGGTCCCTGGAAGAAGCTATATGCTGGTTAAGGTCTTAACTAAAACATAGCAATGCACTAGGTACAAAAACACTCTTTTGATTTTTGTGCTTTGTTTTGTGTATAGAAAGCTGGTCCAAGATTCATGGATTAATATCCTCCCAAAATATTACATTCAAAGTAAAAGTCAATAAGACAAGAACTGCAGAAAAATATAGTTGAGAGTTTCTAAATACCATAGAGTTATCATTCATACAGATAATAGTCTGTCCAAAATTCTCCTTATTTCCTGAATATGTAAGTATGTGTATGCATGGTGAATAATAAATTGATATATTAATGCCTGGAGGCTCAAAAGCAGTTTAAGATTTCTCATGTCCAGACTTTGACCTGAACTGAACTAGAGCATACTAAGCTGAGCTGCCAGGTGCCAATCTAATACCAACTCACTAGTCATCGATTTGGTGCTGACTCATAGCTACTGCATAGGACAGGGTTGAACTGCCCCTGTTACTTTCTGAGATTGTAACTCTTGATGGGAGTAGAAAGCTGCAGTTTTCTCTGAGGAACAGGCTGGTGGTTTCAAACTGCTGACTTGAGGATCACAGCCCAACTAGTAACCAATATGCCACCAGGGCTCCTTTCCAGATGTCACAGTAGTGGATTAAGATAAAATCAAAGTGAAAGCAGCAGTCAGATCGTTAATCCCTTTTCTCAATCAGGAGAACTGTGGGGGAAATGCAGCCTCAATGCCCCAGTGTTCCGTTTCCCCCAGAAATGTTACCAGGGGAAAACTGGGTGTTAGTCTGAAGTGGGTTCAAAACTCACTACAGATGGTCCTCAAAGAATCGAATCCTGCATTTTTATGATCTGGGGCAGGACAAGGGCTAGAATTGGTTTGGGTCAGAGTAGAGAAATGTGTCTTCATGATCCGGGCTTTCCCATCTATCAGTGCTTAGACTGACTTATCTAGAGAAACAAATCCAGTGATGCTCATATCTATATACAAAAAAGAGCTTTATATCAAGCAGTCATTGCATATCAAAGAGGCATCCCAACCCAGTCCAACTCAAGTACATAAGTCCAACACTTCACTGTGCTTGTGGGGAACTTGTAGATGAATCAAGAGGTTGTGCAAACAGAGCAAGAGACTACTGCATGCTTTAAAATCAGGAAAGTTGTGTGTCAGGGTTGTATCCTCTCACCAAACTTTTTGGTATATGTACTTGTATACATGGATGAATGGATTTGGGGCTCACACTTAATTCTAGCCCCAATCTAAGAAAAAATTCATTTTTATAACATGGCCTGGCTTGATGTTCACCTTCATGATGAGATCACTGAAGATATCAGTGCTATAGCAAAGTGTGGTGAAGAAAACTAGATGAGGCCTGGCTATCAGAATAATAGTGTCTGGGGTATTAAAGGGTTGTCTTCAAACAGACAGCTATCTAAGTGAGATGTCAACTAATTCCACATGGAAGAAGTACTCCAGCCACTGTTATCCAAAGAGTGTAAATAATAAAAATCCAATTCCAAAGGAGGGAATGGTATTAGAGAGTAAATTGTGAACCCCTGGTTTGCAGTAGGCTATGGATGACAGTGGAAGCCAAAAGTCCATTTGCAGGGTTCAACACATAGGTTAAGCCCCTGGTGACTTCTCTGACCACAAACCAGGGACACGAATAGCCTTGCTATCATACAGAGAGCATCATAAAGTTGTATGGCAGATACAATTAGGTTAAAATGTAATATCTTATTATTTGTTCCCCATTTTGACCCATTTTAAAGAAGTTTCAGGTAAAAAAATAAGTAAAAAGTAAATAAAGGTGAACTAAACACCTGGGGAATCCCCTCTGAGACCTGGGTGTGAATAGCTTTGCTATAACGCTGATAAAAGCAGATAATTGCAATACAGTAGGTTAAAATTTAACATCTTATTTAATCTCCTTTTTTGACGTATTTGAAATTTGTTCTAATTTTTTAAAGATTTCTTACTTTTTAATGGAGGTTTCTCTCTATTTTACTTTGTTATGGTTGTTAGCTTTGTTTTTGCGTTTCTTTGGTTTTGTATGTTTTTCTGCATTTGACTCAGGATAAAGTAAATCCGAGGCAGTAACTAGCTTAACAGCTTTTAGGGGTACGTCAGGGGAGGCCTCAGAGAAACAAGAACCAATATGCATGAGCACAAGACAGAAGGAAATGTTCTAATGTTGCTTGTGATGATGATTGCACAACTCTTATTAATACGATTGAACTATTGAATTATATGATATGTAAATTATATACCAATAAAGCTGTTTTTAAAAAAGTAATTTAAAATTATCTAGGGGATATGGGGAAGGGAGGGGGAGGGAGGGAGTGGGAATTGAGGAGCTGATGTTAGGGGCTGAAGTAGAAAGACAATGCTTTGAAGAAGATGATGACAACATATGTACAGATGTGTTTGACACATGGATGTATGTATGGATTGTGATAAGAGCTGTAAGAGCCCCAATAAAATGATTTTTAAAAAAGACTACTGCTGTGTACCAACATGAACCAATATTACTCTAATAGGCATGGTATCAGGTTTAACACTTCAAAATGACATATGAATAAGATACTTTTAAGTGCAAGACAGACCAGTAAAATTTAATGAATCAGAATATAAAAAGTTCACCAATAAAAATTTAGATTCTACATCTCAATCTTTTAGAAATTGCTACTCATTAACTCTATTACCAAAGATAAATATCTAACATTTCTTGACCAAATCCCTAGCTACTCTTTATTTTTTTTAATCAACATAGTTTGTAATTATGTAATGTTGAGTTTTCATCACATTCATTAATTTGTAAAACACAAACATAAATTGATTTTCATAGAGCAAATATGAACCTAGCTATATGGAAGCATGAAAACTAGACAAAATTTAGAAAAATCTCATCCTTATCAATTAATTTTTTTTGGAATATGAAGTGCTATTTTCCAATTAACATATTAGTTAACTCTCAAAAAATATTTTTATTGTTGTTCTTTTAAATAAGTCTCTCAGTTTAAAATATTGGCAAAAATCTGTGAAAATAACTCATAAAGAAAAAGACTCGGTTGGGGTTTCTGAATAAGTTTAGGAGTTTAAAGGAGTCCTGAGCCTAAAATGTTTGAGGACTGTGGCCTTAAGAAATCTTGAGAAGAACAATGTAAGAATATTGTACACGTTTTAATCATTTTGGGTTAATGTATTGGGCATTTATTAGTTATTTATTGTTTGTGCCCGATAAGAATCCAATTTCTGGTTGTTTTTGTTTTATTAAATCAGATTAGTGGTCTTTGAGGAGCCCCACTGCTTCGCTATTATTTGTTGGTCAGTGCTGTGGATCAAATCTGTCTCAAAGCGACTCTACGTTCAGTACAATTAAACACCTCTGAATCCTTCATCAGTCTCACAGTTATTATGTTTGAGCTCATTGTTGCAGTCACTGACAAATCCATTTCATCAGTGTCTTCTTCTTTTATTTTGGGCCCTTCCATTTTATCAAGGATAATGCAATCCTTTCCCAAGGGCTGGCATCTCCTCATAAATGTCAAAAGAACACGCACTTAGATCTGTCTTGGAAGACGTACAACCCAAGCGTTCAATGGAAGAGAGGATTGAAAGACTTGTCTCACATAACTGGGCCAGTAAGCAACTCAATGCAAGAACACTTTGTTCTAATAACCTTGCATTCTGTGATACTTAACTTCCCGACAGGATCACTGAAATCAAAATGGGTGAATAAGCAAATGTGATGAAGAAAGCTGATGGTGCCTGGCTATTAAAAGATATAGTGTTCTAAATTCTTGAAGTTAAGCAAGCAGCCATCTAGCAGAGAAGCAACAAGCCCACATGGAAGAAGCACACCAGCCTGTGTGATCACTTGTATGCACAATCAACACCCATGGAAGCAGCCATCAAGAAATGGAACGGTGTGTTGACTGTGTTAAAGAAGTCTGCTAAAAAAGACCTCTTTAGGGGGTTAAAAAACAGTACTGCCACTTTGAGGACTAAGGTACACCTGCACAAGGCTGTTATATTTTCAATTGTCTCGTATACATATGATAGTCAGCCAATGAAAACGGAAAATTAGAAAAATTTTATATCTTTGCATTTTGGTGTTAGCAACAATATTAACTATGCCAGGATGTGCCAGAAGAATAAACACATTTCGGAGTGTTCTTTACAAATGAAAATGACAAGACTTCCTTTCTACTATTTTGGAATGTCATCAGGAAGGACCAGTCCCAACAGGGGACATTGTATTTGGTAGAGAATCAGCCAAAACGAAGAATCCCAACAGGACAGAATTGCTGAAGTGATAGGATTAACATAACAACCACTCTGAGTCTGGCACAGGACAGGGCTGTGTTTCATTGTGCTGTGCACAGGGTCATAGATGTCCTTATGAGTCAGAGAGAACTCATTTGCAATTAACAACAAACTACCTCTCATCTATTAGAAGGCGAGACCTTAATTTTTTCATAAGTGCCCAATATAGGTAGTTTCTCCATTCACTAAAATATAATATCCTATCAGTTCAACTATGCTAATGTAGAAAAAATATAAAATGAATATTCTATTTGGAAACATAACAAGCATAATTTCAAAGAAACAAGAAAATTAAGCTAAACACCATAGGGCACAATTTTAATTTATTTCAGATTTATTCAGCTGTACTGTCATTTCATTGATGAAAGGTGAAGATCAACTTTAACAATATAGCTGAAGCAACTTGAATTCAGTGAAGGACAAAGTCAAATGAAGAGAAAATAGGATACAAAAATTGTCAGTCATTTTATATCAGGGGACATATTCCATTATAGTATTGTTTCTCACACTTGAGAGACACTGGAGACCTTGGTAAATGGTCCTTACTCCATAAGTTCTGATTAGGGCCTCAGATTCTACATATTTTTACAAACACCACAGGAAATCCTGGTAGATAAGGTTCAAAACTACATTTATCAAAACAAATAAACATATACTATATATTAACTCTGAAAAATACTGTAAATTATAAAATACAAACAAAAAATTTAGCTGCTAAGCATTGGAGTAAGAAGAGACAAGTAGGAGACAAGTTCCCAGCCAGTATCAATTTGCCAAAATCATTTAATGAAAATGTAACAAACTATACAAGACAAAACAAAATAAAAAACTAAGAAAGCAAGAGAGAGTAATTCTTTTGACTCTCTTTGCAAAACAGGGTGAAACACCTTTTTCTCATCTTAGTGACTTTTGTCTAGGACTAAATCCCTTATAAATTGCAGTTGTACTGTAATTGATTTCATTCTTAACAAAACATCAAATCCTCTTGGGGAAAAAACAAAGGAAAGTGAGATTAGCTAAAGAAACAAGAAATTCTATTTCAATGATTAAAATGTATGCCTCAGGAATTAAGCAGGCTTGATGCTTTCCTGGATTTACAGCATTTCATTTGTTACTGCCATTAGCTTTAACTGCTTTGGGAAAATTTAACAACAGAGCTATAGCATGGCTTACACCCATCAGGAGCTTCAAAGATTCAAGAGCATGTGAAACATTTCCTTGCAAACTCTGCTTTAATAGGATTACATGGAGAATGTCTCTGAATATTTATTCCCTCTACAAATCAGGGAGGATGCATTTTAATGACATATTTAAAATGTTGTCATCCTATGGTCGAAGACAATGGCATGAAGGAACGTGAACATTTTTTAAAGAAGTGCACCATAAGCATCAAAAACTTTTTGGAAAATTGAGGCTAATTCCAATACACATACTATCATCTTCCTTCAAGAAATTGAAAAGCAGAATTTATGAAATCATAGTATTACAAATCAGTTCAGCAAGGAGTTTGGAAAATTGAGATTGAATACCATTATACAAGTATAAAGGTAAATTGCCTCCCTAAACTTTCACAATATTTACTATGAAATTATATTTTTGGATATTTAAAAGTACAATTATAGTGCACAGTAGTATTGGTTTCTCTCAGTTCTCATGCATAAATAAAACCTGGAGATACATAATTAATGCAAATAATGAGACTGGAAGAAGCCCCCACAGCTTGCTTAGATAAGTGCCATTTGCTTGAATTGAACATATCCTTAGTATTTATGATGAATTTTACTGGATTCTTTTAATATCTTCTTGTTTAAACTTAAATCTAAAATGGTGATGTA
>NW_022107431.1:69299472-69300508 GCF_000313985.2 Echinops telfairi
GGTAACTGAAACCCAGGGATGTCTATAGGGAAAGCAAATATAATAAGGGTCTTGGGAGGAGGAGGGATATAAAAGTGAGGAGGTAAGAGGGAGATGATGCCAAGAAGTCCAGGAAGGAAAAATATGTTTAGGGACTGATTTTGGAATGAATTATACAATTCTGTTTGACATGATTGAACTATAGAATGATATGACATATGCATTAACTCCCAAGTTACAGCAAATAAACAAACAAACATAGATCCAGGAATGGGTTTTGGGCTCACAATAAACCCTACCTCCAACCTAAGAACAATTAGTTCTGACTTCACAGCCCTGCTCAAAGCTTGCATGCAGGAAGGGAACATAGAAGATACAAGTGTTACAGCAAAATGTGACGAAGAATTTAAATGGTGCCCAGCTATCATATAAAATAGTGCCTGGGGTCTTAAAGGCTTGTCTCCAAACAAACAGCCATTTAAGTGAGGTGTCAACTAAGTCCACATGGAATAAGCACACCATCATCAGTAAGCAAAGGATTGAAATCCATATAATCCAGAATTGAAGGAGGGATCAATATCAAAGCCTAAATTGTGAGAATCTGGTGTGCAGAAGGTGATGGATGACAGTTGGGACCCAAGATTCATTTGTGGAACTACATAGGAAATTAGCCTCCAGAGAACTCCCCTGATTTAAAATTGAGGGATGGGAGGAAGGGGTCACTATACAAAGTGCTTAGGAGAGAGGAGTATAGAAGATCAAAGGTATAAATCTGACCTGAACAGTTAAAACTTTCTCAGTAGATGCCCTCTATGATGCGGGCTGGACCTGATCTGGCTTCCAAAGATTTCTGTGTTTTTGGTTTGTATTGTATTGTGCAATTTTGCTTGTTAATATTAGAGTATATATCAAAGGGGTTATGTCAAGGGAGGTTATCCTCTTGAACCCATTATATAGGCTTTTTCATTTTTTAGTATATGAAGCCCAAGATTGATGAACCCCTAGGGAAAGCAGGTAGAATAAGGGTTTTGAGGGGAGAAAGGTACAGTGGTGAGGC
>NW_022107431.1:69301374-69348297 GCF_000313985.2 Echinops telfairi
GAGTTCAAGAAGAAAGAGAAGGTTTTGAAACTGACTGTGGTAGCAACTGTATAATATTACTTGATGTGACTGAACTATGGAATGATATGATATCTGTATTAGCTCAAAACAAAATGGTTTTGGGAAAAAATAACACAACTATAACTTCAATTATCCAGAAATTCAATGATAAAGACTGAGTGGTTAGGAATAAAATATATATTTAAAACACAATAGTTAAAAATGTATATGTGTATTTTTCCTTCTCCTAAATGAGATGTGTACGGTAAGCATTTATTAAGTAAAATGTAAGCATTCACTTGTATTAGTTTTTCTGCTAAGCAAGCAGTTCAAACTCTCCGGGCCCTGCAATAAGGATTGGTCATTGTCTCCATCTGTGGGGGTGACTAGAGGTTATCTGTGAGTGCTATGCTTCTGCCCCATTCAGCCTGCTCTGCTGAGCAAATATTAAGAACCAGCCACTCAAGTAGAAAGAACATGTTTTGAGAAGGATGATGGCAACATATGTACAAATGTGCTTGACACAGTGGATGGATGGATGGATTGTGATAAGAGCTTTAAGAGCTCCCAATAAAATGAATAAAACAAGAAAGGGAAAAAAGAACAGGCTGAAAGAAAGATCGCATTGGGCACATGCTCACTTTGGAAAGAATTAGTAAAAGGCTTAGCCAAGCCCCATAGATGTATTTAAAACTTCTCAGATGTATGCTCTCACATTCCATTGCTCAAAGCATATCACTACCCAATTTCAATATCAACGTGACAGTGCATTTCTATTAGCATGGGCTGGGACAAAGGAGGGTTCATGCAGATTTGCAAACACTATACATCTACCACAATAAGGGAGGCTCTTTCATTTAGCTGTTACCCTCTGGAAAATATCATTACAGAATGGCCTGCGATTAAGCTAAATACATGTTATTTAATGAAGCCTCCTTTGACGTTCATCCCATCATACTATTTGAATTCTGAATATATTCATTTAAAGGTAAATACATACATATTATTTATATCTCTGATTTGAATGAGAATATATATTCTGTCAATGAGCACGTTACAAACACGATGCAGATGATTCAAAATCTATTTTCATAAGTTACTCTACTTCTATACAAGGGAGACCATACAATTTTAGAATCCTAACCACAGAAGAGACCTGGTAGCATAGTGGTTATGATTTGGGCTGCTAACCAGAAAGTCAACAGTTCTAAACCACCAGCCACTTGGTGGGAGATAAGATGGGGCTTTCTTCTCCATTATAGGGTTACAGTCTCAGAACCTCACAGAAGTTCTATCCACAGGATCACTCCGAGTTGGCAGTGACTCTGTGGCCATGAGCTTGGTTTGATCATTTGGAACCACAGAAAAGCCAAGCTGATTTATGTGAACGACGACTTACATGTTGCTACATTTGGGAAAGAAGGCCGAAATGCATAAGTCAAATTTAATTTCTTTGTTGCTACCCAAAGATGCAGCCTATTACTGCTTCCAGGCCAGATTCAACTTCCTGCATTTTCTATATAAGCCAGTTTGTCAAGTCACATGATGGGTTACACATATCAATGTGTGTGTGTTTTGGTCTCCAATGACATAGAGATGAAGCTGTTTGCTCCCCAATCTTTAAAGTTCTTTGAAACAAAAAGATGCAGCTTTCCTCTCTCCTTTACGGTAACTATGAGCTAGAACTGACTCAGCAGTAGTGAGTGAGTGAGTTTCCAGGTAAAATCTGAATAAAAGTATTCTGTAAAAAGAAATGACATTGAATACGCTAAACTAAGTTCTATTCATTATAGTTTATCACTAATGTGTTCATCAGAAAAGAGGACATGAATGGTCTCCCAGAGTTCCATCTCCAGTAAGGGCCCAAATCAACACGATGGAATCCGTTTACACTTGCTGTGCTCGCCTTTTGTCTCTTTTCTTCCTGATTCCTTCGAGTTTGCCCCGAAGTTTCTTGTATTTATTTCATTTAAATAATCAAGTCGACACTCCTGTTCTTTGTTTTATTTAAATTTAAAATATTGTGGATGTAATAGGGAAAAATCTCATCTCTAAAATATGATGAATATCCATTTAATGAAAGAAGAAGGAATATTTAAATAACTTCTCTTGCACACAAATCTCAGCCTCTGAAAATTGGCCCTTCTCATTTTGGCATGTACATACATCTTGACACTATGCGAAGACATTTGACTGTGGGGATCAAAACAAAGGAGGGATAGCATTGAGAAGAATGGGAGTTGCAAAGTATTTTATTGTGCCTATAGAACCTCTAATGGATCAAGAAGCAGTAGTGTGAACAAAATAAGGGTGTATTTAGTATTTTAAAATCAGCAAATGCGCCATCAGGGCTGTATCCTCTCACCATAATTATTGATCCGTGTGCTGAGTGAATAATCAGAGAAACTAGATTATATGAAGAAGAACACGGTTTTAGGATTGGAGGAAGGATTAGTGACAACCTGCAATATGCTTTTATTGTTGTTGCTGATAAAATCTTGCTTGTTGAAAATGAGAAGAACTTGAAGCACTTGCTGGTGAAGGTCAAGGACTGCAGCCTTTCATGTGGATTGCAACTAATAAAAGAAAATCCTCACAACTGGATCAGTAGGTCACATCATGATAAATGGAGAAAAAGTTGAAGTTATCAATTATTTCATCTTGTCTGAATCCACAATCAGTACTCATAGAGGCAGCAGCCAAGGAATCAAATGACACATTGAATTATGTAAATCTATTGCACAAGTCCTCTTAAAAATGTCGAGGGCCAAGGATGTCACTTTGAAGTCTAAGGCATATCTGACCCTAACCATGATATTTTCAATCACCTAAGATGCGGGGGGAAGTTGGACACTGAATCAGGCAGACTGGAAAAGAATTGATGTGTTTGAATCATGGAGCTGGTGAAAATCATTGAAAGTAAAACAGACTAACAAAAGAACAGTCTGTCTTGGAAGAAGTATAGCCGTATCACTCCTTAGAAGCAAGGTGGGCAAGACTTCATTTCAGGTATGTTGGACATATTATCAGACCAGTCCTTAGGAAAGGACATCATGCTTGGTAAAATGCAAGGGTAGCCAAAAGAGTAAAGCTCTCCAAGGGATGGATTGACGCAGTGGCTACAACAATGGCCTCAAATATAATAACAATAATGAAAAAGACACAGGATGGGGAAATGGCTCATTCTGTTGCTGTCTTACCTTTTAAAATGTTTCTTTCTCTCCCATGTTTTAAAGATACTAACACAAAAATATATATATAATTACACATATATATCCACAATTTATGATCAACAACAATACTCTTTTCATTACATTTAGTTTCGTTAGGTCTTATAGATAGAATACTATCCTATATTCTGAGCTTGAATATACTTGTAAACCTTAATCTGAGAAAAATTAAGTTTTTCATGTGACCCTGCTCAATAGTTATCCATATGAAGTAGTCACTAAAGATAACATTTGGGTACATGGAAAAGAATGGAAAAGAAATCAGATGGTTTCTGACTATCAGAAAGAATAGTATCTGGAGTATTAAAGGCTTTTTCTTAAAACAAGTAGACATATAAATGAGGTGTCAGCAAGTTCACATGGAAGGAGCATATCAGTGCATGTGAACAATGATTATAAATAGCAAAATCTGAGGTCAGAGGAGGGGATTGTATTAGAGTTTAAATCCTGAGCACCCTGTTAGCAGAATGTTATGGATGAAAGTAAAATCCCCAAATTTATTTGCTGAACCCCCACAGGAATTGAGTCTCCATTGAATTCCCTAAGACCATTGAACAAGGAGGTGACTAGTCTTGTCCTCAAACTACATTGAAAAAGAGATTACTATGGATAACTAGTTTAAAATTACATATTTTCATTTGTTTTCCCTTTGACCTGTTTTTCATTTGTTATACTTTCTATTATCTTACACTAGCCCTTGGATTGAGATTTTTCTGTATTTTATTTTGTTGTCATTGTTGGGGCTTTTTCTTTTGATGAAATCCAGAATAAGTAAATTGATAGAAACTGCAACTGTATTAATAGTTCTTTATGGTAATGGCAGTGGAAGATGGGGGGAATGGGAGCTAATAATAATGGTACAAGAATGAAGAAAATGTTTTAAAATTGATTGCGGTGATAATTTCAAAACTCTTTGATAAAGGCACTGCGGTTGAGTAAAAGGCCAATTCATAGTGACCGTATAGAGCAGGGTAGAACTGCCTCTGTGAGTTTCTGACACAAAAACTATTTATGCAATTTATGATGATAAACAATACTCCTTTTGTAAAAAATCACAGTAGAAATCAGAGGGTTGATGGCTTCCAAGTGCAGACCTTGTGGATCATAGCCCAATCCATAACCACTGTCCCACCAAGGCCTCTTGGCTCAAACCTCAACTTCAAAATGAATGAAGATAGTGTAAGTGCTAATACCATCCAACTCTTTGAAGAAATCTCAAGGAAAAATCACTATGGCTTCATATTTGGCAACTTTTTTTGGATAGAACAAAGTACATACAATAAAAGAAAAAGATATAAATTTGAATTTATAAACTTTTAAAAATTTGCTCAACCAAGGTTATTATTAAGGAAGTAGAAATCTACAGAATAGAATATGTGAAAAATGTATTTCTAATAAAGGTAGTTGTATAATATGTAAAAATGAAAAGAACCTTACACTTAAACAACATGAAGACAGTAACTCTATTAAAATCTCAGCAGTAAACTTTAGTAGACATCTACCCAATGAAAACAGATACCCAAGGAGCAGAACATGAAAAATTCTCACCATTTTTAGTCTTTAAGAAATACAAACTTAAAAAAGTGATATAACATTGCACCCCCGATGGATATATATGTATATGCATATGTGTGTGTATTATAGGTGTATATATAGATATACATGGACTTTTTGAAACAAGTTGGAGATGGAAAGAAACTGGAACTATAAGATTTTTCAGTATAAAATGATGTTTGCACTATGGAAAGCAAGTTATCGGTTCCTCAAAAAGTTAAACATGAAATTACCATATGTCCTAGCAATTCTACTTATAGATATAGCCCCAAAAGAAATGAAAAACAAAGTGTTTCAAATAAAAAGTTAAATACAAATATTCCTTGTAGTGCTATTCTGAATAACTAAAAGTGAAAACTATGGAATCATAGATTGATTGATGAATTCATACACAAAATTTGGTGTATATATATGCAATGACCTATTATTTCATCTTAAATCGAAAATAAATACTATTATGTGCTACAAAATATATCAAGATATATGTTATGAATGGACTTTGAAAACCTGGTGCTAGGAGAATAAAGCCAGTCATGAAAGCTCCGCATTATTTGATTTCATTTTTGTGTGATGTCAGAATAAGGAAATCTATAGAGAAATAAAATCATTTAGTGGTGTTTAGTGTTGAAGAATAGAAAATATGGAAAAATGATATTTAAAGGGTACAGGTGCTTGTGAAAATTAAAATATCTACAACCATACTGAAATCACTGAACTTATCATTTGAATTTACAGCCAATGAGATTTTACATCTCAATGAAGTCATTTTAATAAAACAAAATGAAACTGAACAATAAAAGCTCTAATTTGAAGCATTTGGCAATATCTGTAGCGTGAATAGTCCTTTTATGGTGAATTTCTAGCAACCAATATAATGCTACTAAATGCAGAAATAAGAGGAAGTGCATAGAATTAACTCTTAAAAATGTTTCGGTCAGTTCCAGCATGCCTATTGTGTACCAAAAGGAAGCAATGACTAAACTCTCTTCATTTTAGATGAAACTGACATTTCCATTGATGGCACTCAGTCAGATATTGTAACTCTCTATATAGAACCTGGGAGTGTTGAAGAGCAAAGACGTCCCTTTGAGGACCACCAATACCTGATGGAGCCAGGCTATTTTCAATGGTTTCCCGTGCATAGGAAGACTACACAAGGAATAAGGGAAACAGAATACTTGATGTATTTGAATTATGGTGTTGGGTAAGTATATTGAAGGAGCCATGAACTACAAAACTATGGGAACAAATCTTCCTTGCTGTCAAGGACAGCAAGAATGGTACATAGAAGCGAAGAAGCTAGGCATGGTCTCAAGTGCTTTGGGAATGTTACCAAGAGGAACTAGTCAGTGGAGAAAGAGCTCGTGCTTAGAAAGACAGAGGATCAGTGAAAAACAGCAATATCGGCAATGCGATGGGTTGAGAGATTAAACTCACAGAGAAAAATTGCAAGGATGGAGCGGGACCTGCACTGTTACCTTCTGCTCTACATACAATCTGCACCTTCCAGCTCACCCAGTTGCACCTCAGCACAACAACAACAATAACAACAACATCAACAAACAACAACATATAACTGAAAATTCACTGACCTAAACCAACATTCGAAATATTATAAAATGAACAGACCTAGATTTTTAACACATTCTATTTAAAATTCTCTAGGAGCCCTGGTAGCATAAAGGTTAATCATAGGGTTGCTAACTGCAAGGTCCATTGTTTGAAATCACATCGGTGGAATTGAACTCTGTTTTAGAGTCCAATATGAGTCAGATGGCAATGAGGGGGGTATTTAAAATCTATTCTGCTGTACACAATTGACCTTTCGAAGTTTAAATTCATGGTTATTAAGGAGACGATCTTGGAATTTTCTGAGTACTAAACCATTCTTGATAGTCTGGCAACTTAGGTGGATGAATTTCCCATTGTAGCCAGAATAACTCCCTTTATCATAAATATAAATCAATAAAAATAGTTATAAAACACTATACAATCTTATACTCATTGAAGATAAATTAAAAATTGTTATTGTAAAAGTCATGGTAGTAGTAACATAGCATCTCAAAAAAAATTTCTGGGTGCAAAACAAAGTCAACATTTATAGAATGCATAATAATTTTCATAAGCACATAAAGTTGACAGTCAATAGTGAGATTAAATAGTCATATATAAAATCACAAACTGGACAATAAAAATATTCAGTCGCTATTTTAAAGTGTTAATGTTCCCTGCTCATTCCTTCTCTTTCTTTCAAGGAAATAGGTTTCAAAAACATGGAAGAAAATAGCTAACAGTAAAAGACAAATTGCAGTTTTATTGAACTCACTAAATGAGTTATATCAATCTTGTGCTAATGTGCTAGATTTACTTTACTGAAAGTAGATGGGAAAACAGATAAAAAAATCAAAGAGTAGGTCTCTCTCTATTCCTAAGTAGAAACATCATCAAATTCCTGGCATAAAAGCTTAGTATTTGTAATCATTTGTAAATTAAAAAGAGATAAATTTCAGGAAATGATAAGATTAAATATTCCTCCCTAAAGGGTAAACAAATTTGCGAAGCTGTGACTGGCAGAGCCAGTATTGTTTCCAGGAATAGAATCATAATCAGCCATTATACTGAATGTGCTCCAGACTCTAAAACATGTTGCGATCTATAAACAGGAAGTAAGACGGGGAAAAGTGGATTAAACAAGTGTCCTAAAGTAAATAATGAAATTATCAAACCAGAAAGAAGCAAGAAAAAAAGTACTCTAAAGATCTGAATAAAAAAGATGTGACTTATTTCAAATCATGTTCATTCAAATCATGTTCTAAATCCTAGATGAAACAGAATGAGTGAATGAGGATAATATTTCTGGAGTATATTAATTCACAGAGTTTTTTGGGGAGAGATACATTGATAATTGTGTTGTATTATTAACTCAAACCACCAGGTATCTGCCCATTTGTCTTCTGTGGTGATTTGCTTGTTGCCATGCCATTGAAAAGCATGCAAATACTGGTAGTTAATGTATCTCTCTTATTTATGTTTTTGTTACATGATAACAAATTGGTGATGTAACAAAGATTACTTATAATTGGGAAACCACATAGCTACTATTATGGATTGGCAGAGGCATTCAGGCAGCCCTATAACACACTGTTGAAAGTCTTTCCTGTTATGAAGACATTTAGTGTATTAACTTAAAGCTATCTCTGAGTTTTCACCACTTGGACTAACAAACCTGAAACAAAAGCATATAAACATTGAAATCACTTCAGCATTTTCCCTACAGTAAAGTCACCATTACCACAGAAAATGAAATATATAACCCAGGGTTCAATTTCTTTAACCCAGCATCATTTCAGTTTAGTATCAGTTGATCAGTTTGAACCATATTCTTTAAGTTTGAGCCATTTTATGGGTACTATGATAGGAATCCTGTCCACAAGCCAGTTACTATTTATGTGCTTTCTTCTATTGAACTCCTGGCTACTGCATTCTGGGTACTTTGTGTGATTTGTACTAAATATTTATTATAGGAGTTGCTTATATTGAACTTTTCATATTGTATACTCATTGACCATTTCTATTTTCACCATATGTATATTTGACCTCCAATTACCATTTGTTCTTCATTTGGCATAACATAGCCTCAAGAAACCACCGAGTATATCATGAAGTGTTTGTTTTCAGTTGCTGTTGAGTTGGCTTTGACATAGGATGATCCATTTACAAGAGAAAAAAAATGTCTTTTGGTCAAACACCATCTACACAACTAAGAGCATGTTCAAGTCCATTTTTGAAGCTACTATGTGTCCAGAGTGGCTTCCAATTCTGAGGGGCTTATCTTCAAGCACTAAATGGGACACCATTCAGCTAAGAATCATAAGGATCTCATGGGATAATTTTCAGAACTAGATCACCAAGCCTTTATTCCAGTCTGTCTTAGTCTGGAAGCAACTCTGAAACTTGCACATCATGGTGTACCCTACTGGTATTTGACATACTGTTTGCATATGTTTCCCCAGGTCACTACAGAAAAACAAATTGAAAGACAGCGATGAAAGGCATGAGTTAATGGTTCAACATGATTCTATTTATCTCCGTCAATAACACTTTTGCTGTTCAGAGTGGTAATTAGAGTGTATTCAAGGAGGTTCTATTCTGTAAATGAAAAGAACTCAAGACTCAGGGCCCTCAAGGGGATGCCAACTCACATCAGCCCTATAGGACCAGGTAGAACTACCCCTGTGGGCTTCCAAGACTCTAGTTCTTCCTGGGAGTAGAAAGCTCCACTTTTCTCCCACAATGAAAGTACCCTTAATTAAAGATTTGAGCCAAGCTCTTATTAAACCTATATACATGTTTCTGAAGGAAGAGTTGATATAAAGTGAAATAATCTTCAAAAGATAAGTGCAGGATGGGTATCCTATGTCATGGAAAAGGAATTTTATTATTAATGTTATACTTCATAAATAATAAATGTTAATAGTGATATCCCTGAACAAAAGTCTGAAATTGAAGTTTTTTTTTAAAATTTGGTTTTCTAATACTACCTTTTCACAAGTTAACAGTCCTGAAGATGCTTGCTGTTCATGAGACACCTAGATTTTATTTCTTTAAAAATAATATTTCAACTGCAGAGCATGTGAATCCTAGCTGAATTTCCTTGTACTGTGGAACATTTGAATGAGTCGGGAGAACAATAAAGACCTATGAGACTGGTTAGAATCATGTAGTTTTTTATCATCCTCTCTAACAATTGTATTGGCTGTGTCCCCGTGAGGGCAGCATCTGGGTCTATTGTGTTCATTACTCAACCACCAGTGTCTCGCTTTGAAAATGAACTACAGTCGACTATTCAAAGGAACATCAAGTCTAACCATTTAACTAGCCCTAGTCAAAGAAATTTCTAGGATTCCTTATGCCATTACTAATGACAAGAAAACTAATACCACAAAGGCTAAGCTTGATAACATTTATACCACAAACTTTACCAGGAAATATATGTTAGAAAAAAACCATAAAAGATGATTGTGAAACATATTAGAGAACCCATAAAAGATAACTGTTGAATTTGTTTCAGATAAAAAATATCTTATTTCAGAGTCCCAAACTTAAAGGGCGCCTAGAAAGGCAATCATTAGAGAAGAGGTAGAGGAGGAGAAAGAAGATCACTGAACTCTTCAGGATAACAAATGATAGCCCTGAGGAGATAACCAACTACTGTGAATAAGCAGTACCTCAGACAACATTCGCTGCGCTGTGCTGAAAGTGTTTTCCTCCAGAGAAAACAGGTAGGAATATCTGGCATCAGTAAGTGAAGCCACACATATTTACATGCCACTCTTAGCAAGTTAGAATCGATAAAATAAACATAGTGGGCAACTAAAAGAGGGTCTTATTTGTCGACAGAAAAAGAAATAACAATTGAGATCATGCATTGTGAAAAGAAAGTTGTGTTATTTGGGCCCACTCCTGAAGTTTATGGGCTGAAGAGATTATATCACCCAATGGATTCTAAACTGTCAGACTCAGGAGACAAATAAAGACCCTCAATTGTGTGCTGTGCTTTATACTGCCTATGGCCTTGGAAAAGAGAGGTCAATAGAAGAAGCAAACAACCAGGAGTCGTTCAAGAGTCTAAGGAGAAAGTTAGGGACAGATTAAGTTGATAGTGCATTATAAATGCTAGGAAAAAATCCAGCTCCCACATTTACTAAATTTACAAATATGCAGATCTTGAAAATTGTCTGATATGTCTTGCATGTATCATACCTAATCACTCTTTTGTGGCAATTGATTATAACATAAATTATTTAAAATATCTTCACTATTATTATTGTAAATGTTAGAAGAACAAATATCAGCAGGATGGATGGTTCATGGCCCTCAATATCCATAACAGAATAATGAGCTCAAAGTCTCTCTCCAAATGTCTCGAGCTCTGTAGCTGAAATACTGTTCTTGTTAATGCTGACAGTTGATTCAAAATGCTGAGTGCAATGTTCTCCATAAGAACACTGGTGCTCGGTATCCTAGTGGACTCCCAGAAATCACGAAAGCCTTAGAAATCTAAATTCTACAGATAAAAGGGAAAGAAAATTGATTTATAAAATCTTCAATCCTTGGTAAGCAAAGCCAAATTTACTATCATGACCTGTCATTCCCAACGACCCAATGAACCAGAGACACATTAGAGAATGACCAGAAATTGATATATTTTTTATAAATTAAAAAGTAAAATCCTTTCCTTACATTAAGGGATTAGAAATATCATTAAATAGAACTGAAATTGTTTGAATTTATGGTGTCCATGCTCACTATTTTTTCAGTGTTTCCACTCATATTAATATTTGCACCTAGTAGTTCATAAATAGAACTATGTTCTACATTTATTCTACATTACTCAAGGGTCCATGTTTAAGTCCTTGTCTTTCTTGTATCATGGCAATATATGGCAGAATTCCCCCCTTCACTTCTCCATGAAACTCTCTTCTTATACTGTTCTTGGTAGATGCTCTGATGTACCTGGATCCTATATGCAACAGAGCAAAACGCTGCCTGATCCTGTGCCATCTTCACCATTGCTGCGAGGCTTGAGCCCGGTGTCTGTCATCTCATTGAAGAGCCTCCTCATATTGCTGGCCCTCTACTTTGCCAAGAGTAAAATCCTGATCTAGAGACGTGTCCCTTCTGAAAACATATACAAAATACTTGAGACAAAGTCTTGATATCCTTACTCTCAAGAAGCATTCTGGCTACTTCTTCCAGTGCAGTTATATTCGTTCTTCAGCGGAACCCATGCAGGGCACATTTGATATTTTTGTCATTATAAACCCAAGGTATTGAGTCATTAGCCTTTATGTCCATCTTTCACATGCATATGAGGTCATTGAAAATGCCATGGCCTGAGTCTGGTTCACTTAATCTTCAAAGTGACATCTCTGTTTTGAATGCAGTAAAGAGATCTTTTGCAGCAGATTTACAAAATACACAGTGACATTTCATTTCCTGCCTATTGCTTCCAGTTTCCACGAGGGTGTTGATCCATACAAAATGAAATATTCAGCAACACATTTTTTTCACTTCTCTTGATATTTCTTATTGGTCAACTTGTGAAGAATCTTTACTTTCTTTGTGCTGAGGTGTAATATATAAAATAAAATATATGTACTAGATAGTCTTTGATCTTCAGCAGAAGCCACTTCAAGTCCTCTTCATGTTCAGAAACACAGGGTGCCATGTACACATCACAAGTTGTTAATGAGTCTCCTGCCAATCCTGATGCACTGTTTTTCTACAAGTAATACACCTTCATGGGTAATGTGATCATCATAGAGATTGAATTAATATAGTGAAAAATACAACACACATATCCTAATTTTAAAACTAAGCAGGATCAACTTGTTCTGTTTGTATGATTATCCCTTGGTCTAAGTAGAAATTCCTCCTTAAGGAGCCCTGGTGACCTAATTGTTTATGCACTGGGTTGCTAACCACAAAGTCAGCAGTTCAAAATCCCCAGCCACTCCCTGGAAGAAAGATGAAGCTTTCTACTCCTGTAAAGAGTAACAGCCTTATAAACTCACAGGGTCAAATCTAGTCTTTCCTGTAGGATCCCTATTAGCTTAGTGTATTTGTATGGTATTCCAAAA
This sequence comes from Echinops telfairi, assembly GCF_000313985.2. Taxonomy (NCBI): domain Eukaryota; kingdom Metazoa; phylum Chordata; class Mammalia; order Afrosoricida; family Tenrecidae; genus Echinops; species Echinops telfairi. The sequence continues at coordinate 69,313,802 of NW_022107431.1, forward strand.
CTGAGATAGAGGAGTAATTCTCAGAGCCTTCTGTTCACTTTTATCTATCTCTTATGTCCAAATCAATGACATTTTAAGATAAATTTTCTTCATATATTGTTGAATTTCTAGGAGTTTGAGGATTTCTTCATGATCTAACAGGCATGATCTATAAGACCTTTCAAGACAAACACTTTTCATATGAAGTGTGTGTGAAACTGTTCATTTTTAGATTGGAATGAGAAAGTAGGAAACAAACAAGAAAGATAGGCAGTTGAAAAATATGGCCTTGGTAATAAAAATTAAATAGGAACGCACATTATAAATATTTGCAAGACTAACAAATTATTTATTGTAAATACCTTCTTCAATATGATAAATGGTGATTATTCACATGAATCTTACCAGGTGAAACACAGGGTCAAATAAACTACATGTGTGGAAATAGAAGTTGGAAGAGCTCAATATAATCTGCCACAACAAGGCGAAGGCTGACTGAGGATAGGTCATAAAATGCACACATGGAAGTTTAATTTAAAGCTGAAGAAAACTAAAACAAGTCTTCAAGAGCCAGATATGACTTTGAGTCTATCTCACTTGAATTCAGAAAATATCCAAAGAAAATCGTTGACACATTGAACATTACAGAAGAACTGACAAGTTCTGGGATAACATCAAGAACACCACACATGAAAAATGTAAAATAGCATTAAAATGACAGTCAAGAAAAGACCAAAATAGTCTTTCTAATACTTGTTATATGATATAGAGAAATTGAAATGATGATGGGAACAGAAAAGTTTAAAGGGCAGTCAAGAAGACAAAATAAACTATTACAATAAAATGTGCAAAGTGTTAGAAACCCACAAGGGAGTAGAATGTGTTGCAGTTCTTAAGCTGAAAGAGCTGAAGAAAAATGTAAAACCTCGAGTTGTTGGCATTAAATGAGTCTGTGGGAAAAATCTTGAATGATGCAGGGATCAATAAAAGAAGATAAAAAGGAAAACATAATCACTGAATCAAATCAATCTGGACAATTACTTCACAAAGTAGTTTATCATTGAGAATGGATGCTACTTAACAAAGAAGTTCAACCTGCACTGAAAACATTGGCAATAAACAAGCTCTAGCAATGAACAGAATTCCAACAAATAATGAAATATTGGGTACTCACACTTCCATGCCAAGAAATTCGGAAGACTTCTACCAGACACTCTGAAAATTTTAATTTGTGCTCATTACAAAAGAGATGCAACAAAAGGTAATAATTATTAAGCAATATCCATAGTATTATATGTAAGTATATCTTAGATGAAAAATATTCAAAAACTTGTGCAGGAATACATTAATAGAAAAGTATCAGAAATTCAAACTAGATTCAAAGAGGAAGTGGAACATGGTATGCCTTCGCTGACATCACACCAATCTCTTTCAAAGCAGAAATATGGGAAGAATTTTACCTAAGTTTCACTGACGATGCAAGGACATTCAATCCTGTGGATCATTACAAAATATGGATAACATTTTAAAGAATCGAAGCTCCAAACACTTAATTGTGTTCATACAGAATCTGCACATTGACCAAAAGACAACTGCTAGAGCCTTGAATGTGGATTACACCTCAATATTAAAAAGAAACACCTCAGACAGAAACCAATACACAACATCATAGCAAAGGGAGAAAAGTTAGTTGTTTCTTGGATCTGCATTTAATACCTGTGAAAGCAGCTGTCAAGAAATTAAATAACACACTGACAGAGAAAATCTGTTGAAAACACATGAATACTCTTTTGTTCTTTTTAATGTAATTAATTAATTAATTTTATTATACATTTCATAGTTTAATTATTTTAAGAAGCACTGTACAATTATCAGCATGGTCAATTTTGAAACATTTTCTTCTTTATTTTAGTAACTGCTATTATCTCCCCATTTCCCTTAACATCCCCAGCTATGCCATTAGGTAATTATTAATCCAGCTACTGTATATATTTACCTATTCTGGATTTCATATACATGTAAAATCAACAATAACAAATTAAAACAGAGAATAACCTCAGTCAAAAAAAAGTAGAAAACATTAAAAATTAGAACAAATTTAAAATGGGTCGAAAGGAAGATGAAATGATAAGGTGCTAAGTTTTAATCTCACTAGATCTGCAGTAATCTGCTTTCAATGCACTCTGCATGATAGCAAGGCTATCCACACCGCCTGTCTCTGATAGAGGGGATTCACCAGGGGTGTCATTCCCAAGGATTTCCCCTTCGCTTTTCTCTGTGTATATGACAAAAACGTAAAATGAGTCAAAAGGGAATAAAATGATAATATATTACATTTTAATCTAATTATCTCTGCCATAATCGACTTTACAATGCTCTTTGTCTGATGGAAAGGTTAATCATTCACATCCTTGGACTATGGTCAGAGGGAATTCAATGGAACTTAATCTATGTGCGGATCCTGCAGTGAAGGTATACAGATCATATAAGGCCACACACACCATACTGAAGAGATGAGTGACCACCAAGAATAAGTACATATCTTGGTATATAATGATTTTTTTGGTCAATAAATTTACTCTGGCCACCTCATAACAAAATTCATAGTATTCATATAACCTTCCTTTTTTAATATGAAAAGTTTTTTAAAACATTGGAACAATATAACAAAAATATTAAATGATTGAGCTTTATAGGAAGCACCATTGTGTACATATTTAAGATTCATTAATAAAATAATTATTTAATAAAAAGTCAGTGGTAAAATATACAAACCCATCAAAATAAAAATGTGCAAAATAATAGCCAAAAATAAGTACAAGTACAAAAATTATTATGATGTTAAGATTTGGGGAAAATAATAAAATCAAAACTAAAATATTCAGCTATAGAAAATCTCTCTATAAGCTTCAATTAAATATAATTAAAACATTAAAATTATGTTATATATTATATAAGTTATATATATGATAAAATGTGCAAATTCTATTCAGCTTTATTTAAATGTAGAAACAGATCAAATGTAATTTTACAGCTCACGCATATTGAAAAAACAGGTAAAATGGTTTGTCATAATCTCATAGAAAATATGTTTACAAATGGTGTCCCAAATAGGAATACAATAACTATATTTAAATAATCATGAAAACAAATAAATGGGTTAATGATCATAAAACTGTCTTAATACTTGGATATTATTCATTAAAAAGTAGGAAGGTGGATGTTAAAGTTAACGATGGGATGAACCTCCGTGCAATTCAATTAAACACAAAAGATGATGGAAATATGAAAAGAAAGTACTAGAGGACACAATAAGGAAAAAAGTTGTAAATCCGTCTCTGAAAATAAAAAGAACAAAACAGAGCATCCTTTTAGAGGAAATGAGTTCATCGCGTTCTGTCATCTCTAGATCAGAACGATCAAAGCGATGGCAAGTCAGTCATTTGATGGGTTGGAAAAAATCAAAACAAAGAGATAAAGGTAAATTTGTATTTCACATGAGAACAATCAAAATGGATTAAGTACTCTCATGGCTGTTAAAAATTATGCTGACTTTAATTCTGCCCTGGGTGCCTGAGAATGTGTCTTTATCACAGGAAGAGCAAAGTCAATTTTCAAATTCATGCCCTAGAATTGATTCCGACTCAGGACGAACTTCGAAGAAAGGGTCGGACTGGTCCTGGGATTCCACACATTACTCTTTATGGAAGTAGGGAATCCTCGTCCTTATGTTGCAAAGCTAGTTCTAGTGACCACATTTCCCCCGGATTGTCTGGAAGTAAAAGGTGTATTGTTATTTGGAAGGAAATACTTTTCGGTGTCAGTAGCTGATATTCAACTCCAAACTCATGTCATCTGCAGTGACGCTCGCAGCTGGAATCGAACAGTCAGTCCCTCTGGATTTCAGAGTCTGTACGCTCTAATGGGAGCAGACTTAATCTCTTCCTCGTAAAGGTTTGTGGCTTCGAACCGTCGGCCTTGTCGCTAGCAGCTTAATATGTAACCCTCTGCTACTCTTGAACTCCTACTCAAAATTTAAAGTATAATTTTATAAACACACTGCCCATAGAAAATACAAGAGAGTTTTGCATTTCTGAGCCTGTAAAACTTTTTAACATCATTTTATTAGGTGCTCATAAAACTCTTATCGCAATCCATACATACATCCATTATGTCAAGTACATTTGTACATTTGTTGTCATCATCATTCTCAAAACATTTTCATCCTACTTGAGCCCTTGTATCAGCTCATTTTTCCCCCTCCCTCCCCACCCTCTGCCTATAACTGTTAAGGAAGCAAGAAGCCTCATCTTTCTCCCACGGAGAAGCTAGTTGGTTGCTCATGCTGACCTTGTGGTTAGCATCCAACAGACAACCTACTATAATACCAGGGAACCTACAAGGTTCTTTAGAATGTATTATCATAAAAAAATTAAAACATTCAGCACCCACAAAACATAAATCGATTAAAAGTTTGACAAGACCCTTAGGGATCAGTACTCAAGTACTTTGTAAATATTTTTCACTGCATCCTTTCATTCATTTATGTCATTATTGCTGATTAATACTACTTATTATCAAATTATCACTGATTAATATTGAGTTTATTATATTCCAATGATTAAATACTAAAATTGAATATAGTTAAGGTAATGAAGTCAGTGTGTCAAATTTCCTTCTCTATATTCTTCACAAGAATGGTCACATATGAGTACTATATTGAAGGTTTCCTTTTTAACACATCGAAATGTACTTATGTGGTATTAAAACTTTCTAAGTAAATTTAAATTATACTTTAGTTTAAAAATATCCTCTGCTCCTATAGCCAGGGAAATGTCGGGAATTACAAGTTAGGAAATATTGTAAAATCAATGACTGCAGGGAAGATTTTTATACCCCAAACTGCAATGTTCTTTTTCCTGCCGCACGATAAGGTGGACTATACACTGGCTACCAATCTTAGGCAGACCATGGACAGTGTAGATAAACAGAGTTATTGTGCAGCACAGTTTAGGTAGAGACTAGTCATTCCCAAGTAAGAAGAGCAATCAAATTGTGTATATTTTCTGATCATAGAAAACGAAAAAATACTTCCAGATCTACAGAGAATTGTGAATTATTAAAGAATATTAACTTTGAAATGTTATATATGAATTAAATTTCATATATCAGCATGATATAATTGCAGAGAGCCAGACAGAAAATGCTTTGTCTTGATAAATTAAAGACAAGAACGCAAAGGCGCACTGACCCGAAGAAAAGAAAATAATCAGATAAGTGTGAATACATTAAGAAAGTTTTGTAAAGAAGGAAAGTAAGAATACCAAAACTGCACGTTGAATTTAGTGTTTTAGCAGTTTTTATGTGTGTGTATTATTACTTAACCTATGGTTCTACATAATAGATATTATTTTGATTAATGTTTAATGATTTCTATATATTTCTTTTTCCTTTGTTTTGCATTTTTAAATCTTATTAATCCTTAATTTTTTTAAGTAGAAATTTTTGTATGAAGTAACCATATTGATTTGGATAGATATCTTGACTAAATTCAGTTAGCAGCTGCAGTCAAAATTTCACTGCTCACCCTTTTGAGCCTGGGTGAATAATATCTGCACACTGAAATCTTCCTACTGATATCTTTTGCCCATTAGTGGATGGGCAAAAAATGTACTTCAAATTAACATTTGTTTCAAGTTTCAATTTACAATTATTATTGCAGGCTAAAAAGAGAAAATTAGTTTTCTTATTTTTTTAACTGTGGTGTTGCTAGAAATTTATAATACATACAGTTTGTATGCTCATATTTTTGAGCCCTCCAAACATTTCATGGATTGTTTTTGCTTATTCCTATATGACTAATATGGAGGTCTTGTTTACATTACACATATATCAATTTCACATTTTTATATTTACAGTATAAAAATTTCATGCAGACATGTATAGAGCAAAAATCAAAAGCTCTAAATGAAACCACCTATGTCCAGTATTTTGACCTAAGTAAACAGGATATAAATCCATGTATATCATTCAACTCTCTTAAAATTCACCTTTTTTTGAGAAAACTAAGTGACAAAGAAGTTAAATAACAGGGCCCAAATCACATATTTAGTAAATAGTGGAACTAGAAATCAAGTATATGCAACTAGCATAAAATCATTGCTTCTAGTCTTATTCAATTTAAAAGGAAAAAATGATAAGTGCCTCTTAATATTCTTCATGCTCTGCATTTCAACCTAGAAAAATACGGTGAACATATGTAAAACATCTATTCTTCAGGGGTAGATGTGTGTGTTTTTCCCATTAGTTGACTAATTTTTCAAAATAAGCACTCATTATATTTAAATTTACTATACACATATATAGGCTGTTAACAAAGTTTAACTGTTGCCTGAAAGATGCGTGGTGACCCTACGTGGGACAGAACAGAGCCTGTCCAGTCTTGCACCATCCTCACAATTTGATGTTTGAGCCTATTGTGGCAGCCACTGTGACAGGGAAGGTCTTCCTCTTTATTGAAGATGTTCTACTTTAGCAAGATGATGCCTTTTTCCAAGGACTGATCTCTTCTGATAACATGTCTAAAAAACCCCAAACTCACTGACATTAAATCTATGCTGACTCATCGCAGCTCCTTGTGAGCTTCCGGTACAGTAACTGTTTACAGGAGTAGAAAGCCTAGGCTTGCCTCGGTGGAGCTGGTGGTGGTTTTGAACTGCCGACTCTGGGATCTCAGCCCAACATGTAACTAATACACTACTAGGGGAGGGCTCTGATAGTTTTATTGGTTTTTATGGGAGACAAAATTTGCCCATCCTTCTAGCGGTACTTCTTTCAAGACAGATTTGTTTGTTCTTCAGGAAGCCCATGATACTTTCAATATTCTTCAGCCAACATCCTAAATGAAAAGCATCAATTATTATTCATTGTCCAACTTTCACATAAAGACCATGGCTTAGGTCAAGGGAATTCAAGTCTCCGAAATGATGCCCTTTTTCTTCACTTTAAAGAGGTCTTGTGCAACATGCTAGCTGTTGTGATATGTAGGCTGATTTCTGAACTGCTACTTCCATGAGCATTGATTGTAGGTTCAAGAAAATTAAATACATGACAACTTCAATCTTTTATCTTTTTATCATGATATTGTCTATTGGTCCAGTTCTGTGGATTTTGATTTTCTTTACAGTGAGTTATAATCCGTACTGTAAACTACAGTCTTGGATTTACATCAGCATGTGCTTCAAGTTCTTCCCACTTTTGGCAAGCAAGGTTGTGTCATCTACAAATCACAGATTATTGATAAGCCTTCCTCCAATCCTGATGACAAGTTATTCTACATATAGTCCAGCTTCCTGTATTACTTGTTTAGATTGAGTGAGTATGGTGAAAGGATACAAACTGATGTACACATTTTTTAATTCAGCCATGACTAAACCAGGAAGAACCAATATGAACCTGTGCTTTAAATCAGTCTTAAAATTAAATACATTTTGAAGCACCTGGAAATAAATAACTGTATGTAACAGTTTTGTCTTAAAATAGATCAAACTTAAACTATGAACCAGAGATATGTTATAGAATTTAATATCTTGTTTTGATTGGTGAAATGCATTTGAATTTCTGAATTTGCATGAAATATGCATATATCTAAGTATGTGGATATACCATAATTAAGCAAACAGTTTATAAATTAATTTTAGGTCCATTTAAGTGAGATGAATAGACCATTGCTATATCTTATAGGGGTTACTCTTACTTATAGGAAACATTTTTCCATATTTATAGGGCTCGACTGATATAGCATTTTGCATTTAAGAGATCAAAACAATTGATATGATGCATAATCTTTCATATTCTTTCTCAAGGCTTATCTTTTTCTTGTAGCTTGAAATCAATCTCTTTTGAAGAGCCTACAAGAATATGACTTGTATGAAAAGGAAATTAAAACTAAAATTAATGTTAAGACTAATAGCCATCAATTTCTTAAATGTGGTTTTCAGTTCTTTAATTTTTTTGTTGTGGTTGATTTTCTTCTGACCCACTTAAATACATATTTAAAATGCTTACCTGATGCCATATTTAGTAAGTGGTTAATAATGTAAAGAATTATGAGAATATAAAGTACAGCAGGGAAAATTAATTATACACTATAATTGGTCAAGGAAGAATTAAAATCACATTACACCCTTTCCATAATCATGTAATAGTTGTTATGTAGGATGAGTTATTAGAGAAAACAACATAGGAGAAAGATTAATTGATATGTCATTCTACCCTCTCCTCAAAAAGATGGTTCAATTGTGTGTTATAAACTACTTTAACATTCCTCTTCACATTTTAGTTAGAAGGAAGTTAGGATACCTACTTCAACTTAGTCTTTGGACTCAGAAACTAAAATTATGAATGGCCTTGACAAAAATGATATTTATTTGAAAGGAAGATTATATGCAGTCAAGGGAGAGTAAGGTAAAAAGAAAGTAGAGCTTGGGAAATCAGCAATTACAAGAAAGCAAGGTAAGGGTAGCATTTAGAAAAGCCTTTGATAGGATGGAAAGACATTTGCATTTTTAGTTTAATTATAGGTAGACAACTAGCCAAGACAGAATATTTGTTGTTGATCTTTGAGTTTTTTTGTTTGAATTCTTTAATTCATTAAAAAAGAACACATAATAGACAGAAGATTAAATAGTAATTAGTGACAAAGAAGTTAGAGGTAAAACATTATTATTACTCAGAGCAAAATACTTGAAACTGGATCTGAATCAGCAGATTGAGGACTGGGAGATGAAATAGCTTTTTACATAAGAAAGGGGTTGTTTTGCCAACACCCATTCCTAATTGAGACACTCAAAAAGATAGGAATGGAAGGGGAATTGCGCAAGTTAGTACAACTTATTTGTGAAAAACCAATAGCCAACATTATAGTCAATGGAGAAAAGATAAAAACAATCCCACTGAAAAAGGGGGCCAGACAAGGGGGCCCTCAGTCTTTTCAACATCGTATTGGAGGTCCTAGCTAACAAAATAAGGCAGCAGAAAGATATTGAAGGTTTCTTCCTGGGACAGGAGGTATCATTCTTTGAAGAAGACATAATTCTATACATTGAAAACCCCGAAAGATCCATTATAGGAGTACTGCCAGCAATAGAGGAATATGGAAGAGTGGTGGGTTACAAGATCATCAACAGAAGTCTATATACATTGGACAAGACCATGGAAGAGGAGATCAAGAGGGCAGTACCCTTTACAATACTCACGAACAAACTGAAATATCTGGGGATATATCTAACCAAAAAAACCAAAAGCCTAAAAAACCAAACAAACAAAAAAGTCTTAAACAAGGAAAACTACAGACCCAAAAGCAACCTCCACAAATGGAAGAATACTCCATGCTCATAGATTGGAAGATTCAATCTTACCCAAGGGACTATATAAGTTTTATGCTATCCTGATTCTAATACCAAAAACCTTCTCCAAAGAATTGGAAAAACCAACCACTGATTTCATACGGAGAGGGAAGAGGCCCAGAATTAGCAGAGAACCACTCAAGAAGAAAGACAGTCAGATGGCTCACCTTACCTGACATTAATACCTACGAAACAGGCACAGTGATCAAAACAGAATGATACTGGAATAATGCCAGATACTCAGACCAATGGAAAAGAAGAGAAAACCAGAAATAAAACCATCAGCATATAGACAATTGATCTTTAACAAGGGCCCCAAAACATCAAGTGAGAGGTTGATGCCCTCTTCAATAATGGGTGCTTGAAACAATGGCTGTCTACCTGTAGAAAAATGAAACAAGACCCTTACCTCACTCCACACACAAGAAGAAACTCAAGGTGGATCACATACCTAGAAGTAAAAGTCCAAACTTTCAGAACTATCAATGAAAGTTTCAGGACAAACCTAAGAACCTTAGTGCGGAGAATACATATGATAACTGTGACAGGGAAGGGTACACACACAGATGAAGCTGAAATCGACAAATCAGATATACTAAGGATAAAAAACCGATATGCATCAAAAGACCTCACCAAAAGAGTAACAACAAAGCCCACAGACTGGGAGAGGGGTTTCAGCAATGACACAACAGACAAAGGTCTTATTACTAAAATCTACAATACCCTCCTAGCCTGCAAAAAGAAGAAAACAGTTAACCCCTGAGGAAGTGGGCAAAAGACCTGAACAGAAGTTTCACTAGGGAAGAGACCCAAATGGTCAATAAACACATGATAAAATGCTTGCAATCATTAGCCATCAGAGAAATGCAAATGAAAACAACTATGAGATACTACCTGTGTTAGTCCGGGTAGACTAGAGAAACAAATCCACAGAAACACATATATGTACAAGAGAGAGGTTTTATATAAAGAGTAATTGTACGTTAAGAAAGCATCCCAACCCAGTCCAGTCCAAGTCCATAAGTCTGATATTAGCCATATAGCTGTCTGATGACAATCTATAAAGTCCTCTTCAGACTCACAAAACACATGCGATGAACCCAAATAGATGATCACAGGCCAGTGGGGAGAAAGTCTTTGGACCCAGTGGCGTTGTAAGCATCTAAGCGCTGGCAGGGGTCTCCACGTGGCTTCTCCAGCTTCAGAGGTCTGGTTGCATCAGGGTAGATTCATGAAGCTTCTCTAGCTCAGGGCACTATGGAACGATGCTAGTTCTATGTGTCTTGTTGGCTCCAATGTCTCCCAGGGAGTGAGCCGAGAGAGTGAGAGAACTAGCAAGAGAGAGTGAGACAGAGAGAGAGCCTCCTACCTCCAAGAAGGAATACAGGATTTCCCAGAATTCTCAGTAGAAGGCGATGCCCACACAGAGGCCTCTTTGGCTATGAGCCGATTGATAGACTAGACTTTCCCCCTTCACTCATAATATTTTCAAATTGACACAGGATTATGTAACTACAACACCACGTAACACCCTTGAGAATGGTCCAAAGCAGAAAATCAGAGAGCAATAAATATTGGAGGGGATGTGGAGAGCTAGGAACTCTCCTCCACTGCTGATGGTTGTGTAGATATGTATAGTCACTGTGGAAAGCCATCTGCTAGATGATATCTAGGGCAAATGGAAATTGGGTTACGTTATGACCCAGCGATCCCTCTATGGGGCATATACCCAAAAGAGGTAAGAAAAAGACCAAGACCAGTAATCTGCACTCCAATGTTTGTTGTGGTGCAATTCACAATAAAAAAGAATTGGAAATAAACTAAATTTCCTTTGATAGACAAGTGGACAGAGCAAAACCAAGGATGTACATGTCATTCCAACACAAAGCAGGGGAAAGGAACAGAGTGGAAGGTGAAAGTGGGGGGAGAAAAGGGGTAAAAAAGAGGGAGATGATGATACTGGGGGAGTAGAGCACTAATTCACCCAGAAAAGGGAATGTGATTGCAGACTCCACCATGGCATGTGCCAAATCTTGAGGGCAACGTAACCACATGGAGCAAATCAGAAGCAGAGAAGTCTACAGGGCCAACCCTAATCAAAGCCAAGCTGACCCTTTCCCCTGCTACTCCCCCAGTATGTGCTATGGAGGCCAAGACTAAATCTAAAGGTTGGGGAGAGGGGACCGCCTGCCACACCCATACTGAAGCAAACCAAGAAAGAGAAAGAGAGACTAGACCCCATACATGCACACCAAGCTGTGAAGATGCTTTCCCTGCACAAAGTGGCTAAGGCACAGAGAAGACTGTAGGGCTGACAACATCTTGAGACATGATGCCCCCTCACTGGACATACTACGACAGAGGACAATACTGGGGACACACGGTGGGGAATAAGTCCATTTTGACCACAGCTACAATGGGGTGAACCAAGAAGGGAACATAACAGATCAGCAATGGGATCAAAGTCAAGCCACAAAACCCCCTGAAGAGCCCCCCAAATAGACTTCAGGTTAGGAGGGGAAGTTTCAGGAACCTCCCCCTCCTCCCGGACTGGTGGAGAGATAGTTATAAAGGTCAGCAGACAGACCTGGGTTTATGTAGGCTTTTTCTTTTTTCTCTCTCTTTTTATTCAATCTTTTGTTTTCCTTTTGTTTTGTCTCTGTTATTGCTGTTTTGCCTACCAATATAAAATAGGCATGGGAAGAAAGCCCGAGGAGAAAGCAATAGAACTCAAGATTCTGGAGGGACCTTGGGGGAGACTGGGACAGCAGGGGAAAGGAATGGTGAGCAAACAACCCCATAGACAGGGCAACAACTAGGGAATTAAAAACAATAGGGAGGAGGATGTAGAGATCTCTGTGCTGTTGGAGCAACAGTGATCTAGTTGAATTTCTAAGAGGCAGAAGGGTGATCGTGACGGTGGGGCTGAAAGAAGGTAAAAGGTAACCGGAAATATCTAGGAAGCAAGGCTATGAATAGAAGTATTAACATAGGTGTGCACTATATCAATTCATAAAAATAGGGGTATTGGCCTGGGTACTTATATTTATATGGCAATACATTGGGGAAGTGGACTGACTTTGGGCCTCTGCTCACACACCCCCTCAATGCAAGAACATTGTGTTCTAACAACCAGGCATTCTGTGATGCTCACCCTCCTGACACAATCACTGAAGACAAAATGGGTGCTTAGGCAAATGGGTGAAGAAAGCTGATGGTGCCTGGCTATCAAAGATATAGTGTCTGGGATCTTAAAGACTTGAAGTTAAAGAAACAGCCATCTAGTAGAGAAGCAATAAACCCCCATGGAAGAAGCACACCAGCCTGTACGATCATGAGGTGTCAATGGGATTGGGTAACAGGCATCAGAAGACCCAAAACAAACAAACAAAACATATTGTTGAGACCAATGCTGGGGTCAGAGCAGAGATCCAAAACCTATCTGTAGACAGCATGACATCCTCACAGAAGGGTCACAAGGAAGAGATGAGTCAAGCAGGACACAGCATAGTGGAGGGTGAGGTTTCCACCCTCCACTATCATGACCCTAGTCCTGCCTTTCAGTTCTGGCTAGACCAGAGCAGGTACACTGGTACAGAAAAGAGTTCGGGACACATGGAAGCCACATCAGATAAACCCCTCAGGAACAGAAATGGGAGCCGCAATACCAGAAGGGTAGGGGGAAGGTGAGGAGAGCTGGGGAGGTAGGGGGAACTGAGTGCAATGATTGATGCATAACCCCCCTCTCAGGGGTATGAACAACAAATGTGGGTGAAGGGAGACAGTGGTTGGTGCAAGATATGGAAACAATAATCATTTATAATTCATCAAGAGGTTAAAAGGGTAGGAGGGTAGGGGAAGGGAGGGGAAAGGAGGAGCTGATACCAAGGTCTCAAATAGAAAGTAAATGTCTAGAAAATGCTGATGTCAACCTATATACAAATATGCTTGATACAATTGACTTATGGGATGTTAAAAGAACTGTAAAAGCTCCCAATAAAATAAAAATGAATAAATAATAGCATAAAATAACACCCCCCTCCCCAGGGGGATATTTTCTCCATATTAAAACAAGGAATTTGAAGTTGATGCTCTAGTAACCAAACCAAATCCACTGACAGCAGTCGATTCAGACTCTGAGATGCCATCAGAAAGAGCTGAACTTCTCTCTAGGATTTCTGTGGCTGTAAATGTTACAGAATCAGACCATGTCCTCTTTCTCCCAGGGAGCAGTTGGTTGGTTGAACCACACTTTGTGGTTAACAAACAGAAGCTTAACCCAATACACCACCAGGGATCTTGTCAGTAGCTTATATCTGTCTAAAGCATAAGGCAAAATCAGCTAAAGAAGAGGAGAGCTAAAAGTTCTTAGACAGTTGATATTTTCTTAAAGTATTTCTTTTTCATTTTCTACATCACTTATTTTTTACTAAAACTATGCAATTAGGATTAAAAGAGTAAAGTTTCCAAATATTTTATGGTTTAAATTTATGACTTCTTTAAACATCCAATAAACATTTTATATTACTTTTGATTCATCATACATGTTATAGCTTCATAATAGAAAAATGAATTATTCACTTACATATAAAATCAAATCCTCTTATATTTTTTCAAAAGTATTTTCATAACACAAATGTTACATTTCATTTCATGATGCCTTCCTTTTTATCTTTGAATTTAATTAAATTCACCTTGAGATAAATGATTCTTCTAAAAATGATGTTAGCTCACTAGGAAAACACTCTAATTGTCATCAAACCAATTATGGTTTCCATTGTTAGTAAAGCATCAGCATATGTGGTCTCCACCCTCAGTTTCTAAAACATTTCTTCACTTTTAAATTATTTAATTTTGTTATTTTCACAGGTATGGCTTGAAGTATTTATGCATGCATTGTCCAATTACTTGTTTGAAGAAATATGGTTGATTTAAAAAAATTAGTACCCTTTTGTAGAGTGAAGTGATGTATAATTCAGATCAATTACTGTGTGCTTATTTTAGTGGAAATGAAAAGTCATATAACAAAATTTTTCTAAAGAAAATTTTATTTCTTCTATTTGGCTACTTATCAAAAACTCCTTGTCTGATAAGACTGATTTAAGTATGGGAAAATAAAATAAAACTTTCAAAATAGACTTTCATGCAATAAAATTAGAGTATTTTATTTTTAACCATGGTGAGTACACCTATAAAACAAGCTCTTGATCATTTCAATACTGTTTGCATGTACAACTCACTGACATTATGTTTATGTTGAAATTATTTTGGATGTCATGTAAGTGCACACTTGCCAAGGCTCTTTTCCATTGGACACTGAAAGAAGAGGTGATCTCAAAGGTTATGTTTCCAGAGTGATAGGATTTCTGGTCATCCCACTTCAAAGCTTGACTTGAACACTCATATTTGGAAAGTTCGAATTTTGAAAGACAATGAACTTAACCTGATAAATTATTTTTTCATCCTGGTAATATTCAGAATAAAATATGAAATTAAATATGTATTATGTAGAAATAAAAATAATTTTCAAAATTATTATTGTATGTTAGATTAATGTGTATTTGTTAAAATTAAGTGAAAATAAGATAATCATATGAATAATAACCAAACTGATACAAGACAGAAAAGTTTAAAGAAGAATATCAATATCAACATATTATTTGGTAAAGTTTAAAGAACAGACATGATTTAAAAATGCATAGTTTTAAAAAAGTTATTATGCATTTATGTATTTTAGTGAAGTCCATGGTGATGGATGGGACAATCTGGAAAACAATGATGAAATTACTATGACAGTCAACACCAGCAGCAGCTCTAGCAACAGCATAAAGTAAATGCCTAGTTTGTGGAAATATTTGTTGGCAAGTTACAAACTGGAGTTTGGAATTAAGTAGATTTTAAATACATACCATTTTAACTATGAGACAAAAGGCATATAGCAATCTTTTTAGTCTCTTCCCCTTCCTTTCTCAAACTGTGTTTCCCATTAATAATTCATTGCCTACAGTTACTAAATAATTTTTGGAGTTGCTATTATCATTTGGATTCCATAGAAATATATCTTGAAAAGCAGAATGTTAAAGGCAGACGTTCTTTACTTGCTAAGTCAGATTATGATTTGTTTTTAAGAGTAAATGAGGAGATACCTTCGGTTTATGGTTTAAAATGTATCATAGGCAATAATCCTGAGGACTCATTGAGGCCCCAGAATCCCAGAAGGCTACAGACTTGAAAATTTGAAGCCCTGTTCTGCATTCTCCCTCTTTTGATCAATATTCTTTTATAGGGATTTTGATCAAAACATTCACTTCTAGTTTCATGACAAAGTAAACAATTAGCCACACATTCCATTTCTTCCCCTGATCCTGACTCTTTTTCCTCTGCTTCCCTGGACAAGTAGACATTGATGTTTGCACCTTGGAAGATCACTTGGAAGCATTGAAGATCCCAATCCATTGAACAGTTTCACTTACAACATTAGGTTAAATCGCCTCACTCCATAAACAAGAACACATTCATGGCAGATCACAGACCTTGAGGTAAAATCCGAAATGATCACAATCATCCATGAGAAAATTGGGACAAAGCTAAGAACCTTAGCACAGGAAATCCATGGACTATCAAACATTAGGAAGGATACACAGCCAGAGGGAGAGGAAATGGAAGAGTGGGACCAAAGAGAGATACAACACTTGTGCACATCAAAAGATTTCATTGAGAGTAATGAGAGAGCTCACAGATTGGGGAAAGAGATAGTAATGGCATCTCAGACAAAAGGTTTATTACTAAAATCTACAGAATCTTGGAAACTTACAAGAAAAAACACCAATAGCCCACTGAGTAGGTGGGCAAAAGACTTGAACAGAAGATTCACAACGGAGGAAGTGCGAATGGCCAATAAACATATGAGAAAATGTTCCTGGTCATTAGCCATCTGGGAAATGCAAATCAAAACAACTGTGAGATATCATCTAAAACCCAGAAAGATAACCCAATTAAAAAAAACAACCCAAAGCAACAAATGCTGGAGGGGTGTTGTGAGATAGGAACTCATTCACTGCTGGTAGACTTGTAGATACATACAGCCAACTAGGAAAGCAATCTGGCGATTACTTCTAAAATAGATGGAAATCAAGTTACCTTAAGACCCAGCAATTCCACTGCTGGGAATATACCCAGAAGAAATCAGAAACATACCAGGACCATACATCTGCTCTCCAGTGTTCATCGCTGCACAGTTTACAATCACAAAAAAATTGGAACGAGCCTAAATTCCCATCAAGAGATGAATGAATAAAAAACCCTGGGATATACACACAATGGAATACTACACATCCCTTAAAAATAGAGGCGAAGAAAGTTGATGGTGCTCAGCTATCAAAATATACAGCATCTGGGATCTTAAAGGCTTGAAGATAAACAAGCGGCCATCTAGCTGAGAAGCAACAAAGCCCATATGTAAGAAGCACACCAACCTGTGTGCTCAAAAGGTGTCGATAGGATCAGGCATCAGGCATCAGAAGACCCAGAACAAACAATCATAATGATGCGAATGAAGGTGGGGGGGGAGTAGCGACCCAAGGCCCATCTGTAGACAATTAGACATCCCCTCACAGAAGGGTCACAAGGAAGGGACAAGCCAGCCAGGGTGCAGTATAGCATCCATGAAACATACAAGCTTCCTCTAGTTCTTTAATGTTTTATCTGCCCGCCCCCCCACTATTAGGACCCCAAATTTATCTTACAAATCTGGCTAGAACAGAGGATATATACTGGTATAGATAAGAGCTCTCAACACAGGAAATCCAGGACAGAGAAATCCCCCAGGACCAGTCATGAGGGTAGTGATACCATGAAGGTAGGGGAGGCGGGGTGGGGTGGGGAGACACAGGGGGAAACTGATCACAATGATCGACATATAACCTCCCACAGGGGGATGAACAACAGAGAAGTAGGTGAAGGGAGACAGTGGTCGGTGTAATATATGAAAATAATAAGAATTTATAAATTATTAAGGGTTCATTAGGGAAGGAGGGTGGAGGAGGGAGGGAGAAAAATGAGGAGCTGACACGGAGGGCTCAAATAGAAAGCAAATGTTATGAAAAGGATGATGGCAGCATTTGTACAAATGTGCTCGACACAATGGATGTATGGATTGTTATAAGAGCTGTATGAGCCCCCAGTAAAATGATTAAAATAAATAGTAGTGAAACAATGAAACACCTCAGCTCCTGGAAAGAATTGGAGGATATTATGGTGAGTGCAATTAGCCAAGCCCCAAAGTTCTAGTACAATGTGAGTCCACTGAGGTGAATTCAAACAGCGGACAGAGCAGAAGGGAAAATACACACGCTACACATTTCCCGGGCTGAGGAACAGATATTCTGGCAGGAGCCAGCCCAAACCCCATGACTCATATGTCATCAAAAACAGTGCAAATAGCACCTGCGCTGAAAGGCCGCTCCCTGCCCCCCTGCCCCCCATTGTCTTTAAGGCCCATAGAGGGGTTGGGGGAGAAAAGCAATGGCAATGGGCGGTCAGGGTACTAACCCAACCAAGGGGAGGACATCGTTGTTTATATCTCAAAAGGGAGTGTGGGATTATACCTCATTCTGGTGTGCCAGTCCTTGAGGACAATGTTCCTACTCCGAGCAGCTGGTTCCTAAGACGAGGGCAGGGCAGGCTAGAGCTCGGGAAGTGGTGTCTGCTCCCTAACGACAGCCCTGAAGATATAGTTCGGGGACAGTGGCCAGTATGACTCGCCCACATGGGGGCAAACCAAGAAGAGAGCACACCAGACCAGTGACCCTTCAAAGCCACCAAGTCTTGAGCAATCCTGATGGTAGCACCAGACTGCTCCTGCTCTGACTGCAGGAATAGCAATGGGGACTTTTAGGATATGAACCTTTCCGTCAGGAATGCTGAAGCTGAATTGTGCGTATGTGTTGTTAGGTAAGTGGGCCCTGGGAGATGTCACCCTGGACTGGACTGATTGTTTATAACATGTCCTTCTCTCTATTTAACATCGAGAGATATTCATCTTCTCGATGTCAGGTCGCTGGCAGACTTGTGACTCTCCATAACCCCCCTACCTTTTTGGGGGGTGTTTATCTATGTAAGACAGGCAGGATAGGCCATCTTATGGAGACAGCAACTAGATGAATGGTTCCAGTGGAGCGTGGGAGGGAAGGGGATCGGGGAGGGGTGAGGGATGAGCCAATAATGACAGCTACAGGGGAATAGTACGTGCTCTAAAATTGATGTCCAGGAAGGTGACACTTTTCTGGTTGTTCTTGATCAATCAAAATGTATCAGAGAGAAATTAATGAGAGGAGAACAATGGGAAAACAGGATAATGGGTTAGGAGGAATAAAAGAAAAAGAAGAAAAAAATGTATCTATATGTATATATGCAAACATATAAATATACATGTATTTGTTTATATATGTATATACATGCAAATGCAACAAAGAAGCAGATGGATTTTGGGTCTCTACTTAAATTTTACCTCCATATAAAAATGTTTTTTTCTAATAAGATGGCATTGTATGTTACTCACCTCCCTGACACAATCGCTGAAGACAAAATGGGGGATTAAACAAATGATGGTGCTGGCTGTTAAAAGATATAGCATCTGGAGTCTTAAAGGTTTGTAGTTAAACACATAGAAGAAGCAGACCAGCCTGTGTGATGATCAGGTGTTGATGGGTAGAGGTAACAGATGTTCAAAACCAGGCAACCAAATAGATGTGAAGGGGTGTGGATGTAGAGGAGACCCAAAATCCACCTGTAAGAAAATTGGACAGTCATTCTCAGAAGGGCCACACGTAAGGGATGCTAAATCCATGATGCAGTATAGTACTAATTAACCACCTAACTATCATCTAGTTCTTTAATACTATCTCCCCTTACAATTATATTTTTATTTGTTTACCTCATTAATCATGTTAGATTTGCATACTTTCATTTGTGTATTTAAGATCCTTCAGTACATGAAAACCAAGATAGAAAATCCCTCTGAAACAGTAACAGGAGTAATGCCTGCCTGAGGGTACAGCAAGAAGTGGGGGAATGGGGGTGGGGGAGGCTGGAATAGGGAGCAGATAGCATTGATGACTGTATAACTCCACTTGATTGGATCAAACAACAGAATTGTATATAAATGGATATATTGGATTGTGCAAGATAGGGCAAAAACAAACAAAGAAACAATTATAGGTTTAAAATAAAAAGGTTCCTGGGGGGTAGGGTAGGAGAGAGAGGGGAGGAGATAAAGGGGAGATGATAGAAAGGGGTTCAAGAAAAAAGAAAATGTTCAGAAATGGATTGTGGTAGCAACTGTACAATAATGCTTGATGTGATTGAGCTATGGAATGTGATGATGTCTCTAAGAGTTCCCAATGAAATGATTAATAAAAATTAAAAAATAAAACAAATCAGATGTCTCAGGAAACATGACACTAACCTTTCAAATCAAGGAATCAGAGCCCATGAAGTTTCTGATTGTACAAAATCTGCATTACCAGCTTTTTCCTCCATTTCTGTCTTTATAAATGTATCACACAATGTTAGCTGATTAAATTTTATGCAGGAGTATAACTTATTGGCAACAATAGCATTAATAAGATATACAACCCTACCCTTAATCATTGAAAATCAAAACTAAGTATACCATAAATTTGAATTCTCCTTATGCCCTCCCTCCCACTCCTGGAACAGACTAATAAATGTTGGTCTCTATATCATCTCCCTGTTATGTGCCCCACTCCCACTCCCCATCACGCACACCACACACATCAAAACACTCTTCTCCTCGCTGTCTCTATAGGCGAATCAATCCTGGGTTTTATATACTGAAAGACAGAAGACATATAACACAATTTCTAGAGGGTGACCCCAATGACACGACACAAACACAAAACAAAAATACAGAAAATGTTGAAAACCAGATCAGGTCCAGCCTGCCTCAGAAGGGGTATCAAATGAAACACTTTAACAGTTCAAATCAGGTTTATACCATTGATCTTCTTTACTAATTACTCCAACACACTCTGCTTATTAAGCCCTTCCCTCCCATTCCTCAATTATGGCAGAAGAAGTTCACCAGATGCTTGTATGCTATGTAGTTCCCACAAATGTCTCTTGGGCTCCCACTGTCATCCACAGCCTTCTGCAAAACAGATTCTCACAAGTTAGGTTCTAATACTTCTCCCTCCATCAACTTCAGACTATGTGATTTACAATCCTTCGGTGACTGAAGGTGGTGTGCTTTTTCCATGTGGACTTAGTTGACATCTCACTTAGATGACTGCTTATTTAGAGACAAGCCTTTAAGACACCAGATGCTACTTTATCTGACAGCTGTCCACTATCTAATTTCTTTGCCAAAATTCCCTATAGCACCCATATCTTCTGTGGTCCCTTCCTGAGGGCAAGTATTGAGCAGGGCCATGATGTAAGAACTAATTGTTCTTAAGTTAGAGCTAGAATTTAGTAAAAGCCCCAAACCCATTCCTGGATCAATGTTTTTTTTTTTTTGTTTATTTGTTTATCTGCCTTTGGCTCCATTTCAAAAGCTCCCTGTTAATTTATGGCACAGAGTTTTATTGACCACCCCCCAGGGACATAACGATCTTCCATTAATATTGTCTTTGTTTATCCCCTGGTCCTAATTTTTTAAGGCCCTGTTGAGAAGGCCAATGTAGGCTAATTTCATATCAAAATACCTGAATTATTCACTTTTACAAAATCAACCCTTTAATGACTGGACGCGATTTACACAAACGATGGGGATTGATTGTCAGGAAAATTTACAATGAAAAACACTGAGACTTTCAGTCACAGGTTTGCTAAAATAATAGCTTAATATAGTGTATAAGGCATTGACATAGAAGACCACGTTTGTTTGCCTACCAAAAATTCACCCATTTTGGTACCGCTGTCTTCGGCTTCCTCAAACACCAGGTATTTTCCGACTTAAGTCCCTGGGTGACCAGTGTGTCTTAGGTCGAGTGCAGTTCACGCAGTGGAGTTTGTGCATCAGATCTCACAGATGCAGCCTCTGGAGCAGCAGAGATATGGAAATACAGGATTCAGTGTCCCAGCATTCCATTGCACCCGGCCTGGGTTCCCAGGATGCACCCAGAAGCCCTTTGTCAATGTGGCCCATTAGATGCCTGCCACCAAAGACACTCCCCCAGAGGTTCCCCCAAAGTATTTCCAGTCCTTTAACCCCATAGCTGGAGGTCAGTCTCCCTCTTTTCTTACCAACAGACATGCATGCGTGTTCCCCTGACGTGTTTACTCCCCTACCCCTCTCCTGGCTTATTTTTCCCATCGGTATCCCTCATCCCTCGGATAGAGCTTTCTGTCTGTAGGAATGCTCATCATAGTTTTACATGGCAGCCAATCAGTAGACAGCATCCCCTTTCCCTCCCTTAAGGATTTTCTTATCATTAAATGTTAAATTTGTGAGGTATAAGAGGAATAATATGGATGGATGCCAGACATTATTTTTAAGTTCAAATTATAGAAAGGCTAGTCTGGGGTGGCAGTAGCATTATGAAAAGTATAAACTTATCTAAATGCCAGTCCATGTATTGTATAAATAGTTAAAAGGCTCAATTGCTAACTAAAATATTAGAAATTTGCATCTATTTAGATATGCCTTAAGAGAAAGATGATCCACTTCCTAAAAATCAGCATTCAAAACACTATGGAGCACAGTTCTGTGACAAACGTAGGATTGCCAATAGCTGAGCTAGAGGCAAGAATTTAAGTGTAAGGAGTTTATGTGGCAGGGACGGAAAGCTAGGGCATAGAGGTAGTGAAATGATTCATGGAAAAGAAACAGTGTTAGTTATGGGGCTTTAGTTAAGCTAGCTACCCCTTTGGTACATCATCCCACAGTATAACTCTTAGAATTAAGTTAAATATCCACTTTAGAATTACTTCATGGGGAGGTCACAGGACCTTATTATTTTTAGAGCCAAACTCATCTTTCATTGAAGACAGACTCTTCCAGGAAGTGTTAATTACTTGGCATTCTCAGTCTGCTCCAGGTGAGCAAAGAGGACTTCCTTAGTTGTAGAGGAATGTTGGTAACCACTGTAACATAAAAGCTAATGAAAGCAACAGCAGTTCTAGTTCATGGTGCAAAATGGTGAGCTATACGCAATTAACACGGCCCTTCCAGCCACGATCCATTATGTGATATATTATACTTCTGGACATTACACATCTGTGGCTATTGTCCCATTTGGGAAGGAATTCTCTACTCATGCATAGGCCCTTAGTAGACTGACCTTAGTATTAGGTGGGGATCAAGCCACACTCCTTGTGTTTTTGATAACATTTTTAAGATCCCACCAGGGAATCAGGCATGAACCTAGCCACATTCTTTGCTGCTTGGCTATATAATGGCACCATCTTCTAATATCCAATCATCATCATCATTATCATTATCATCATCATGCCCCCACCTGGAGAGCCAAAACTCCATATCCTGACTGAGCTGTGGTAGAAGAAAGAGAACTCGCTCTGGTTTTTGTGCATCTTTGACTCTTGACTTTTACCTGACCTTTGGATATTGACCTGAATAGCACCCACAATAGCAAGAGACATTCCCCCCAACTTCATGAGTTTCTGTAAGGTGTTGCAGCAATTCAAAGAATCCAGATACATGATGGAATGGATATATTTAAGGGAAGATTCATGGGGAAATGGAACTGCATAGCATCTTGGGAGAGTTGGACATTTGGGACATAATTAAGTTCAAATACTTGAGACTGTGCTGGGAATAATTTGTTTTAGTAGGAATTATTACTACTAATATTTGCTTCAAAATAAGGTTGCCAGAAAAATGTGTGCAATATTTGGGAAATTGCTATATTTAGTGAAATGTGCTCCTTATTTAATATTTTTGGTCCATTTGTTAAACTTAAGACCTTAGTTGAAACAGTTGAAGAGTAAAGAAATTAATGACAAAATATAGAGCCAATATATAGTCAGAATGCTTCTGAGAGGCAAGGGTAGTGAGACTTTGTCTCAAGTACTTTGGACCTGTGGTCAGGAGAGGCCGGTCCGTAGAGAAGGCCATCATGTTGGTAACGTAGAGGAGCAGTGAAAGAAAGGATGGGACTCAACAAGATGGATCCACACAGTGGTTTCAGCAACGAGAGTAGACAGAAGAACAGTTGTGAGGATGGTACAAGACCAGGTAGTTTCATTCCACTGTACATAGGGTCACTCTGGGTCGGAACCAACTTGATGGCACCAGACAATCACAACAACATAGAGCTGACATTGTCTGTGTGTGGAAACAGGACAACAGGTGGAAGGTGAGGCTTCAAAGCAGAGGGCTTCTGCTTTGTTGGTTGTGGGGGCTTTTCATTTTAGTTGGAGATGTTGCTCCATCTTAATATGAATGGTGCGGGGAAATTAAGAGGTGGGGAGGAGTAGACTGAAACAAGGTAAGAAGTTGCTTGACTCAATTGATTAGGATAGGAAGAGAGCAACACACTTGGAAATGGTACAGAGGGAACAGAATTCTGAAAGAAATGAAGAAAAAGGTAAAATGCTTACCTAAACAAGGGATTAGATTTCCAAATTAAAATGAAAATATTTTGGAGACACAGAAGGAAGAGTTGGGTGGTAGGGGCAGGGGAGAGAGGGGGTTGAGGGGTGGCAGGCAAAGGATTAACAATAAAGGAAGGGTGTGATATTAATGAGGGGTGAGAAATGGGCGGGTTTAGGTGGAGGGAGAGTGTCCACTTGAGTTTGGTTCAACAAATATGCTTACTTTTGGAATACAGGATGGATTCAGGTTGGAGTAAGAGTGCCTACTTTAGCTTGTTAAACTAAATATACTTACTTGTAAAGTAAAAATATATATTTTAAAAATTATTTTCACAGCTCTATTTTATGATGTTCAAAAATGTGTTTACATTTTAAAATGTATACATACTTTAAAATCAATAAACTCAGAAGACTTGTGGAAAAATTGAATGAAAAAAATTTGACTTTAAAAAAAAATCATTTTATTAGGGGTTCATTCAACTCTTATCACAATCCATACATACATCAATTGTGTAAAGCACATTTGTACATTCGTTGCCCTCATTATTCTCTCCACTTAAGCCCCCGGCATTAGGTCCTCATTTTTCCCCCTCTCTCCCCACTCCCCCTTCCCTCATGAATCCTTGATAGTTTATAAATTATTATTATTTTATCATATCTTACACATCCGTCATCTCCCTCACCCATTTTTCCACTGTCCATCCCCCAGGGAGGAGGTGATATGTAGACCTTGTCATCTGTTCCCGCTTTCTCCCTCACCTTTTTTCCACCCTCCCACTATCGCCACTCTCTCCATTGGTCCTGATGGGTTCATCTGTCCTGGGTTCCCTGTATTTCCAGTTCCTATCTGTGCCAGTGTGCATCCTCCGGTCCAGCCAGATATGTAAGGTAGAATTGGGATCATGATAGTGGGAGGGTGGAAGCACTTAAGAACTAAAGGAAAATTGTATATTTCATCATTACTATACTGCACTCTGACTGGCTCATCTCCTCCCCACAGCTCTTCTGCAAGGGGATGTCCAATTTCCCCTAGATGGGCCCTGGGTCCCCCCTCTGCACTCCCCCTCATTCAAAATGCTATGATTTTTTTTGTTTTTGTTTTTTTGGTCTCTGATGCCTGATACCTGATCCCTTTGCCATCTTGTCATCTTACAGGCTGGTGTGCTTCTTCCATGTGGGCTTTGTTGTTTCACAGTTAGATGGCCCCTTGTTTATCTTCCAGCCTATGGGACCCCAGATACTATATATTTTAAAGTCCCTTCAAATTATCTGATAAACTTGAGGACAGACCATCTGGTCATCATTAATATATTAAGGTTTTTCAGAGGATGAACATTCTTTCTCCTCGAATGGATAATACTTAAAACATTGATAAAATGAAGGAAAAAATTAAGTACTTTATAACATTTTCATAATTTTTAAAGGATATTGAACATTTTGGCAATATTATTGCTATATAGTTTCCTAATGCATGTATAATTGTGGTAGAATTAACTATTGATTTTGAAATACAAAGTGATAGTTTACAGAAGACAAATTAATGGATATAGTTATATAATGACCAGTCGAGTACATTTATTTGGACATAAAAGATAACACAATCTACTTACTACCTTAAAACAGCAGAAGTATAACCACGGTTCTGTGTTTCAGGGTATGATTAATGAGCTCTCTTCTCCGTTGTATTAAGAATTGAATGAAAGTTTAACTACCAAAGAACACACATATCACTCCAAAAAGAAGCTGCACTGTAAACAATTCCCTTGGAGAAAAGAGAGAATCTTAAGAAAAATAAGCACAGAAAATTCAATGGTTAGTTGTCTTCTAAGTAAGATAGTCAACTGACTGTATAATGAATCACTATCATTTGAAATCTAAAAGCAAATTGTAGATCTCTGAGTTTTAGGCATAAAAATAATTTATTTACTAAAACCTGTGCTCTAATTTGAATACTTAAATTTACATAAATGACTATCAGATAAAATTTTACAGGAATTATTACAAATTGTTAATTGTAAAAATATTTCTTCTTTTTAAATTAAAACAAACAGAAGAGAGACTTCAAAAGCAGAGAAAAATATAGAAATATACCAATATATATTCATGTTATATATATTTTAAGTTAAAATATACACTGAATGTTGATATAATATTTTCATTATACATCCTAAACCAAAGAGTACTAATAAAAAAGAAAAAATCAAAATATTTATTTAGACAAATATTAATCAAATATATTTATAATAATATTTAGCCAGTATAATTTAAATTCAATAAAGAGAGTAGTTTTAAATGGTTGACTTTTCCTGATTCTACCACTAATCTCACCTGCCTTAAAACTAGTGCATTTTAATTTTAGAGAACTCAATGTCTGAATATAATCTAACAAATAGATATCATTTTAAAAACAAAATATCTGATGTTTCTATACATAATAAAGTTGACAGTAACTTGGGAATTCCCCTGATTCACCCTAATGTGGCACTTCAATTGGTAGGAGGAGGCTCATAAAAGCACACACTTGCTTTTAAATGTTGTTTTGTCATTCGGATACCCATAATTCTTTAAAAAAATCAAAATCAGAATTAACAAACATGCCATAATGCCTTGTCTTTGTGTTTATTCTGACTTATAGTTGCCCCACAGGATATAGTAGAACTGCCCCTATGGGGTTCTGAGACTAACTCTTTAGGGGAGTAAAAAGCCTCATCTCTCTCCCAACACATTCTGTGTATGATAAACCAAATCTATAATTGTATGCATTTAAGCAAGAACTCTGAACACATATACCAAAAGACTGCCAAACAATTCGCTCAACTGTGAAAGTTGCCTAATTTCCCATTGATAGTGGCAATTTTGCTTTACATTTGCAACTCAGAAGAAATTCGTGATTCATGATGATTCACGATGTGTCAGAGAACAATGTTCCACAAGGTTCTCAACAGCTGACTTTTGGAAAGTAGATCACAAGACCTTTCCTTTAATTTGATTTATATTCAGCTCTGGTGCAAAGTTGTTTTGCCCAGAATGCCACAGAGATCAAAATGTCAAGGTTCTTATCTATGGAACATCAATGAAGAGTGCTGGTCATTTGGTGAGTTATGCTTTGGGCTGTTAACCATGAGGCCAGCAGTTCGGCCACCAGCTGCTTTATGGATGTAAGATGAGGCCTTTTGCCAGCTTTGAGACAGATGGAACCAAGGTGTAGTTTCATTTTATGGGTCTTATGAGAATTTTCTAACCCTCAAATGATCATCTTCCCTGAATTGGCATTTTTAAAGAAATCCCAATACCATGGAAGAGGCATAGGAAGTCCTTTCACTCTGTCAGCTCCCTTTGCTGATTGCCTGTCTTCAGGGAATTTAGCACTAAGCCATTGCTAAAGTTTTAGCTCCTGTGAAGAGGAAGGAAAGAGCCACCCAGAGGGAGGTATGCATTCGAGAAGTTTCCTGGCAGAAAAAACAGTTGGGCCTCATCAGAAGGGAGTAATATAAAGAGCGTTACCCAGTAAGGACAGGTTAATTCTGGAAACCCAGGTTTAGAGTGGGGGACACTCTCTCCAAACAAGCTGATAATCTGGTAGAGGAAACAGTCTGAAGAACTCTTCAGTGATCTCCTCTGCTCGTGTTCCAATGGAAATCAAGGTTGAATACTTCCAGTCCCAGCTCTACGATGCAGTCTTAAAAACGGGGATGTTAGAGCCTCGGGCCTTAAAAAAAAAAGGCCTTTGTAATAAATAAGGCAGTGGGGAACATTGGCCTGAAAGTGGGAGTCTACATTATAATAAGAAACTGGCTGTCATTAACCAAAGCTCTTAATCAACTTGATAGCCATTTCTTTAAAAGGTTACAAAAAGACTATAATACACTCTACTGATCTGGATCCTAAGAATCCTGCAAGAAAAATAGTGTTAAGAGTTTATAACTTTGCCTCAGTTTGTAGATCTGCCCCCAGCCTCCAACGAGAAATAACAAGAGTCTGAGACGAGTCCAACCACCCTTTGCATCTCTAATAAGTTTTGAAAAGGCAATGGGGAGTAGTTTACTCACACACCAAAAAAGTTTAATAGAACTCTGCCTGTTCATCATTAGACAACACCCTTATAGAAAATTATAGGATCTAAAATACATTTTAGATTTTCAAGCTGAATCCGGAACATAATGATGGCAGAAATAAGGATATTCCAAAATTAGCTAAAATCTGGTCATTAGATTCTAACCACTTACTTCTGTCACACATGTGCCACCTGTTCTTATAATCTGTGCTTGCCATAGTCTTGCAGGTTATGGTTACCCCAGTGAATACCCCCCAAAATCTAAAATGCTGAAAAATTACTAAGCATAACATCTCACCTAAAGAAGGCCAAGCTCCTAACTTGGTGGCAAAATCGACTTGAGGAGTGAATCTGGAAGATGCTCACCCTCCTGAATCAACCACCAATCAGCATCCCTTTTGATAGGTGATCCACCTGCAGGTGCAATTTGATTATTCCCACATATACCTCTTTGTATCTATTTTAATCAAAATTATGCTAATTGTTTCCAGCTAAAACTTGCCTTTTAAGGGGATTAAGATCATCGATTAAGAATGCTTCTGTTGAACAGTCAAAATCCAAGGCAAATGCTGGTAATTTAATAGTGTTGGATTTGCAAAAGACGCCTCATTTTCAACTATCAATTCATTCTGTCCCCACTTTTAATTTTGAAAACCCTTTCATTGGTGCAATTAAGGTTAAATTATGACCCTCCCTCCAGTAACCTAAGGAACCCTGATGGCATAGTGGTTACTTTTTGGGCTGCTAACTTGAGGTCAGTGGTTTGAAACCATCAGCCACTTCTCTGGAGAAAGTTGATGCTTCCACCCCTGTACAAAAGTACAGCCTTGAAAAACCACAGGGGCAGGGCTACCCTGCCCTATAGGGTCGCCGTGATTCAGAATTGACTCAGTGGCAGTTAGTTTGTTTTTCAGTTTCAAACCGTGACTACTACCTCCACTAACTTGTCTTTAATACACTTGGAATCTAGTTAAATGATAATTTATGTGACATCAAGTTGCAAAGACAATATTCTCACTTGCCTGCAAGGGAAACTACACATTTTGTAGCAAAGTACCAAGTTTTAATTTGAGATTTAGGTGGCTGGTACTGAGATAGTTCTACTTAAAACAACCGCGTTATACGTTGTAAAATGAAAATAAGGAGGAAATTCCTTATTCCAAAACTCAAGTAGGGATTGGTAGTTTTTTAGAGTTTTAGTCTCTTGATGTGTTACAGTTGAATTTTAAACAGTCTTTAATAAAATTATCAACCACCATGGAAAAAATAACAGATAAACAACTGCAGGATGGGAGCACAACAACAATGTGTAAACTCTTGGCCCAAAGTGGTTTTGAATAACATCTTTGGACCTTTGGACTTTATGTTCACCACCCAGTAAGGTAGAGTCTGTGCAGCAGCAAACATTCTTTTTGTTTCCTGCAGCATGTAAGTGGTTACTACATGAGAGGGAGAACAGGACATATGCAAAATGAGATGGTCGGATACTTAACTACACTATAGTTATAGCCTTATGGGCACGAGACTTATTCAGGTGGATACTATCCAGAATAGGCATAAAAGGTAGGTCAACTTTATAAGAGATAGTAATAATTTTAATCTGTATTTCATTCATAGCATTATCTTTCAGGGCTGCCTGATGTAGTAGAGGGAAAAGAACAGCTTTGACCAAGGTGACGGACATAGCTCTGATCAAGTCTACAGAGATGACCAGTGAGGACAAACAAGATGATATCCCAGTGGAAAACCAGCACCATGAGTTTAAAGAGCCGATATGGCTCCCATTTTAAGCCCAGCCACAGTCCAAGCTAATTATCTCTGCGCTATTTTCAACCTCTAAGCAAGAGGAAGTATAAGTGGCAGAAGCCAAAAGGCACTTGTTCTGCAGAATGCTGTAGCATGTCCACAGAGCCCTCTCTCCATCCGATGCTTTGAATCAACCCAACAGCCATTTTCAATATCTACTGTGGTCGTTACATACTTTCATGTCAACTTGATAAATAAGTATAGGGGTGGAGTCTAGTTTGTCAATCCAGTTACAGCCTGATGATGATTACTTGCGGGCATCTCATGTCGTCTTCTAATGAAGATTCTAGGAACTTGCTCTCCCTTGATTCTGCTATCAGAAGATGTGGGCCTCTCGCTCTGTGCTTCACATTCTGGTTGACAAGCCACATGGAGTCCCGCTGATGGTGGTTAGAGCCCTGGAGATGTCTCCACTGCCCTTGGATCCACAAGACTTTGCACACACCAGCCTGTGATCTTCCTACATTTTGTATCATTTCATATGATTGCATGAGTCTGAAAAGTGATTTATGGACTATCATTGAACTTACAGGCTGATATCAGCCTTATGAACTTGTTCTAGACTGTGCTTACGTGTTTTTGTAGTATAAAATTACCCTTTGATACAAAGCTTTTTCTTAAACACATATAAGTGTCTCTGGGTTTGTTTGTCGAGTCAAGCTTGAGTAACACATCTACAAACATCTTTCTAACCACCAAACTACACAGGTAATTTGAGAAAACCCCAGAAAAAGCAAAGCTAAATAATGTATTTACAGAAATAGAAAGATGCACACACACACACACACACACACACACACACAGGTATTAGAAAGCGTGGTATACAAGTATTCTCAGATAGAACAGGAGGAAAGCAGAGGTGTCTTTCTTCTTCCCTTCATTTCAGCCTGATCGACCAATCCCCCAATTCTTGAGTGAGATTACAATTAAGCTTAAATCAAGAATCTTTGAGAATACAGTAGTGGAGGAATAGGTTTAGTAAAATGTGCAGTTAGTCTTATATTCTTGGGTGGATATATCATTGATAGGGTGTCAGTCTATTTTTTCCAACTCTTTTCTGGGTTTGTTTCTTTTTATATTTTATTTATTTTTTAAATATTTTATTGGAGACTCATATGACTCTTATCACAATCCATCCATTGTGTCAAGCACATTTGTACATTTGTTGCCATCATCATTTTCAAAACATTTTATTTCTACTTGAGCCCTTGTATCAGCTTCTCATCTTTCCCCTCCCTTCCTCATGAACCCTTGATGACTTATAAATTATTATTATCTTTTCATGTCTTACACTGAGAGATGTTTCCCTTCAACCACTTTTCTGTTGTCTATCCCCCAGGCAGAGGGTTATATGTAGACTATTGTGATTGGTTCCTCTTATCTCCCCCCACCTTCCCTTACCCTCCTGTTATTGCTACTCTCATTATTGGCCCTGGGGAGTTTATCTGTCCTGTATTTCCTGTGTTTCGAGCTATTTTCTGTATCCATGTACATGCTCTGGTCTAGTCAGATTTGTAAGGTAGAATTCAGGTCACAATAGTGGGAGAGGGCATTAAAGAACTAGAGGAAAGTTGTATGTTTCAACTGTGCTATTATGATTAATAATTTCCCCTTCAGTGTCACTGGTGGAGGAATTTTCTGAAACAACAGCCAAGTCAATCCTGAGAAAACCTAGAAACAGACCACAAAGAACCTCAAATCTAACATCTTCACCTGACAAAGCCTTTCCTTTGCATGTAGGGTTGATTAGGAGCAATTTCCACTCATATTGGCAAAAAGACAATTCTCTAGGCTTCTATAAGAAGCAGCTTCAGGAGTAGCGACCTCCACCCCTGATCCCATAAAGAATTTTGAGTGTGAAGTCTTTGATGGATAAACTAAGACAGGGTAAAGAAGTGAAAGTGGAGATTTGGACAGAGCATGTGTGGAGTCCATAACAAAATCCTGGGAACACATTTTCCCAAACTCCTTCCTATCTCCATGGGAGTTCCTGAGAATCTTGTGTACATGAGTGTGTACATAACAAACCTTAGAATATTGGCTGTGGGTACATGAGGATGAAATGGGGCACAGGGAGGCAAGAAATACCAAGGATGGTCTTATGAGCTAATAAGAATGTCTTCCTCCTAGGAGTATCTAAATAAAATTTGCTTGTGATGGTCTATGTTTTCCAAAAGTAAATCTTTCTCTTGGTAAGATAAGAACCTAAATTCTGGTAACACAAACTCATAAACAAAGCAAGCAAGCAAACAAAAATGGACTCAATTGGTCTCCACAGCCATGTCCATTCTGGGAACTAGCAAACTCAATACCATCAAGTGGATACTGACTCTTAGAGACCCTGGTTAGGGTTCCTTTGACTTTAAAGCTTTAGGGAGCAGAAAGCCTTGTCTTTCTTAAGCAGAGACGCTCACTTTGTGGTTAGCTGTCCAACACTTACTCGGCACCACCACTCTCATCTAAGACATATTTTACTTTCATCCTTTAAAAAAATGTAACTCAGAGGTAGTTAATTTCGAATTTCTAATTCCCAGTGAAGAACGACTTTTTACACAAATACTTTAGACTCCAATGCCACATACAAATTTAAAACCCACAATCAAATTCCTACCATGGAGCAGAATAAAACTCTTAGCAACCCTGTCGGATAGAGTAGCACTGACCCTTTGGGTTTCCAATGCTGAAATACCCACGGGAGCAGAAAACCTCATCTTTCTTCTGCCGAGTGGTCAGTGGATTTCAACCTCTGACCAATACATAACAACAACATCATCAGAGCTCCTTGTGTAAGATTGTGTCTATACACAATATGCAGAATCCAGTTTTGTGTATATGCCTTTCACTGGGATGAAAGAGACTCAAATATTTTCATCATTTTGGGAGCAGATAAATCATTTTTAGAGCTATTAAAACACCTGCCTGCATAACACATACAACTAATTAACTGAGCTGAACTGAATATCTGAATGTCCTATTAGGTGGGGTGCCAAGGATCTTACTAAAGATAAGACAATCTAATGGGAACCAATTATGATATGGTCCATAGCTATATTTCAGAATCATATCTGATTTCTATGTGTGAAATAAATTTATTATCATAGAGAGAGAGGAGTTTTGACTCTCAGATTCTAACCAATACTTCAATAAATTTCATTAAAAGTTAACCATCTGTGTTGAATAGATAGCGTCTTTGGATTCAAAGTTCTCATATTGGTGATCTGCAGGCCATTGGTAGAACCAAGTCAGAATTTCTTTGTTTTATAATGTTGGCCAGAAAAAAGTTAAGAATTAATTTTTTTCCTATCATTTAAAATCAAGTTTCTCATAGCCACTATGATTGTTATCTTCTCTTGAGAAACTGGACACATGGCAACAGTGAAACTATATTGAATACAGTCAACTGAAGCTGAGTAGATGTACATTGTTTCCAAGGGCACAGAGGAACTCTGGTGGTGTTATGATTATGAGTTATTCTGCTAACCTCAAGATCAGCAGTTCAATACTACCAGCTATTCCCCAAGAAAAATATGAGGATTTCTACTTCTGTAAGCAGGTACAGTCTCAGATACCCCCAGGGGCAGCTATACCCTGACCTATAGGTTCACTTTGAGACTTTGAGTAGGAAGCAACTTGATGACAACGAGCTTAGTTTTTAGTTTATTATTGTCCAACACAGCATAGCCTCTCCCAATAGCTAATGCTTTCCCCAAAATGTGGTTCTCAATGGCATTACCTGTTAAATTCTATTCTATCAATTTTTCAAATTATATCCCAGCTATATCTGGAAATGGAGCCTGATTCTTTATCATGATTAAATTAGCCATAGCTGTTGACAATTACTGGGGCTTCAGTGAAGGTCTTATTTTAAGGTACCTTTCATCCTCCAAAGGAGCTCTAGAGAAGTAGAGGGCTTGCTAATAGCAAGGTCAACAGTTCAAATCCACCAGATTCCTTGTATGAGAAAAAATTATTTAAAGTCTAACAACAGCAACAATAATATATAATATAATAGGAAGGGTTCATGGTAGGTATGGTGGGGGAGGAGAGGGTAAAGGAGAGCTGATATCAAAGAGTTCCAAAAGAAAGAACATGTTTTGAAACTGATAGTGGCAGAAATTGTGCAACTATGCTTAATAAAATGGAAGTATGGATTGTTATAATATCTGTAATAGCTCCTATTAAAATGGTTAATAAAAATAAAATATAATTTTATTCTGGATGAAAGGAAACAATAATAAAGTCTAGGAAATCCCAAAGGGTAGTTCTACTGTGCCCTGTAGGGTCACTATGAGTCTGAATGGATTAAATGGCAGTGCATTTTTAGTTTTCATCCTCCCAAACCAAAGAGTTCTTGTATTTTGGTTTTGGTTTGTTTTCATGGGCATGTTTTGTGTTTAAGGAATTTTCTCTGATATTGGTTACCCTTTATTTCTCCTCTGGGATGATTTTTTTAAAAAAATCATTTTATTGGGGGCTCATACAACTCTTATCACAATCCACACATACAGCAATTGTATAAAGCACATTTGTACATCTGTTACCCTCATCATTCTCAAAACATTTGCTCTCCACAGTAAGCCCCTGGCATCAGCTCATTTTCCCCCCTCCCTCCCTGCTCTCACCTACCCCCTCCCTCTTGAGCCTTTGATAATTTATAAATTATTATTTGTCAT
>NW_022107431.1:69350128-69369131 GCF_000313985.2 Echinops telfairi
GAGGTGTTGAACGGACCACTGAAGACAAATGGGTGCATAAGCAAATGTGGCGAAGAAAGCTGGTGGTGCCCAGCTATCAAAAAGTATAGTGTCTGGGGTCTTAAAGGCTTGAAGGAAGAGCAAGGGTGTTACTTTGAACACTAATGTGCACACAACCAAGTCATGATATTTTCAATTACCAACTATGCATGATATTTTCAATTACCAACTATGCATGGATATTGAAGAATCAATGCATTTGACTTGTGGTGCTGGTGAAGAATAGAGAAAGTCCCATGAACTGCTAAATGGACAAGTCATCTGTTTTGGAAGAAGTACAGTCATAATATTCCTTAGAATCAAGCATAGTGAGGCTCATCTCAGGTACACTGGACATGTTATCAGGAGACACAAGTCCCTAGAAAAGGACTTCATGTTTGGTAGAGTAGAGGGGCAGCAACAAAGATCAAGATCCTCAACAAGATGGATTGGGCTCAAGCATAAGAACAATTGTTGTGGTAGTTACATAATTTCATGTCAACGTGATAGATAGGTTATAGGGGTGGAGTCCAGCCTGCCCATCAGGTCACAGCCTGATTGATGCCTCCTTGTGGGTATGGCCTTCTTAAGAGGATCCTGGGAGTTTTCTTCCCTCCCTGGAGTTGAGACCACCCTCCTGTTGACAAACCACATGGAGCTACGCTAATGGCAGCCAGAGCTCTCGAGATGTGTCCACTGCCATTGTATCTACAGGACTTTCCACCTACTGGCCAATGATCTTCCTGCATTTGGCACCATTGCATGTGCTATGTGAGTCTGGAGAGGAAGTCATGGGCTAACATTGGGCTTATTGGCTAATATCAAACATATGGATTTGATCTGGACTGGGCTGGAATGTTTCTTTGATGCATAATTATTTATTGATAAAAAGTTCTCTCTCACACATGAGTGTCTCTTCATTTGTTTCTCTAGTCAGCCCAAACAATCACAATTGTGAAGAAGGCACAGGGCTGGCTGGTGGTTCAATCTGTTGTACATACAAACATTATGACTCGAACTGACTCAACAGCACCTGTTGATAACAGCTCCCCATATCTTACTATATCACCATCAGGCTACCATTATACTTAATCTGCCTAACAATCTTGACTATATATGTATAATCATGAGGGAGAGGGATTTGCAGCTGCTGCTACAGCACTACTAGCTTCTGTTCAGTGCCTCTAAGAGACTCCAACTCTTCACAATTGTTACGTTTGAGAGAAATGTCACAATAATTATGTAATTTCTTCTCTCCAAAGGACTTCATCTTTTTCATTTATGCTATACTTTAAATAGTCTGATGTCCTTCTTCAAGGACTGGACTCTTCTGATGGCAGGATCAAGTATGTGTGACCAAGTCTATCCAAGGATCATTCTGACTGTATTGCCTCCAGAACACATTTGTTTTTCTAAATGTCCAAGATACTTTCAATGTTCTTTACCAACATGTTATTTAAAATGCATTATTCTTCTTAAGTCTTTCCTAATCATTTTTAAGCTTTCACATGCATATAAAGCTATTAAAAACACGATGGCTTGGGTCAGGTACCCTTCAGACGTGAAAGTGGCACCTGAGCTTAAACAAGACCAGTTTAAATAGGTCTTGTACACCAGATTTGCTCAGTGAAATATGTCATTTGATATTTCAGCTGCTATTTCTATGATCATTTATGGTGATCCATGTAAAATGAAATATTTGACAACTTCAATAATTTATCTGTTTATCATGACATTATTGATTAGTCTACTTGTGAGGATTTTTTGTTTCCTTTAAAATGAATTTAATCTATATTGAAGGCTGTATTCTTTCATCTTTATCATTAAGTATTTCAGTCCTCTTAGCTTTCAGCAAGAAAGCCAGGTTGTTTCATCTGAATATTTCAGTTTGTTGATGAGCCTTCCTCCAATTCTAATGCTGCTTTCTTCTTCATATAATGAAGTTTCTACAATTAATTTCCTCCACATACAAATTAAATAAGTATGGTGAAAGGTTTCTGTTTGGAGTCATGAAAATTTTGGGGTGAAAAAATGCCGATGGTAGTAACACATAGTAAATGTATTGTCAGTTAACTGTACACTTTAAAAGATGCACAAAACAATATTGCAATGAACATCCATCAATAAATATAGAGAGTTAAAAGGTGCAAACATTAAGTCAGATTTATTTATTATTTTACTGAATAATGCTTTGTTCACTTTCAAGACATTACTTTCTCTCTCCCTGCAGAGACACATTATGATGAATTTGGTATGTTCTTCATATTTTTATATTTTTATTACAGGTAATTGTAAGTAAATATTCTTCTAGTATGATTTTAAAAACATTTAATGATACTGTATGTTAACTATGTGTTGCGTTTATGTAAGTCATTTTATTAAAATGAATGTATGTTAGTAAATATGAATTTATTTTATTCTCCTTTTTTTAAATTTGGAAGTTAATACATATATCATTCCATACACATCAGTCACATCAATCACATCAAGCAGCATCATACAATTACTACCACAATTAGTCTCAAAACATTATTTTCCTTACTGGATTCCTTGACATCCCTTTTATCCACCCTCCATCACTGTACACGCCCCACCCCTGGACCCAGAACTCTTATTCTACTTTCTCTATAGGTCTCTATAGGTTCATCAATCTTGGGTTTCATATATCGAAAAACAGAGACTCATATAACACAAATTTAAGAGGCAACCCTCGGTGGCATAACACATCAGAGGTAAACCCTGATCTGAACAAGCAAACGAAAAATGCAGATAATGTTGAAATCCCTATCAGGTGCAGCATGCATCAGAGGGGAAGTCAAGTGACAAGGTTCTAACTGTTCAGGTCAAGTTCATCCCTCTGATCTTCTCTACTCATCTCTCCTATGCACTCTGTTAGTAACCACTTCCCTCTCATCCATTATTATGGAAAGAGGGAGATCGCCTGAGGCTTATTTCCTATGTGGTTCCCAGAAATGTATCTTGAGCTCTTACTGTCATCCATAGACTTCTGCAAGCTGGATTCTCACAATTTAGGCTCTGATCCTAATCCCTCCTTCAAGTTAGGATTATATGATTTATAATTCTTCAGTGACTGATGATGGTGTGCTTCTTCCATATGGACTAGTTGACATCCCACTTAGACGGCTGCTAGTTTGTACACAAGCCTTTAAGATCCCAGACACCATTTTATCTGATAGCCGGGCGCCATCTAATTTCTTCACCACATTTTGCTATAGCACCCATATCTTCCATGTTCCCTTCCTGAGTATCAAGCAGGGCCATGGTGTAAGAATTAAATATTTTTAAATTGGCGCTAGGATTTAGTGTGAGCCCAGAACACATTCCTAGATGTATGCTTTTTTTTTAAGTTTTAGGTATTTATTCTTTTCGTCTTCTACTCATTTAGATGCAATGTTTTCCCCCCCGTTACCATTAATTGGTTTACATATTTGGCTGCTAACTGCAAGTTCAGTAGTTTGAAATCACCAGCTATTCTGAGGGAGAAAAATGAGATTTTCTATGCCAGTAAATATTTACAATCTGGGAAACATATGGGACAGTTTTACTCCTTCCCATTGGGTTTTGACGAGCCAGAAGGGGCTCAATGGCAATGAGTTGGCGTGTTCGGTGGGTTTATCTGCCACTTAAATATGTCGGAGCGTAATACACAGCATTAGCCTCTCAGAGGCTGTAAGATCTTAGAAGGCTTTAATTTTGAGCTTTCCAAATGCATGGTCTATATTATTTTGCATAGTGCTTTAGAGTTTACTGCTAGATTGCTTCCTTTTCCTCTTTGTTTTTTACTATTGCCTGTCCTTGATTCGCACATAAAAAATTGAAGTTTACTGTTAAAATAGTATGCCTGAAAAACAGTGCTAATGAGACTTCAAAACACAAAATCAAACCAGTTGCCACGGAGTCAATTCTGGACCATGGCAGCCCCATCTGGGCAGTGTCCATTGATCCACAGGGCTTCCAAAATTGTGACCTTTCAAAATCAGATGGCTAAGACTTTATGCCAAGATGCAATTTTGTGAGTTCAAACGCCCAACAGTGTTTGCTAGTACTAGCAAAAATCCAACTCCTTGCATCAAACTGATTCAGACTCATAGTGAGTCTGTAGGACAGGGTAGAATTACCCCTGTGTGTTCCCAAGACTAAATTTTTATGGGAGTCAAAAGCCTTGTCTTTCTCCTTCAGAGCGACTGAAGGTGTTGGAGTGTCAACTGGAGGTTAGCTGCCCAACACGCTATCCACTACACTGTCAGGGCTCTCTATTTTGCTAGTAATTGAATCTTTAACCATTGGGAGTACTACCTAGTAACTCCAAAGAAACCAAATTACTAAGGAAATAAATTATAGTGAATTTTTTTTCAAAATGATGATTGCGAACAGATAAATTGATTAAGGTAGGCACATATTGTAATTTTAAAATTTGTTGTTAAATTTTCACTTTTTACACTACTCTGGTCCCAATTAAATCTGCCCTGAGCCCTTCACAGCATTTAGAATTTATTGAGGTTTTCTCTGTGCTTTCTCCACTAGATACCCTCTGATCATCTTCCCAGAGTCACTGTTAGCATTTTCCTCCAGCTTTCTGCTCCGGAAGTCTAATCTATATGGGATTACAACAAGTAATGTCATAAACCTCCATAATAGAATAAGATTAGGGTAGAAGGCAGCACTCTTATTAAGATCATTCTTCTGATGCAATTAATTGTATAGCTTATCAATGGCTTGCTTTCACTACAACTTGGAAAGATTATTGGGATGGTGAGTAATAGACCCTTGGGGTGTGGCCAACTTCCAATATATGTGGACATGGAGGAAAATCTTGCTAGCTCTTTGTTGGATTTGGATACTGCATCTGGCTCATTAACCTCCAGTTCTTTGGACTTGAGCCAATAGCTTGCCATGCTGTCTGAGGATCTTGGTAGTGGTCAGCAGTCTGTCATCTGACCTGCCAACCTAGGATTCATACACATCTCCAGCTAGATTCCGTCCCACTGACCTTGGATTCATTTGCTTCTGCAATTACCAAAATGCTGTGTGTGTATATGTATGTATGTATTTATGTATGTATGTATATATGCATATCTATACAAACACACACACACATTGCAACCACAAGTCTCTTGGGTGACACATACACACACATATATTTACGAGGTGTTATAGAGTTGGTTCCTAATCACAGCCACCTTATATAAAATAGAATGAAATGCTCCTCAGTGTTGTATATATATCTATCACTGGTCTTGCTTCTATAGTGAACCCAGGCCTACACAATATTTTAAAGGGCTAAAAGAACATATAAACCCACTACACACTTTTCAACATGGTTAGATGCAAAGACAGGTTGTTATGTAAAAACTCGCATTATGTGAAAATGGAGAATGACTACATCAGATCCCAAAATGGAGGCTGACTACATCATTATATAACTGCAAAATCACTGAGAATCATGGTCCAAATTGACAATGATCTTTAACTGTTACAGACAGTGTTATTCTTGTCTTGCCTTCAGTGTTTTTTTACTTCCCAATATAAATTTAATTTGCAAAACAGATAGTGGATTTTTCACGAGTTCAATAATTGAAAAATGTTATAAAAATGAGGAGCAGATATACACATTTAAATTTAATATAATTTCTGTGTGGATTTCTCTAAAAATTCACTGTTGTTTACTTTTCAAGTTTTCAAATTTAACTGTCCTTATTAACTCAAGGAAGAACAAAGTTGCAGTTGAGCTCTGATATTTCATTAAACTTTCATATCTTTCTGGTTTGCTTTGAGAATCTTTATTCTAATACAATACATTTTATGATATAACCTTTTAATTCACATTAAGAATATAAGCAGATTTAAGGAAATCCATATGAAGGGTCAAGATCAGGAAAGATTAATTGATTTTAGCACCATTAAAGATCCCTTTATCAGTAATGCTTATAATTATCAGAAAAGAAATTTCAGCCTTTAAGTAGTCAAACATAAAATCTCTCTTATAATATTTTCTATCATTTAAAAGGTAATGTTGGAATGTAGTTTTGTTTGTGTTTTATTAGATTTCACTACTTGATGCTTTCATTGGCATCATGATATTGCTTACCAAAGTAAATAAAATTCAAAACACCCAAATCTCTAGTCCTTATTCATTGCTGTGTTGTTTCTTATTGAGTTGCTGTTCATTTTGTATATATATATTTAAAGTCTCAATTCCTCTTATTGACTTGATAAATTTATAGCTTTTAATATTTCAGGATAATACTAATTTTGGCAGTATCTGAGAGTAGTAGTCATACGCATAAGCTATTACGGTCAAGCCTTCCATCTAAGTGTGTGTTTGCTTTTCCCATTGGGCACAGAGATCAGGGTCATTGCTAAGAAGCAAAACATGGCAAGTCTTCATTTGTGAGTAAGGCACTTAATTATCCTTCAGAATTTCATTGCAGATGCAAGTACGAGCAGGAGGAAAAAGAAAACGAAAGGAAGAAAGAAAACTTCACAGTAATCATTTTCTTTCACTTTTCATTTGTAAATGACCCCCAAAATAGAGTTACATATCCTTATACGATAGTTGCTTCCTGTTCGTTATGTGCGTTGTATATACTCAGGATCACTAGGTAGGGCGGGTCTTTCGTGGCATGCAGCAGGTGGGTGGATTCACCTAGGGCGTCTGGGGTAACCCTGGAAACCAGGCTGTGTGCTGCCGAACACGGGGGCCCTGATGCCTGCATCTCTGAGCTGCACGTCATGCTCCAGAGGCTGCACTGCGAAGACCCACATTGGAACCCCATGGGGTGGGGGGGGGAGACTGGACGCTACCCCAGACACACTTGTCACCTGAAGACGTAACTGGAAAACACATGGTGTCTGAGGTAGAAGAGGACAGCAGTGCCAAGAGCCGTGTCCTGTTGACTGGTGAACAAGCCAGGGTTGGTAGGCTTTGTGTCAATGCCCTGTATGCTATATTAAGATACGTATATCGCGGCACTCTTGTGATGGCCATTCTGTTGTATTCTGCTTGTGCTTGATTATATTAGAGAGTACCCCAGAGGTGAGTCACCGCTCTTGAAACTGGGTTATTTGTTTCTTTATTTTTCAATAAATGAAACCCATAGAGGAAAAGAAAATATAACAAGGGTTTGGCAAAAAAGGGGA
Organism: Echinops telfairi; assembly: GCF_000313985.2. Taxonomy (NCBI): domain Eukaryota; kingdom Metazoa; phylum Chordata; class Mammalia; order Afrosoricida; family Tenrecidae; genus Echinops; species Echinops telfairi. The sequence continues at coordinate 69,357,308 of NW_022107431.1, forward strand.
TCTAGAGGAGTGGGAGAGATAAGAGGGAGAAAATGTCAAGAAGTCCAGAAAAGAAAATTATGTTTTGGAAAACATGTATGATTATGGACGAAGTAGTAAGATTGTGTCATACATGATTGAATTATGGGATGATATGATGTATGTATTAGCTCTCCAGTTATAGCAACAACAACAAAAAAAGGCAGAGATCTAGGAATGGGTTTTGGGCTGGCATTAATTCTAGCCCCAGCCCTGCTGGATACTCACCTTCATGAAATGATCACTGAAGATAAGGATGCTACAGCAAAGTGTGGTGAAAATAACAGATGGTGTCTGGCTATCAATCAGAATAGTGACTGGGGTCTTAACAATGTGTATTTTAAAAACCAGCCATCTAAGCAAGGAGTCAACTAAATCCACATGGAGGAAGCACACCAGCTTGTGTGATTTAAAGATGACAATGACAAATTTAATATGTGAGAAGAACAGCATCAGAGCAGAACGTAGGAGCACCCAATTTGGGGAGGGCTAAGGGGGACAATTGGAGTCCAAAGTCCCTCTGCAGCATATCTAGTCAGACTGAGCCACTGACAGACCTACCCTAGCAGGCCAGGGTCTCAACCAGCCTTACGATCAGGCAGAGATCACCGTATTCTTGATGTTGCTGGATCAAACTCCAAACTTGGCCAGTTGACCATCTTATAGACATGACCTGAATCTGTTCAGTGCACAAGTGACTCTCACTGGTTCCATGGCAGAAATTTCTTCTCTGGGTTTTTGGATGTTGTGGGGGCCTTTCCTTCTTAGCATTATTATTATTTTTTTGTCAGCATATTATTATGTTATTACCCTTACCACCTTAGTGTGATTTTGTTTGCCATTGTTTTCTGTAGGCTCTCCCAGCTATGAAGTACAGGAGGAGTGGTTACATGATGATACTAACTGATACAGAGACTTTAGGGAGAACAGAAGTGAGAGGGTGGGTGATAGGGAGGGAAAGGGGATTTCAGAGTAAATCGTGGAGACAGGAAGGCAGAGAGAGCACTAGAGTGAATTGTGATTGCACAACTCCTTTTGAAGGCAACTTAACCATCAGAGATGGGGGTAGAGTGGAGTCTTCTAGAATAGAATTTTCCTTGATATGATTGAAGGATTGAACTATTAAACTGCATGATATGTAAATTACATGTCAATAAAACTGGTAAAACATATCTTGGGGTATAAGAAGTCAACATTAAAATAAAATGTAAAGCAGAATGATTATGGAGTAAGAAATTGCATGCTCCTGACCCCCAATAACACAAACAGAAAAAAAGTCAGAGAAAAAGAGAAGAAAAAAGGGAGAATTAAAAAAAAAAGATAAGCAGAATTCTGTGAAACCAAGAGTCTCACAGATTAAATAGCCAAATGTTTAAAGCAGCTATGTGTAAATTACAGTAAAACTTTAGTTCCCCACCTGCCCACACCCTATCTCCACTCTTGTTTGATATAGCCAACATAAAGCTCAACATTTACAGGTTAACAGCCTGAGCACCATGCAACAATTTTATTTTTAATTAACATATACAGAAATAAAATGCCAAAGAATCCACAAGAAAACTTCTAGTGATGACAAATGAGGGCACAAATTCAAAAAACAAAATAAATTCTATACACAGGAAGAAGTAATCTGAAAACAAAATCAAGAAAATAATTTCATTTACAAAATAAACTAAAATAATAAAATACCTAGAAGGAATTTAATCAGAAGGGGAAGTGTTAAAGGATCATAAGATAAAATTTATTAAACAAAGCAAGAAAAATTAAAACTTAAATAAATGGAAAGCCATATCATATTCATGTAATGGACCACTTAATATTGTTAACATGTTAAAATTGTACACAAATCATAAAATAGTATCCAAAATGATCTGTAAAATTGCATTGTAATTTTACTCAAAAATCTAACAGCTTATTTGCAGAAATAGAAAATTCAATCCTAAAATTCATATCACAATGAAATGGGTCCCAAATAGTCAAAATAAACTTGAAAAAGCAAAGCAGAAAAACTTAAATAAATACTTTTTAAAATAATATATGAATGGAATGATCAACAAGCATGTAAACAGAGGCTTGGCATTGGTGTGGTCACTAAGGAAATGCTAATAAAAACTCAATAACATACAACTTCACTTATTTTTAGATTGCTATTATCAGAAGAAGAAAACCCCATTAGAGAGTAGGTGGGTAAGATGGGAACGTCATACATTACGGTGAGAATTGAGAAACAGCATGGCTGCTATGGAACATCATATGTGACTTCTCAAAATACTGAACATAATTTACAAGATTACCCACCAATTCCCCCGCCCCCAGTTAAGTGTGTATGTGTGTGTGTACATAAACACATATTAGCATATCATGTGTATGCTACACATATTAGCATACCAACATTCACTGTAGTGACAGGGAAAAGGTGAAAATATCCCAACCTTTAATATACATATATTAACAGAAGTAATATAATCTATAAATATATATACTCAAAATTCTATTTATACATGCATATGTATTTTGTTATTATTGGTGGTGATGGTGGTGGCGATGGTATAGTCTTAGGTGCCATTCAGTGGTTTCCAACCCACATGACCCTGTGCACAATAGAACGAAACCTACCTCCGTCTGTGCCATCCCCAGCATTGTTCCTCTGTTACAGCCACTGTCCGTCCATCTCCCGGAGGGCTTCCCTCTTCTTCACCACACACGACGTCCTCCTCCAGGACTGTCCTCTTCTCACAACACCTCAAATGATGTAAGATGAAGCCTGCACGCTTGCCTCTCTGGGCCGCTCTGGCCATATTTCTTTCAAGACAGATCTATTTGTCCTTTTAGCAACCATGCTGTTTTTAAGATTCTTCTTCTGCCCTATAATTAGAAAGCATTGAGTCTTCTTTCTTCTTCCTTATTCAATGTCCACCATCCACACGCATATGAGGCAACTGGAAATCCCATGATTTGGGTCAGGTGCACCGAAATTCTCAAAGTAATATCTTCGTTTTTCCAATATTCTTAAGAAGTTTTGTGCAGCAGATTTACCTAATGCAATGTGCCTTTTGATTTCTTGACTGCTGCTTCCATGAGCATTGATTGTTTATCCAAGCAAGACAAAATCCTTGGCACCTTCCACCTTTTCTCCATTTCTGACATTACCTGTGGTTTTGTGGTAAGAGTTTGTTTGCTTCCACATGGAGTCATAACCTATACTGAAGTCTGCAGCCCTCATTCTTCATTAGCAAATGCTTCAAGTCCTCCTCACCCTCAGCAAGCAAGGTTGTACCGTCTGTATATTGAAGGTGGTAAATATGCCACATTGACCTTTTCTCTCTTTCCCATCATTTCAATTACCTTTTAATTTCCTTATGAGTAATATCCTTGATGCCCTCTCACAACTCATCAGGTCTTCTATTCAAAGCGTTCAATGTGTCAAGCCTGTTCTTAAGGTGTTCTGGAAAGTCATGTGTGCTGGACTCATATTGCCTACCATGGACTTGTTTAGTCCTGAACATGCAGAGGAGCAACTACATAGGAGTCTGTTCCACAGCCAGCCTCTGGCCTGGTTTTAGTTACTGATATTGAGCGTCTCTAGCTTCTCTTCCCACAGACGTATTCAGTTTGATTTCTGTGTATTCCATCTGAATAATTCCATATGTACAGTCATCTGTTATATTGTTTTTTAGAAAGTACTTACTTTGAATAAGTCCATTGGTCTTGCAAAATTCCATCACAACATCTCGAACTTCATTTTATTTCCCAAACCATAGTTTCCAACTACTATTCCTACATCTTTGTTTCCAACTTTTGCTTTCCAATCTCCGTGTTTGGTCAATTTCCAACTGAAGTCTTTGGAAAATTCTTCAGATTCTTCATCACTAGATCTTGGCTGGTGCATATATTTAAAAAATGTCCTTTTGAAATGTGATTCTGTGGATTATAAAACTATGGCTAACATTGTTAATAAAAACAACAATAAAAATTTCCCTGACAATATGTGATAATCAAGAGCACTTGGATTCTGGAAGGGATGACAGTTGGAAGAAGACAATTGTCAGAAAATAATTTCCCATATTTTTTAGCACTTTAACTTTCAGGTATTTTGTAATTAGTGCTTCGTGGAACAGATAATCTTTAAGAGAAATCTGTGTTGCAGGCTCTTATCTGTAGCGGTGTGCATGCTCTGGTCTAATCCGATTTGTAAGGTAGAATTGTGGTCATGATAGTGGGGGGAAGGAAGCACCAAAGAACTAGAGGAAAGTTGTGTGTTTCATTGGTGCGATATTGCACCCTGACTGGCTCATCTCTTCCTTGTGACTCCTCTGTGAGCTGATAGATAAACCCCTCAGTGTCAACAATGAGAGTAGAGATACCAGGAGGATTAGGGGAGGGTGGGAGGAGAAAGTGGGGAATCGATCACAAGGTTCAACTGAGAACCCCCTCCCAAGGGGATTACTAACAAAAAGTGGGTGAGGGGTGATGGAAGAAGGTGTACGATATGAAAATAATAATCTATAACTTATCAAGGCTTCATGAGGGAGACTGGGTGGGGGAGGGAGCGGAAAGAAATGAGGAGCTGATATCAGGGGCTCAAGTGAGAAGAGAATGCTTTGAAAATGATGATGGTGGCATACATGCAAATGTGCTTGACACACTGGATGAATGTATGGATTGTGATAAGAGATGTAAGAGCCCCAATAAAAGTATTTGAAGGAAAAAGAGAAAATCTGTCATACTTCTTGCCTGGACAGCCGAGGAGGGAGTGTAGTCCAGTAATGGCTGCTAGATTGTGGGAGGAAACTTACCAAGATGGCCTCTAGAGAGGGAAATCTTTCCTCGATTTCTGCCCACTGATTCAGATTTGTACAGAACAGATTTCAGTCAATCCAGCTAACGCTAGAATTGTATTCAGACAGAGTTTATAATTTGGCCCAACCAGGTAATCAACTGCTAAAACAAAAAGTCAACTGGTTTTGAAGGAATAAAATAGACTCCACAATTGTCATAGCATAGCATTCATAATATCTCAGAAACAAAACAATTTATTCAACAAAGAAATAAGACTATGATAATTCTCAAGATAGGTTTTTCTGAAACATATAAATTGGCAGGAATATACAGATGTGGTTTATTGAACCTATTTTGCTTATTAATCAAACATAAAAAAGCATATATATGTATATATATATATATACATACACACACACATATATATAAATCGTTTTAAAGGTTATTTACAGAAGTGTTCAAGTATTTACAACGATTCTAGAGACTGGGAAGATTGTTTTTCAATGATTTAGTACATTATTAACCATAACTTTTTATTAAATGCTATATTTTATAAAGGAAAATTTGCCAACAATATCTGTTTTAGGGTAATATGCAAACTACATGCAAAATTGATTCTATTAAGCCCAATTGCTTGCCCTTTTTTCTCTGTAGCATGATAAAAATAATCACAAGAAAGATGTAAACTTCTGTTTGCTGCTGAAAGACCAATTTTTAAGCTTATACTTACTTTTCATAATTGACTATCTTAAGCCAACATGTTGCATTTACAATTATACTGGAAAATCTACTATCCAAATATTTTTACCATTAATATTGTATGCCTGGCAGTAATGAATGTCATGATATAAGGTGAGAGAAACACTGGCTGTAAAAGTTAAGGGCAATATGTCTGGACCATGGTTCTAAGTCCTATAGCAGTTATGTAATGACACAAATTGGTAGTTACATCCCAGTGTGATTTGGAAATTATGGAATCATATAGACATTTTTCAGAGCCCTAGTGGCATAGCCAGTCATCAGCTGGGTTTTTAACTACACGGAGAAAGGTAAGGCTTTCTGGTTCTATAAATATTTACAGCTTCAGAATTCACAATGGCATTTTTTTCAGTAGTTACCCTTTGTTTTGTGATGAGATGTAGCCATGGCCTTTTCACATTGACACCAATTATGACATAGCAAGGGGAACTGATTACAGGGATCTCCATATAACCTCTTCCCTGGGGGACGGACAACAGAAAAGTGGGTGAAGGGAGACGCTGGGCAGAGTAAGATATGATAAAATAATAATAATTCATAATTTATCAAGGGTTCATGAGGTAGAGGGGAACGGGGAGGGAGGGGAAAAAATGAGGAGCTGATTTGAAGGGCTCAAGTGGAAAGCAAATATTTTGAGGATGATGAGGGCAACAAATGTACAAATGTGCTTGACACGCAATGTATGTATGTATGTATTGTGGTAAGAGTTGTACAAACCGCCCAAAACTGATTTGATTAAAAAAAAAGAAAAGAACGATGGAAATATATGTACTAATATGTCGGATACAATTGATGTGTGGATTGTAACAAGAGTTGTAAGAGCTCCCAATAAAATTATCTAAATTAAAAACAAAGAAAAAATTTCAACCTAAAACAAAACAAAAAAAACAAACAAACCCCAATTTCGTCTTTGATTCACAAGCATATTGATAGGTGAAATGAGGGAGTATGCATTTTATTGCAGCTTAATAATTTATACTGCCATTTATAGGACCTCTGTAGTGGTTAATTAGCACAGTTTTGATTGCCGTATTTCTTCATTAGATTCTGGGATATAAACTTATAAAGAGTTAACAGTGATTAGTGTGTCATGTTTTAATTTATAATATTTTCTTTAATATATCTAGCCTCTGTCCACATCACAGAGTTTATTATATGTTTTTGTTGTGGTTTGCTGCCCAGTCAATTTTGTTACATAATAACACTACGTTACAGAATGGAACTGTTCCTTAGGGTTTCCTAGGCTAGTATCTTGAATAGATCAGATCAGCAGTATTTTCTCTTATGGACCATTAGCGGTTTTGAATCACTGACCTTTTAGTTAGCAGTGGAGAACTTCATTATTACACCGTCACGATTCCTTTTTATTGCAATCTCTCTCTCTCAGACTGCCTTCATGTTGATTCTGATCACAGGGACCCTGCAGGACAGGGCAGAACTGCTCCTGTGGCTTCTGGAATCTGTAACTTTTATGGGAGTCAAGCACGATTTCCCGAGGAGCAACCTGTGGTTTTAAACTGCTAACCGTGCAGCCAGCAGCCCAATGTGCAACCATTCTGCCACGAGTGCCACTGATAGCATTAAGTAAATAAACAATACATCATAGTTATTTGGCCATTACTGGACTTTGTTTATACAATAACCCTTGATGGTCATGTTCCCACTCATTGAAAACTGCTTTATATATTGTCCACATCTCTTCTATTAGCTGTTTCATTTACAATAATTTTATTGCAATTATTAAATGCTTCAATAATAAAGTTTAATAAAACTTAGCAGATTTTATACCAACCTGTATGTAACAAAGACTATTAGGAACATATTTCAAAATGTGTTTCTCACATCTAATGTATGATAATAACAATGCTTTGTTTTCAATGGCATGAAGAGTATTAATGAATCCCCGTAGTGGCTATGCTTATTTTTTTAAAAAAACGTGAAATAACTGACATGTCTTGTCAATCATAAATTATTTTTGTACATAATACAGATGATCAAGGTGTCCAAATATTAACTGGTCAGTCCCTTTTCGTTTTCCATTTTAAGGCAAATCGTTGAAAACCCAGGGTACAGACTGTAAAAGATACGTTTGAAATCGTGAACTTCTTGCACTCCTCCCCATGGATTCCATACATGGACTGGTTTTCTATATTTCCCACAAACTTCTCCAATAAAGAAGAATGACTTACGTTTTCAATACTAAAATGAGAAACTTACGATTAAAGTCTTGATAAAATGCACAGTGTGGATGTCCACGTGAAAACAAGAACTAGCAGGAGGCTGGCGTCGACCCCTAATGGGCGGTGGCGATGACTTGGGCAGCGGAGAGCAATGTCGGCATTCACACTGGGAGCCGCTTCCTGGGAGGAAGACGGGCACAGGGCCAGGGCCGTTCTGTCTACGTGGCTGCTGTAGAGTTCGAAGCCGGAGAGCTGGATATGTTGATTGGTCCGGACAGGACTTTTCTGACTCACTGATTGCACTTTTGTGCAAATAAATAGCTTCCAAATTTTCAGATTTCCCGATGACGCATTATGAAACAAGGACAAACAGAAACCTCTGTCCGACATCTGATTTCCACTCTGCAGACAGAAGGACTATTCTTGTTAAAGTCATTTGTCACTCTAGCCCAGGAAAATTGTAAGTGGCCTCCCTGCTATAAACAAATCCTAGTCTTGCTTCGGGCTTTACATCGGAGGGCTGCAATAGCTTTTCTTGCATAGCGCCTTAACAGTCAGATATTTATTTCCAGCATTTCAGTGACTTTTCTTTTTCAGGAACTCACACTTCTCTTAAGTAGCATGTATATTTTTATCCCTAATTGCCCAATACTTTTGGTTAAAAAACGCTAATAATTAAAATGAAAAAATGAAAATGTCTCTTATTGACAATGGAAACTAATATGCTATAGACACATGTAATTAAATTTGAGCTTTTAAAAAAATCTATGATAAGTATTAAGTAACAATCTTGAACCATGCCATGTTTACTATAGGCGTCAACTTCACAGTAGAGTAGCTAAGCCAACAATTAGAAGGTGATTTGCTCTACTATACAAGCATGGTTACGACCATTCTTAAACAAGTTTTAATTACTGATGTATGTGGTTTCAATAATAACTAAATTTTATATCCCCGAGAGAAACGACTTAGAATGCTGCTGCATATGCTATTTTGAATGAATTCAGCATTTGCTTTACTGTTCAGGCAATTAAGTAGAAGTGTGTCTTTTATTTTCAGGTGTAATGTAGTGGCTTTGCTTTTCCTCTTTTGGCTTATGGTCCATTTTTGTTGAGAATTTATTTGTGAATAAAATAAAATGAAGGATGTTTCAAATACACTGTTTGTTAAACACTTATTTTTCATAAATGTGTTCAGTTTCTAGTAAATCATAAAATGTTGCCATCTTAAGTGTACAATTATGTGACATTATTTATAGTTACCCGGCAGTGATACTGCAACAACTATCCATTTCCAAAATTCTACATCATCCTAAGCGTAGCCTCCTTACCACTTCAACAGTAGCTCCCATATCCCCCGTTTCCTGTTAACTGCAAATAAACTCGTGTCTCCTTATGTTTCCTTATCTAGGTTGTTCATATAGATTGAGTCACACATATTTGTCCTTTTGTATCTAATTCAATTTATTCAGTATACTGTTTTCACGTTTGCTTCATGCCAGATGAATATATCTTTAAGACTGACTAGTATTCCGTTGTGTGCATATACAGGGATAGATGTGCCACCACCTGCCTGAGAGGTTACTGTATTGTGCTGGCTTATGCACTGCTGTGCTGCTGGCAGCTAGGCCACTGGAATTTCAAATGGCAGCAGGATCACCCAAAGTGAACACGTTTCAGTGACACTTCCAGACGAAGAAGAAGAAATTGGCTGCCCTTGTCAGAGGAAGTAGCTGCTGAATGCATTATGTTTAGAACGGAAACATTGTCAGATTTTGAAGCCCTAATGAATGAAGCAGGACAATTTGGGGTTGAATGCTGCAGAAGGGGTACTTGGGTCAGAGGGCACTCAAGACTGAGGGCACTCAGGAGGGCACTCAGGAGCTGCTTTCTCACGGTGGAGTCAGCCATCGGGACATACATGGAGTAAAGCCTGTGGCATTAGTGAGCTACCGTGGACAGGCACTGGCCATTTGAATCAGAAAGTAAGGTGACTCGCCATGCCAGCATTGACATAATCAAGAGGAATGGCATTGCATTCCTTGCTTGTGCATCGTCCAGAAAACACAGGTAAACACATTTCTAGGACCCTCCACTTTCAATCAAGGTCTAACAATAGCAATCTAGCTTAAATATCTGATCATTCCTTTCTAACGTACTTATGTAACCATTATTTTGATATTACGATATTGTCCGATAATTTCTGCATTCCTTTGGATTGGCTTCTTTTGGAATTAACGCAAATAGGATCTCTCCAATTGGTTAGGCAGGTAGGTAGCTGTCATCAAATTAGAGAAGTGAGCGAGTCTAGCTTTGCAAATATTCTTTAAATAAGTCCAGGTACATTCTGTCAATTACTGGAGTTATGTTTTATTTTGATTTTCACTCCCAATTCCTTCAGTGTAGATTGGACTTCTTTCAATACTATTGGTTCTTCATCACATGTGACTTCTGAAATGGTTGCATGTCAACTAATATTTTTGATGTAGTGATTTTGTGTGTTCCTTCAACCTTCCTTTGATGCTTCCTTTATCATTTAATATTTTGCCCATGTTGTCATTTATACCATCAAATTAGACTTATAGTCACCCAACCAATGTATAGCATATGAAAACTATTTTGGACTTGCTCTCTAAATTCATGTAGGATACACTCAAATGCATACATTGGCACTCATGAACTTGCTTATGGTTTATTCAGCCTTAACTTGAACTCGCACATGAGCAATTGAGAGTCTGATGACAAATTGTTTGATGATTTTAACATGTTTCAAAATTTATGTTTCAGATTTCTATGTTCTAAATATTAGTGTATATTTCAGCTACTTCATATTTTCAGTTGTCCCCAGAAGTCCACCATTTATCTGTTGGTTTGTCATTTGTGGTGGCCTGTGTCTTGCTGTCATGCTGAAAGCTATGTCACTGTGGTATTTGAAACACCAGCAGGGTCACTCAGAGTAAACAGATTTCAGTAGAGCTTCGAGACTCTGTAGAAGGAATAGTCTTCCCACTTCTGAGGAATTCACCACTGAAAACAGTATGGATAGCATCCGAACATCATCCGGTACTGAAAACCTCCTGAATAGAAGCAGAGCATTGCTGTAATTAGTTCCAGAAGATGAGAAACTCAGGTTGGAAGAAACTCAAATATGACTGAGGAAGAACTGCTTTGTTCAAAGTAGAGTCAGCTGTAATGATGTGGATTGAGAAATGCCCATGGGGGTAAAGCCTTTGCAACCTTCTTTTGCTGATGGAGCTTGACTCAAACTGAGAAGGAACAGCTGCAAACATCAATGAATATTCAGACTTGGAATATACAAATATGAATCTAGGAAAATTGAAAGTTGCCAAGAAAGAAATGGAACACATAGAGTTCAATGTCCTAGGTGTTAGTGAGGTGCAATGGATTGGTATTGACCATTTGAATCAGAGCCTTGTATGATTTTCTATTCCAGGGATGACAGGTTCAAGTGGAATGGCGTTTGCATGAAAAAGGATATTTCAAGATCCATCTTGAAGTACCACACTGTCTGTGATAGAATCCTATGTACCCACATTCAAAAAAATCCGGTCAATAAAACTAATACTTAAATTTATGTACCAATCAATGCTAGTAATGCATAAATTGAAGAAATCTACCAATGATTTCAGTCCGAAATTTATCAAACAGGTAAGCAAAGTACATTGATAATTATTGGCAATTAGAATACAAAAGTTGGAAACAAAAAGGAAGGAATAGTACTTGGAAATCATGGTCTTGGTGATAGAAATGAAACTGGAGATAGCGTGATAAAACTCCCCCAGATGGATTACACAGAAATCAACTTGACGAGGCATGTGGAAAGCGACAGTGGTGATGGCACTTAACTCGAGGCGAGTGGAAGCTTGGCCAGGGTCCACGAGTACTCTATTCCCGAGGAGTGGGGGCTGAAGGCGTGGCACTGAGTTTTGCTTTGGGTTTATTTTGAGCAGTCAGGTCTTCTCCCTTCCTATGGTGAGTCACTTTCAGCCCGAGATTCTTTTTTTTTCTTTTCTTTTAAATTTTAATAAATCATTTTATTGCGGGCTCTTACAGCTCTTTTTTTTTTTT
>NW_022107431.1:69369601-69370543 GCF_000313985.2 Echinops telfairi
CACCCTGACTGGCTCATCTCCTCCCCGAGACCCCTCTGCAAGGGGATCTCCCAGGCCGAGATTCTTACATGACATCAGACAGCGATCTATCACTACTCATAATGCTTTCATTAGTTTAAGAGTCAGATCATTAGTCCCTTCTGTATGATCTATTTTAGTATGGAAGCCTTCTTGAAACCAATCCAACATGAATGATCTTACAGCCATTGGAAATACTAGTGGCATAGCATTCAGCATCGTATTTCATGCCAGCTATTCCAGATGAGTTTTGGAATATAGATACATATACATCAAAATCTAGAAAAGATTACCTAAAACATAAATTTTGGAATATAGATGAGTTTTGTAATAGAGATACATATACATCAGAATCTATATAATATCACATAATACATACAATTTGTGAGATACATGTTACTGTTGGGTGCCATGGAGTTGGTTCTCACCCATAAAAATCCTTTGCACACCAAAAGGAAACACTGCCCAGCCCTGGGCCACCCTTCCAATAGTTCCTGTCATAGCCACTGTGTCAATCCATCTCCTTGAGGACCTTCTTCTATGTTTGCTGCCCCTCTACTTTACCAAACATGATGTCCGTCTCCAGGGACTTCTCTCTACTGTCAGCATGTCGAAAGTATGAAAGATGAAGTCTCACCATCCTTAACTGTGGCCTTACTTCTGGCAGACATTGAGTTGCCACAGAAATAAATTTTCAGAATGCTGCTTGGAGTCATACAGAAAAAGGATGAAATGATAGAGGAGATAAAGGCCATACACCAAAGAGAAATACAGGAGCTTATGGAGGAGATAACAAAAACCAATAACAGAAACACAGAGCTTGAGAATCGACAGGAAGAATCAGAGAAGCGCATCAGTAACTTGGAGGACAGCCAAGCAGACTTCAACAAACATGAACAAGAATCTAATAAGATCATCAGAGAA
>NW_022107431.1:69372885-69373792 GCF_000313985.2 Echinops telfairi
CTACACAAACTCTTCCAGAGCATAGAAAAAGATGGCAAACTCCCAAACTCCTTTTATGAAGCTAGTATAACTCTGATACCAAAACCGGGGAAGGTTCAGTAGATCGAAGTTGTCAAGGATTTTGTCTTGCTTGGATCCACAGGCAATCCTCATAAAAGCAACAGTGAATAGATCACAGGCACATTCCAATAGAGAAATAAGTTGCATAAGATCTCTTTAAACTGTTGAAAGGCAAGAATATTACTTTGAGGTCTAACATGTGCCTGACAAGAGCCATGGTATTTTTAATCGCCTTGTATACATGTGCATGTTGGAAATAAATAAAGAAGACAGAAGAAGAACTGATACATTTGAATTATGATACTTGAGAAGATTATTGAAAGTACCATGGGCTGCTAAAAGGACAAACCCATCTGGTTTGAAAGCAAAAAAGAGGAAAGCTGTCCAAGAGATTGATTGACACAGTGGCTTGACGGATGGGCTTAGGCCTAAGAGCAATTATAAGGATAATGCAGGACCATGTTGTATTTCCTTCTGTTGTACATAGGACCCCTGTGAGTCATAACCAAATCAATAGCATCTAACTACAACATGCAAATTCTATTCCTCATTATTTAAAGCACCGTCATATCACTTTCCACAGTAGCCGTAAATATTTCAGATCCACCAGCAGTGTATGCGTTCCAACCTCTCCCGACCCTTTCCAGCATTTGTCGGTTGCTGTTTGATTTTCCCCCCCATTGGGCTGTCAGTTTTGGTGTAAAGTGATATCTCATCATTGCTTTGATTTTCATCTCCCATATGGCTAATGATTATAACCATTTTTTCATGTTTGTTAGCCATTTGGATGTCATGTTTGATGAACTGTCCACTTATGCCCTTTGCCTACTTTTTAATTGGCTTGTTT
>NW_022107431.1:69374947-69392766 GCF_000313985.2 Echinops telfairi
CAGGCTGGCATAATTAACTAACTCATTTGGGTCCCGTTTTGTACTTCTGCAGATGGAGATCCAATTTCTGATTGGCACATCTTTTTTCCCTGAAAGAAGCTAGTAGGTTCAAATCATTTGCTTCATAGCTGAGCCCTTAAGCACTGCAGCAATAGGTTTATTTATTGGCACCATGCTAATAGACATAATAACTGTCAACTTTTCATATATTATATAAATTTTAACGTTTACGTTTGGTCTCCTAACCTAGTAGGTGGTCAGCAACACTATGAAATTTGAGAGTGATTATTCTGATAAATCAGAAAAGAAGGTAAAGAACATAAGTAGCAGTTTGTACTTAAGAATGTAAGGTCTTAATCCAGACCTCGATTATAGTAGTAGAAATGAAATTGAACAACTATTTTTTTCTCCTAGGAAGGCTTAACTACACATGGATTCAAATATTTCTGACTTACATTTGTTCACATTACCTTCTTAAGTAAAATGAAACTAATTTCATTTCAAATAGCCCACGGCAATATTATTATACTTACAACAATAACAGTAACGAAACAATTTTCCATAGGAATCATATGTCAAAGAATGAATATATAAAAGTATACATTTCTCCCATAATGCATACTACCCTTTAAGTAGCATAAAACAGCTTTAGAGGATAATAGTTGTGATTTTGATTGTCAATCAGTCCCAGCATTGTGACTACAATTTGTTGCTTATGTATTCATAAATTTGTTTTTAATATGAGAATTTCATTTATTTTAAGCCAAACAGTCAAAACCATAGGAAATAATGGTATTCAAAGGAGATATATATTTAAAAATAGACAAGGTAGATACTGAGGTGGTGTAGCAAACAGACAGAGGAAGAGGCAGAGAGAATGTGATGCTTAGAAAGGTAGAAAATTATTACATTGTTCCAGCGTTTCAATATTAGCTTAAAATTTTAAAACCCAATTAATGACCAACTTTATTAAAGTAGCTCATTGAATATATGTATACAAATGAAACTGGTGTGCAGAGATTATATTGAATCATCTAACTTCTAACTTCACACTTTGAAATAGTTTATTTTAATGTCAGTGATATCTTTGATAGTATAATTGCTGGGAGCCATAGGCAGCTTTATCTGATAGTATAACCTCAGTCTTGCATATGTGTTCCTATTAGTTCTTTTTGTATTGTGGAAATAAATAATGGACAAGGATGCAAAAAAATGGAATTTGTTTCTAAAGCAGTTAATACATTTTTTTTAAAGCCCAAACCAGTAGCTTAAGTCTTTGAATTTGTTAATTCACCTGTAAACTGGATCTCTTAAGATTTACAAAGTAATAGTTCAAGAGATTTGTTTTTAAAAGCAGTACTATGCAGTATCATACTAAGTGTTCTAAAGTTATGCAGATGTAATTACATAGAAGTAGCAATTTTTCTTTGTAGACAAGTCAGTGTATCAACTCAATAAATTTATCCTAACTTTTGGTTTACCGTCCAATAGGAAAGACAAGTTTACTGGGCTTCTGGTTCAATTGGCTTACAAAACTATGTTATTAAAATAGCTAGAATGAGAATAGCATTGTATTTGAAGAACACAGGATCCATATAGTGTTGCTAAGTACTGTGTTATTTTAAGAAATAATGAACAACACAGTCTGAGCACTTTTTATCAATGTAATTGTATATCTGACACGAGAAAGTAGAGAGAACCAATTTCCATGTAAGTTCATATACTGCAACACAACTCATTTCATCAGAGATAAACTTTACATGCATGTTTAGTGAACTGAAGAGAATGCATTTCATTTAAATAAATTAGGGCTAGCAAATAATAACATAATTAAAAGTGAAAACATGTAATCTATAAGGATGTCAGAACTATTCCATAGGAGAAAAAAAATGGGATTTGAATTAAAAAGCAATTGGGGTGTGCCATCAGTGAGTTAAGGGTAAAATCATTTATCTGAAAAAAATTAAGCAGGTAACAAGAGTAAGAGGGACCAAAATTAAATAAATTTAGATACTGGCAGTAGTTTATATAAAACGTTTAATATAATTGTGGATTCTGACCATTTTTGACAATGATCTTTATTATTAATACTACTTTATAATTGTTATTAATTCCTTGGAATTATAGAAAATGACTTACTGTGGTAAACAAAAGATTTACATTCTAGGTACATTTTCATTGATCTGTGATGAAAATAGAATTATTTTCGAATCTGTAAAAATTATTCCTATTTTTATAATTTCTTAGTTCTAAAACCTAGATTTTTGCCTTGAGTAATTCATCCAGCTTTTAAAAATGTGCGTGACTATTCCTGAGGATGTTATAATTTCTCATAAGTTTTGAAAAAGTCAGTTGTATTAAAATAATCTTGTTTTACAAGGTCTGCAGCAATACTACTTGGATAGCAAAATTTCACCACAGGAGGATTGATCTTTTCTGTGTCCTGAGTCGACGCTCAATGTGTGCAGAAGGTACACTACGGAGACAAATGCTTCAACTCGCTTTGACCCTGGAGCAAAATAAATGAGAGTAATAAAGTTCACCCCTTAGAGTTTTGCCTTGTTATCAAATATTTCCCAAATTATGGAACCAATAAAATGGAAAGAGTGTGTCAAGGGAAAAACACCAACAAAAATTAATTCCCAGATTTTCCCCTCAGGCCTTTGAAGAAAACTTCAATTCTAGATGTATGAATGAAATGACTTCTAAAAATTAAAAAATTTCATCAGCTCCAAAATATACAGGGGGAGGTAATACCTCCACACAAAGAAATATAAACGTATGCCATTTCATGTTTGCTGTTTTTGTTGTTTTCATCATAAATTGATGTAGTCATTTTGAATTAGTTTCTCACATGTATTTGCATGTTTCTATGTATGTGTACCTCTGTGTATGTTTCCATATATATATATACACACACAGATATAAAGTCAGCCAAGTATGACTGTGCAGAAAATTGAGAACACTCTCGTAGGGACACAAGACTCCTATTGACTGGTTAGGAGAACTTTGTCGCGAAGCCCTCATCACTGCTTGGTTGCATCTACAACCATCCAGTGGACTCCAACCCATCGGCTTCTCAGACTGTAGCTCTCTAGGGGAGTAGACAGCCTCATTTTTCTCCCTTGGAAGGAATCACGGGTTTCAACCACCAGACTTGTGATTAGTGGCCGAGCCCTTACCCAGGCCTCCTTCCCCCCCGCCCCCGCCCCCCATTATATAGATGATTGAGATGGTAATACTGAATGAATAAATGAAAGAATGAGCTCAAAAAGCCCGGATCATGCTATTATAGCCTTAAGAACACCTGATAGGTCAGGAGTTTCACATGGATTTTAGTGGTAAATGGGATTTCTTTTGCTTAGGCCTTTGTCTCCCCATCACATTGGAAACATGTTTATTGATCCTATTTCCCAGGCTATCTAGTCTTGTTCAACAAAGTGATGAGTTGATGCCAATCCCCATGCATTTATTTGTCCTTTACTTGGATCATAAAATTTCTTATAATGTCTTATTCATTCTTATATCATTTTATTACATTTGCAAGTATTTTCAATATTTCATCCTCACATATGGGGAAAATAGAGAACCCAGAGCTTTCTTTTCTTCTGCAAATTTCTCCCAATCTCTAGAATTCTCCATCTCTGACAACTATTATTACAGTAAATGGCCCTCTACTTGCTCTATAAGCCTTCAACATTTTTTTTCTTGACTGATGCCCATATTTCTCCATTGTTTTCTATTCCCTCCTCAATCTTTCCTCTTAATTTATATTGATTATACATGTAATTTCTAGACTGTCAATTACCCTTTTAGTTTTTCTTCTATTGGCTTCTCATGTTTGTTTTTTCTTTGTTACTGTGTGCCCTTTCTACTTAAGATGTTTGCCGCTTTCTCTTTAGTACCCATTGCTTTAAATATGTTTCAAACCTAATCCGAGGCTGATTCTATCAACGGTCTAAAACCTATGCCTATGAAAATGCATTAACAAGCATAGCGTTACTGATCATGGCTTTGTGAATGATTTTCTGTAAATTTATATATTTAAGTGATGGCCTATTTCCTGAGGACTGTTGCTACTGTGAGCTGCCTGAGCATTGCTGCCTGCTCCACTGTATTGACTTGCCTATGATGTAGATGGAAGCATTTCACCAGGCCTTTCTTCCAATGGAGCCTCCGGACAGATTTCATTCTCCGGCTTTTAGGACAGCAGTTGATTGAAAATCATGTGCACCACCCAGACTCCTCATTGTGAGCCCTGGTGCTATAATAATAAATAGGAAAGCGTTTTCCACAGATTGGCTCCTTTCCCCCTAATCTTATTCTTATCAGTGGTGTTTGCATCACTCTCTACCTTTGATCCTGGCATTTCTATCGAAATATTAGGATCCCCACTTTCTAGGGCTAATGAAGAAACAGATGAGGAAAGAATGATATAAATTAATTTGAAATTCTTCCATGACCAGTACAATTAATTCTCATGAATAAGATGGTCCTTTTACTCCTTTCCTCTGTGCACCAAGGGCCAAAATCTCTTCCACAGTTTCCTAAAGATAACTTTCACACTTCAATTTACATTATAATTTCAGCCCACATCTTTCATTTATGTTCTGAAAGTGTTCATTCTTTAATCAAATAGAAAATATATCTTTTAATTTGATTCTTAGAAATATTCTGTTAGAATTATTGTCTTCGGTAGACTTTCCCTTGATAATATCTAACTCTATATCTCTCCATTTCCTGAGTTCTTCATAAATTGAATATAATGGGTATCATTACAATTAATTGCAGTAAGCTTATATGTATGGAAATAATTATTTTTGAGTCTGAATCCCGTATTTTAATTCAGCAGCCCAAGGTTCAGATAATTTACTACATATTTTAGCTTGAACCATATACTTCAGATGATGGTAGATTTCAACAAAATGAAAAACAATATTTCCAAACAGTATATTAATGGAAAACAATAGAAAAATTCCCAATGGATTTCACTTGTTTTGTTGTGATACAAGAGTGTTTTGCTCTTATGTTCTCAATATCGATTAGTACAATACACATCTTCACTTAAATGCACCTCGGAATTCTACTTTCAAAGTGCTCTGACACTAAATGCGCCTGCAATGCAGTCTTTTCAGGGTTCACCATTGATCTTTTGTAACAATTTACTTACTGCTGCAAAATGGAAATTATATTTAATTGAGCTGAATGAGAGAATCACACAACAAAGAACTCTGCTTTTATTCAATTCCCAGCTACTTCTTAGGTGGCATGACTAATAAAACATAATTGTTTCTGAATGATACATATTAATTTGCCATGTACTTTTAATCATAAAAACACATTTTATGTTCCTACTAATCAAAATCATTTCAAGGCACCTAACCTAGACCCAGAGTTTTAAACAACTGGTAGCCATGTCAGATAAAGGAGACATGTTAATTTATTTGAAACACTATAAAGTAGTCTTAAATAAATAAGATGAAATGTTCTTTCCCATTTGTGTTGCTCTGGGTTGACTGTAGAAACAAATTCATAGACATTCATATGTCTATAAGAAAGAGCTTTATATAAAAGAGCTATTGTATATTGAGAAAACATCCCAGCCCAGTCCAGATCAAGTCTATAAGTCCAATATTAGCCTATATGTCTTATACCAATCTATAAATTCCTCTTCAGATTCAAGCAACACATACAATGACACCAAATGCAGGAAGACCACAGGCCAGTGAGTGGAAAGTCCTGTGGATCCAGTGGCAGTGTAAGCATCACTGGTCAGTGTGGGTCTCCATGTTACTCCTCCAGCTCCAGGGCTCTGGCTCCATTAGCATAATGCCATGTGTCTTATCACCAGGAATGTCTCATAGGAAGACAAGCAAAGAGTGTGGGTCTGGTCTCCAGTGAGCTGTTTATCTCTGTAGTGCCTCCAAGTGAGGTCATCAAGCTGCAATCTAATTGACAGGCTAAATCCCACCCCTTCACTCTTAATAGTCTCAAGTTGACACCAGATTATGTATCTACTACACCATTAGATGTTCTTTTTCTGCATTTGCATCTTTTTTATGATGCTATCAGCAATATGAAATGTGTTTTCCTTTCAAAATAATCCTTCTTTTTATTTAATTCATTCGTTCATTCATCCACTAATTTATTTTGACTGGCCTCAGTAAGTATTTAGTGTACCATGCACTAAGCTATTTATTGGAAATGCAAGGATTTCATTATCAGTTAATGTCTATAGCTCTGTCTATAAAATCTTCCAGATCTTATAAAAAGATAAGTGAATACTCAAGGTCTTTAATGGTGGATTTGGCATTCTCGTGTCTGCGCCTTATTTATGTGATAAAATTTCCTCCCTCCCCCCTCACAGCACTTATATTCACCGGAACTGTTGTCACTGCATTGATCAATTATTTTTGTTGCAATCTCAATAAAATGTTTCTCGTCTTAGCCTTCAGGTTGAAATTTTAAGACGTTCTACTATATGTTTTACCTAATGACGTGTCCTGAGAAAAGCAACCACAATGGTTGCCCTCAGAGCACTTACCTCCATCAACAGATGCAAGCTTTTCTAAAGCATACACATTTCAAGTAGCTGTGACTGGTCAGGATAATGCAGTAAAATATAGTAAATGGTTCAGTGCTCAAGCAGTAATCCTGAAGCATGGACAATATAGCACATATTAATGCAGGCTATGTCTTCACTAGAATCAGGAAGACTCAGAATTCATACCCTATATGAAACTCAGAAACACAAGCTGAATCCACCCCTCACATTTTCAATAGCCTCTAAACTTTGGAGTATGAGCAGTCAATTTTATTTTGTACCTCTACCATAAGCATTTAAGTTGTATAAATTCAAGCAGGCCTTTTATGTTGCTTGCCAGTAACATTCAGATTGTCTAGACTATAAACGCTTTCATTAAGTTGATTATCTTATGCTTCTATGGAATGAGCAATTACTTCTCTATCCTAAAGAACACTTAGGATTCAAATGCCCTCAGCTTGCACTTATATGTTATTTCAACGTTTTCTGACCTTAAAAATAGGTCAAATTTTTATATGGGCATTTAAAATTTTTATTTAATTTTAATCTAGTTTACATACTTCTCATCTTAGAAAAATTCACCTGTAGAATTTTCTATTTCTCTTAATAGATTATATAAAATCTAGGGAAAATTGTTTGCAGGAGAATTCTTCAGGTGTGTAATTTCTTAATTCTCCATTGCATGGAAGGTATGACTATTTCCAGGTTTTCCTCATATTTCTAAGAAATTCTTATCTGTCAAATTCAGCATTTGATCTTTACTTTCTTGAGGCTGTTTAATACCAACATATATGTTAACGGACTACCTTTAGTTCTTCAGAGTTTGACTGTATCCTTTCCACCAGGTATTTTAAGACATTAGAAATGCTTCTAGAATCTTTAATCTAAATGGACGTTAAGAAAGAGAGTACTAGTAGATTTTTACTATATAGCATGTGAAAGGAAAAATAATTTTGCCTCAGGATTCAAATGTAAATGAGAACTCTGCCACATAGTTCAACTTTGTCTGCAAACCTAATTGAGTCAAGGTTTCAGAAATAATCAGCAATTCTATGCCCAAAAAATGTTGCATAGATGATTAAAATGTGGCCTCTCAACATTTCCCAGTTCTACAGGCTCTGGGTTTTTGTTTATGTTTTTTCGTTGCTGTTTGCATATTTATTATATATGTTCTATAATATTCTTCAAAAATTTTTAAAAATGTTGCCGTCTCCTGTCTGGAAGACTGGCAAGAGGGGAGCTAGTGATGTGAGATGACATTCATTAGAGAAAACTGGAAATTATGTTGGTTCTTTGTCCCTTTGACAAGAATTCATTCAATAAGCATATTGTTTGAGAGCACCTACCCATCCCAACTCTTTATTCTATTGTATTATAAATAAAATATGAAGTCTCAGTTAGAGTGCTTGCTGGGAGAAAATTTGGTCCACAAATGAAGCCTATATTCCCCATCCCTTTAATGTACAAATACCGAACATCTGGTCAGCATCAACATATGTTGGGCTGGCAGCTGCTAACAAACTTTGCTCACCAATGCAATTGGAATTATTTCTGAGCAGGTTTGCTATACGTGATGTGGGACACATGTTGGATATTACCAGGGAAAACAAAAACAAGGAGCCAATGAGTTGAGCTCTGTCTGACACTGAAAAGGCATTTGGTTTCATAAATTGTTCTGAGAAGAATATTACACTCTGAGCATAGCAGCTAAGCTTTCATTATTAATGTAAATAAATGAGAAGGAAGGCTTGATGATTTCCATGGTAAAAAAAAAAACCTTATACATTTCTGGGCCTGTCGACCTGTGCTGCCTTGAGTAACTGGCTGGGAATGCAGACATTTACTACTGCATATGCTGTTACCAGAGCTCAGAGTGACCAAGGCATTCTCCTATTCAGTGTTTCCACTCTGGGGATTATAGCGTTCCAGGGACACTCCTGAAACCACTGGACTTTCTGGAAGGGTGTTTAAAATGCATGCAACTTAGTTGTTAAAGCAGCTTCATTAGTTTAAAAAGCAACTACGACTAGAATGTGTATTGTTACACATGTACACATACATACACTTTAGTATAGGGACTATTTAGATTAAAATGGTTTAATTACAATTTATTTAATTCTAGACTGCATATGGGCCTAAGGTCAAGATAGCTAATATTACTGAGCATAATTTGAACTCATGGGTAATAGTATAATAATTTGATCTCCAGATCAATTTCCCAAAATGATGAAAAAAAAATCTATTGGCTAAATTATGCAGATAAATGAATAAGAACGATTTTAGATTTTTTCTGATGTAATAGATTTGATATCATTCATAAGAAGTGTAAGGACAATTTAGACCATATAGGAGAGTAAGCAAATTGACGTATTAATACTAGAATTCCAGTTCCTACATGCATGGGCTTATTCCAAACAAAACGTGTTTAAGCTCATATGAAAGTTTTGAACTGCTAGTCACGAAATCTATGGTTCAAACCCAGCAGCTGCTCTGTACCAGAAAGACGAGGCTATCCACTTCGTTAAAGGTTGACAGCCTCAGAAACCCTTTCGCATGCACCTCTGTGTCTAAATGAGCTTCATGCTAGTGGCTTAGTGATGTATATAAACATACGAACACAGATACAAACAAAGACACACATAAATACAGTGAGAAAATTGATTCATTCCTAACACTCCAGAGTCTGGTATTCCTTCTAATTTTAATAAATGATTGTACCATTTTATTATGCCAACGTAATTCCACATGCTTATTAGCAAACTAATAATCAAAGGCTATACTTGATCTGATTCTGTACATCTGAGGTAAAATTTTTAAAATGATCAATATATGAGCTGTATTTGGCAGTATCCATTGGAAAATCGAATTCGTATTGATTAAAATCAGTTTATAAGAAAATTATGCCTTTTGTCCTTAATTTTTTTTGACTTGGTCTTGTGTCCTTTTTAAATTAAAATTTCAAAGTTTCACAAAATGGGGAGAAGGGGAACATTTTCTGAAAACATGTTCTTGTATATACTGTAACAAATGGACTATGTCACATTTCATTACTGTAGCCCCTTTTTCTCTTGTAAAATTAAGGAATTTATCCATTGAGTGATATACAAAAGATATATTTGTTAACTAGTAATTTACCTAGCGAATGATGTATTTGTTAACTGTGTCTGATACCAAACATATGGAGGTAAATAAAATATATCAAGTTTCCACCATCATGAGGTTTATAATCTAAAAAGGAAAAATATCTCACTCAAATAAATATCAAATTAGCTGTAACACTGTTAGTGTGATTAGTGCACTAAAGGAAAGCATACCTGGTGCTTGTGTTTCCTGTGCTATAGAACCATGAGGACATAGCACAACAATTTGAGATCATCAATGTGAAGGAGAAAGACACTTAATGGTATGGCCAAACTGAATCACAAGAATGACTTCAGGCATCAACCAGAGAAAAAGAGAGAGAAAATTTGTATGGGCAAAGGAACATAAATAAGCTTGATGAAAGCAGGGGAATGGCCTGTCAAACAATGAAGAATTGATCAGAAATAGGTACAGGTAGCACGATAGAATGCTGTCATACTCCCAGGAAGAAAATCTGACAGCTTGAATGAATGTATTGGTGCTGAGAAAGAGTATCTTCCATAAATGAGGTAACTACATAGAAAGATAGACCTAAGGCATAATGAATTGCATAGAAGGAAAAGGCAATGCATCCTCATGCATAAGACATTGATCTCACCATTGTACCACGTGGGGAAACTGCCTTGGAAAACTGCTTAACGTTATGTTGTGAAAACACTCATGAAGACAAAACAAAGCAAAGTAGAAAAATGCCTTATTGAGTAGGAACAAAAGACATGTCATTCTGGACAATTTCAGTTTGTTATGCTACATTTATTTGAACATTTCTAGCTTTGAGCTTCAACAAAAATAAGTACTCTAACCCATAAAATTAGGTAGATCAGTTTCCTCATTGTTAAAAAAAAGTAAGCAAAATAGAATAGGTCTTTAGGATGAGGGCATTAAGGAGCAAAGCTTCTCAAATCTGCCAGTTTCCTCTAAGGCTGTGCATTTACATTGAGATGGTATTTACCATTTCAGGTGGTGTTTTGCCAAGGTATAATAAGTGCTTAGCAAGATTTTTTTCTATTGTCCATCATGTCATCCAATTATAACTCCCAGGCTTTATTCACCCTTTCAGACTCTGCATTGATGGTAATTTTCAAAATTAATTTTATAATCCCTAATAGAAGTGACATATGTATGGATAAATTTTAACTATTTATTGCTGGAAGTTTCTGGTTGTACACAAGCATTGTGTTCTCTGTTAAAAATCTTGGCGCAATGGGAAAAAAGAAGTCTTGTCCAAGACTTCTCATAAATGTTATCACAAAAGCCAAGAGAAGATTTTTAATAGTTAGCTTAGTAGTGTCAGAGGACAGATATGTTGGGCCTTCTAAGTATATATGTAAGGCAAGCGATGGCTCTAAAATGTGTTTTGGATAGTTTGGAGAGAGCCAATCAGCCACAGAAATTGAAAAGAAGAATAAATTAAAAAGAGGTAATTAAGTTGCAACCCCCAAATTTGAAACTTATCTATGGTTTATATAGAAAAATTCTAAATACTTTATATAAAATCGAATCCTCCATTTCTTACATTTCCAGTGAGGCAATATAACAAGCACAACCTCAGTCTGACCATCAAGGTCGACCTCGTCAGTGCAAAGTCATGTTGAGGAAACTACTCTTAATAATTTGTGATGCAAATAAAACTTGAACTTCATCCTTGTCAAATCCTAAACCCTAATCTGTTCATAAAGGAAAAACAACAGATAGATCTCACTTTGGGGCATTCTACAAAATTTCTATCTAATATTCCTTAAACATGTCAAGGCAGTCAAAAATAAGGAAAGATTATGGTGACCCATGACACATTCTTCAAGGTTCTCACAGGGATTTTTTTCATTGTTGTTGTTTTCTTTTTAAACACCCAACCTGTTTTCCCACCCCCCTTCCTCAGTCGGCTTCAGTAATTTAATTAACTTAAACATGCTAAAAGTATAACCACTATCCGTCCTTCAAGTCTGTATCATCTCAGAGACCTGAATTCTCAGCGAATTGAAATACACCCTCTATATTTCTAATTTGAAAACCCTAAATCAAAAATTTTCTTGACCAACATATTGCTGGCACTAGTCTTTAACAAGCCCTACTTTGATGCTAAGGCATTCTGGTGATGTAGTGGGCTGTGGGTTGGACTTCTATTAGCAAGTTCAGCAGTTAGAAACCACCAGGCACTCCGCAGGAGAAAGATGAGCCTTCCTACTATGCTTTACAGCCTGAGGACACCCACAGGGGTGTTCTCCTGTGCCATAGAGGGGTCGCGAGAAGTTGGAATCGCTTCTATGGTTGTGGATGGTGGGTGATTATGGGTGGTGGTGATTTGGGATGTGTGTTAGAGAGCTAGCTGCAAGAATAGGTGTTCAAACTCACCCCCTGCTCTAGGGGAGATGGGGCTTACTGCTCTCATGTTTAGATGTCATAAGCTACTAGCTTAAATTTCCCTGGTCCTTTCTCTGATTATGCGTCTACCCTTGGCCCATGTAGTTATGACCAATGGAGATGAGAAAACTTCTTGTGAAAAAAAGAGCAAGCTTATCATGGAAATCTCAAAACAATTCTGCAGCCGAGCTTAAAAAAACAACAAAACCTTAGTGTAGTACGGATTGTAGAAAAATAGCTCCCAGGGATTCCTAATGCCCAGAGCCTATGAATAATTTATATTACATTGCAATAGGGTATTATAGTTGCAAATGAAATGAATCAAGTGGCCTTAAAATAGGGAGGCCATCCTGGATTCTTTGAGTGGAATCGATTTAATCAAAGGGTTCTTAAAGGAACCCTGGTGGCATAGTGCTGCTAACTAAAGACTAGCAATTTGAACCCACTGGCTGCTTGGGAGAAAAAATAGGTTTTCTTCTTCTGTAAAGAGTTAGTGTTAGAAGCTCAGAGAGGCAGTTCTACCCAAGCCTATCAAGTCCTCATAAATTGGAATCATTTTGATAGCAATATGTTTGCTTATGATTTGTTACAGGAAGGAAAAGGGGGGAGGAGAGGGGCAAAATTGTCAAGGTTAAAGTGATGCAATGGGAGAAACACTAAGGAATTCTCTGCACCTGGTTTGCAGAAGATATGGATGACCATGAAAGCTCCAAATCCATGGGCAGTGCCTCCATTCAGATTAAGCCTCTGGAGAATCCACTGAGACCACTGGCTGAGGCTGAGAATAGCCTTGTTATCAGACTGCAGTGCAGCGGTGAACTAACAGAGAGGTCTGTGAGGCTGGCCCCAATCCCAGGTACAGTGACCTGCTCCGCAAAAATTGTACTACAGAGGATAGCCCTGAAGAGAGAGTGCCCAGTCTGCCCATACCACACAGGAGCAAACAGAGAGAGAAAGAGAGAGAGAGAGAGAGAACCACACCCTGGCCCACTAGCATAGAGGATGACATTCCTACGAAGCTGCAGCTAGGGCAGAGGGACATGTCTGATCAGAGTGCACGGGAAGAGAGAAAGAGAGAGAGAGAGAGAGAGAACCACACCCTGGCCCACTAAGCCTTTAGGATGACACTCCTGCTCAGAGTAGTAAAGGCACAGAGAGACCAGCCCCACCATGACACTTGATGTCCCCTCTCCTGATGCACTGTGCTGCAGGGGACAGCACTGGAAACACAGTGCAGGAATCGTGCTCAGTCTGACACCCACCCCCCACCCCCTGCAGGGGCAAAACACAAGGTTGCTCAAGAGTGCAGCAAGGGGAGCAAAAGCAAAGAAGTCTCCAAGGAATCCTGAAAATCAACTTCAGATTCTGGGAAGGGCTTGGCACCTCATCCGGCTTGATGAAGAAACATAGATATGGGTCAGCCTTCAGACCTGGAACTATTCATAGGCCTCTTTTCTTCTTCTTCTTCTTCTTCTTCTTCTTCTTCTTCTTCTTCTTCTTCTTCTTCTTCTTCTTCTTTTTCTTCTTTCTTTTTCTTTTTCTTCCTCTTCTTTTTCATGCCTATTTATCTAAGATAGACAAGATAAACAACTCAGAGATGAAAATTACAAGACCAGTACTTCTCGGGGTGTAGGTTCATGGGAGAGGGGGAGGTAGGGAAAATAAGGCAGGGGGCAACAAACCCAGGGACAGGGGAACAGCAAGATATCTAAATCGATGGTGATGAGGGTATGGAACATCTGGTGGGGTTTGATCAAGTGAAATGTAGACTAGAAAAACTACTGAGAGCCAAATGAAGGCCGAACATGATAGTGGGAGAGGAGAAAAGTAAAAGGAAATAGAGGAAAGAGCTAGAAGGCAAAAGACATGCATAGAGATATAAATATAGGCATGTATGTTTTCCAGTATATTAATATATAATGATAAGAAATTAGGTCTATGTACACATATTTATATGGTAAGTATCAAGGTAGGAGATGGACATTTGGCCTTTACTAAATCAAGTCCTCCCTCAACTCAAGAACACTTTGTTCTAATAATCTGGCATTCTGTGATACTCACATTCCTGGCTTGATCACTGACAACAAAATGGGTGCATAAGGAAATGTGGTGAAGAAAGCTGATGGTGTCTGGCTATTAAAAGATGTAGCATCTGGGGTCTTAGAGGATTGAATATAAACAAGCAGGCATGTAGAAGAGAAGCAACAAAGCCCACATGGAAGAAGCACACCAGCCTGTGTGATCACAAGGTGTCAGCAGGATCAGCTATCAGGCATCAGAAGACCCAAAACAATCAATCATATCTATTTGAATGATGGGGATTGAAGTGGAGATGCAAAGTCCATCTACGAACAATTGGACATCCCCTCACAGAATGGTCACATAGAAGGAAGAAGCTACCTAGGGTGCAGTATAACACTGAATAAACACACAACATTCCTCTAGTTTTTAATGCTTCCCTGCCCCTCCACCCCCACATCATGACCCCAGTTACATAACAGGCTACAGGAGCACATACACTTATATAGCTAAGTGCTCTGGACACACGGAATCTGGAACAGATAATCTCCTCAGGAACAATAATATGAGGAGTGATACCATGAGGGTAGGGGGAAAGTAGGGGAGAAAGGGGGAGTTGTTCACAGTGATTAATGTTTAACATACCATACCCCCCAAGGGCAATGAAAAACAGAAACGTGGGTGAAGGGAGACAGCAAATGGTATAAGATATGAAAAAAATAATAATTTCTAATTTATCTAGTGTTCACAAGGGTAGGAGGGGAGGGAGGGAAAAAAGAGGAGCTGATACCACGGGCTGAAGTAGAAAGAAAATGTTTTGAAAATTAAGATGGCAGAATGTACAAATGTTCTTGATAACATTGATATATGGATTATTATAAGAGTTTTAAGAGCCCCCAGTAAAACGATTCATTTTTGTAGAAATAAGCTAAAGTAGTTAGGTAAAAATAAAAGTTTATCATTTGTTCTCCCTTTTGACCCATTTTTAACTTCTTATAGTTTCTATTATTGTGTGCTTCTATTCAGATTTAAATCTTCCTGTGTTTATTTTGTAGCTGTTGGGGTGGAGGAAGTATTTTTACTCTATAAGAAATCCAGAGGAGGCAAATCTATAGAGACACTCTATGGACTGATAGTTTCTTGGAGTTGTGGCAGGGGAGGTTGTGGAGAGGTGAGGAGGTAACAATGATCAGTACAAGAATGAAGAAAAGGTTCTAAAATTGATGGTGGTGATAATTGTACCACTCTTTTTAATATATTTAAACCATTGAAATGTGTGGTATGGAAATTATATACCAATAAAAATGAAAACAATAAAATGAAGAAACAGTATAAGAAACAGTCTATATTTATTGTGATGAGCTCCACTGTTGACCCTATTTTGTTTGTTTTTGTTGTATTTTTTTGTTTCCAGTTGTTTCATTTTTTAAGTAAAATGATCTTTTACTGAGGGGGAAAAAAGATGGAAGGGAAGCATGTACCAATAAATATGAGTAGCCTCTGGCAGATAGAAAAGGTAAATAAACATATTCTCTCCTTGAGTCTCTAGAAGGAAATACTCTTTAGGCTAAAACTCTGAAACAAGTATCACAGCCCTAACAAAATTATGCTAATTTTATCACTTCAATACAAAAAATACAATACATTGGTATTATTCTACTAAGATCATGGTACTCATAGTGACACTATAGAACTGCCCCTTGGGGTTTCTGAAACTAAATCTTTACTGAAACAGAAAACCTCAAATTTATCTCAGGGAGCCACTGAGGGGCTCCAGTGGTATAGTGGTAACAATTTTTGCTGTTATCTACGTGGTCTGCAGTTCAAACCCCGGAACCACTCTGTGGGAGAAAGACAGGCTTCCTACACCCATAAACTACGGCAGCCTCAGAAGTAGGGGGCATTCTGAGTCCACAGTAACCCGATGACAGTGAGTTTGATTGGGGTTTTGTTGGTAAGTTTGAGCATCTAACCTTTTATTAGCATAACTGTGCAACCAAGGAAGGGACTCTATGTCCAATGAGCGAGGGTTTTGTTTCGTTTTAAGTGCATACCGACTTATGTCAGCAGCAATAGCTACATATGTAATTAATTTGCAGATGATATATGTAGTTTAACCTATTCCCCAATATTCCCCAGAATATTTGTGGTCATTGTGGGTCTTCTTGAGTAAACTACTGTTGATTTGCTACTTAGTTTATCACAAGAAGACAGAATAGCTGTTACAATGAGTCAGAAATGGACTCTCTACAGAATATAATGCAAATGTATGTAAGTTTCCACGATATGTTTTATCTCAAAGAGACTCATGCTTATGTATGTCTTTACCCAATCAAAATTGTAAAGCATAATTTAATTGCATTTGACAGTCAAATGCTTATAAATTTGGTGTAGTAGGCAATGCTATATAAAATTTGAAAGTAGAAAACAAGACTGTGAGTTCACTGTAAAAGTTAAGGCCCATAACAACAACAACAACAAAAAGGTATAGCTTAAGAATATGTGGAAACGGTTTTATTCAAAACAGCCTCAACATTTACAAAATAAATCCAAGAATACTTTCAGTAATATACAATGAAGGCTCCAACAATTTCATGAAAATTTTCATTATCTTTTAATTCAAACTTTTTGAAGTCTACACATGAGGGGATAAACACACACACACACACACACACACACACAAACACACACACACGCACACACACACACAGTGGTTACCACCAAAAAAACTGATAAAAGCCAGGAAGAGCTTTTACAGTACACATTTTTCCAGCTAGGTGAGGATCAAGCAACTTGCTTTGAGTGCATCCAGTGGCGTCACCTGGGAAGGTTCTCTCAGGTCACAGTGAATGTTTTCTTAACAGGAGCTTCACTCAAACCTCATTGTTTTGTGATGACCAATTTAAGAGAACAGTGTGCGGCTATGAAATTTTGTTTCTTGCTCGGGAAAAATGCCATAGAAACTGCTGTGATGTTGAACACAGCTTACAAGGACAGTGATATGGGAAAACCTCAAGTGTAGGAGCGATTTTCTCATTTCAAAAGGGTAAAATGTTGATTAATGACATACCTCCTTCTGGACATCCGTCAACTTCCTGAACAGATGAAAATGTCCAGTTATAGTGCATTTGGAGTTCGTTCCACAAAGTGAGACTATTAATCAAACTTTTTTTAGGGGTTCTGAAAAGATTCCGTAACTGTGCAACAAAAAGGCTTGATCTGTGGCAGACAGGGGCCTGGATTTGCCACCCCAACAATGCACAGACTCATGCAGCCATATCAGTGTGCCAGTTTGGGGCAAAAAACCAGTATGCCTCTCTTGTCCTATGTACCGTGCTTACCTGACCTTGCTCTGTGTGACTTGTTTCCACAAATGAAGAGGGACATGAAAGGACAGCAATTTGAAGATGTTGATGAGGTGAACAAAAAGAAAGGAGCTGTTGTCAGCCATCCAAACAGATGGGTTTGAAAAATGTTTCCAAGAATGGAATTGCAGTTTTGCCAAATGTATTCAGTGTTTTGTAGAGTACTTCGAAGAGGATGAGGTTGTTTCATTAAATAAACAATTAAATACATAGCTTTGAAAAAAATTCCATTCTTTTTGAGTAGCCACTCACATGTGTATATATACATATTTCATCAATATATCATATATTTTAATGTATTTCATAGATTTCATAGACATATAAATATATATAAAAAAGGAATGAATGCCAATGAATGATTGAATTTTGCTATGCTTAGAAAACAAAAG
>NW_022107431.1:69393472-69395079 GCF_000313985.2 Echinops telfairi
TTTTTTTTAATCAACAAATAAATGCACAGGGAGAGAATGTTTTTATCTTAACAAAAATGACCCTTGTCTCTTTGTAGAAAAATTATACTTTGCATTGATTTAAATTCAATATTTAGCTTAACATAATTAGTTTAATATTTAAATATTTTAAAAGATTAATTAAATTAGCAATTTTAAAGTATATGCAATTCCTCAAACTATAATTTAAAAATGCTAATTATATCTATTAATGAATAAATAATATTGTATATCCCAGCACAACTCACCTCTTGAGAGATTTTTATCCCAAGCTAAGAGTCAAGAGACAGAATTTTTAAGAAATCAGCTTTCATATTCAGTTACTTTCAAGGCCAAAAAGGAAGGACTATCTGGGCTGTAATTTTCAGGGATTTATGCCCTATGCAACCTAGTGCACCCGGAACAAGGTATGAACCACATTCACTGAGTAGGTGGAGATTATTGTCACTATACTTCTGCCTTGCGTCCAGAGTCATCAATTTTCAGTACAACTTTGAGACAGATAAAGGGGAAAAAACAAGATTATTTAACTGACTTTGGTCTTAGTGTATAAAGTTTACTGTCTCTTTGTTTAAACATTCATTTTAATGAAATAAAATTTATTTTATTTATTTTAACAAGCAATTTTAAAATATTGCTTTCCGTAGAAAAGAAAAAATGCATTTAATGGAGCATAAATCTATAATATGTGGCATGCATGTTCAGAAGGTTATAGTTTAAAAATGTCTTTTCTATTCTCATGTTATTTCTTTTAGGTGTACTTGAGTTGGTCCTGAGTCAGAGTGCTTGTATGTAAATCTGAACAATACATTTTACAACCCTACCATCCTCACAATGCTCCCATATTCAAATCCATTGTTCCAGCCACTGTGTTAATCCATCTCAGAGGGTCTCCTCTTTTGCTGACTCTACCATGTTCTTCTCTAGGGATTGGTGCCTCTTGATGACTCATCCAAAGTACATGAGAGACGTTTTTCCAAGGAACATTTTGATTGCACTTCTTCCAATATAGACTTATTTCTTCTTCTGGCAATGCTTGGTATAAACAAAAATATTTACCAAAACAATAATTCAAATGCATAAATTCATCACTCCTCCTTATCCATTGTCAAGCTATTTCGATGCCTGTGAGGGAATTGGAAACATGGCTTGCAAAAGGCAGACTTTAGTCCTCAAGTGACATCTTTGCTCCTGAAAACTTTAAAGAGGTCTGTGCAGCAGATTTACCCAATGAAATATACCCTTTGAATTCTAGACTGCTGCTTCCATGGGCATTGATTGTGCATCCAAAGAGACTGAAAGTCTTGAAAACACCAATCTTATTTCAATTGATCATGTTTCTGCTCATTGATCATGATGTGAGGATTTATGTTTATGTGGAAGTATAATCCTTCCTGAAGACTGTAGTCTGTGATCTTCATCTGTACATGCTTCAAATTCTTCTCATGTTGAGCACACAAGGTTATATCATCTGTATATTATAGATTGTTACTTCTCTATGCCAATAAATGTGGAAGACAGCTATGTAGTCAACTGATTTAGAGAATATACATATTCATGCTCATGTAAAGAAAAACAATCTAAAACAA
>NW_022107431.1:69396686-69428495 GCF_000313985.2 Echinops telfairi
AAAAAAGAAATTATCACGTAAATAATTAATATTGTGTGCAAGTTCTATTATGATGATCATTTTAAAAGTTTGTAACAGTACAGCAACAAGGAATGACAGTATTAAAGCAGCATTCAAAAGAGGGAAAGAGGTAAAGCTGTCATAATTGATGTTTGATATTTCTTAGCTGAAAGCAGCTAATATCAATATTTCACTTATCTTGCAAAGGCATTTCACTGTGTGGATCATAACAAGTCATTTATAACATTGAATAGAATGGGGATTCCAGAACACTTATGTTTGCTTATATATCCACTGTAGGTAGACCAAAAGGCTGATGTTCAAACCGGGAGAGGTATTGATCTGAATTACATCCTTTTACAATACTTACTCAATTTGTAAACTGAGTGGACAATCCAGGAAGATGGACTATATTAAGGAAACTGTGACACTATTTTTAATATCACATTCTTCTTAATATAGTCCACCTTTTTAATATATTTCTATTGTTATAGAAAATTCAAATCACTATTTTGCCCCACATTCTGAAACTTTGACATCATCTAATTACCATTCACAGTGACCCCATATATTTCTGGACAGATTTTCTCAGGTGTAATCATTATGGAAGCAGAGTGAAAGTATCATCTTCCCAGGAGCTACTAGGTGAGTTGAAATAGTTATCCTTTGATTTAGGAGTGCAGTTCCTACCATTTGTGTCACCCAGGAATCTATAGTCAATTGACAATTCAAACATTGATAAATGTTGAGGGCAGGTAGAATACAATAAATTCCTATTCTCCTTTTTCTCCTTGTTTTTCCTCCAATATAACATAATGATAATGCAAAAATTATTATTTAAAAAATGTTTAAAGAATGCTTATTCATCATGGATTTACTGTTGCATACTCATCATCTCCTGAAGGCTTCCTTAGCAACATTTGACATGCAGAACTTGTGTTGAAGGTACAACTCATTACATTTTTCTCAGGACATGTCCCTACTGTAATATTTTTCATTTTAATCACCAAGTTAATTTAATTATTAGTTAATCATTTGGTTAATCATTTAATTATCCACCCAAGCTTAAATTCTCAGCATCATTTTAATTTTCTCCCCTTCCTTAATTTTGGTACATCAAATTGCTCAATGCTTCTAGTCAAATCAATTTTCAAAATGACTTTCAACTCCACCCCTTATTTCTATTCTCTCTGCCTTTAAATTAATTGATGCCTTCGTAATTTCCTACCTCAACTACTATAGTAAATCTTCTACACTTAAAAGTTCACCAATCTACCCAAGCAAAGCAGATATTGTCTTAGTAAATGTAAATGTGATCATATAATATTCATAATTAAAGCTATCTGGTGACTCCTCCTTACCTGGAAGATACAAGGCCACTTCAGGACTGAAAAGACATTTTCAGGGTTTATTGCTTGAAATCCACATCCATATCTCCAAAAACCAAGTAGCTGTGGTACTTTTAAAATCCCATTTATTTCATCTCTCTCAGTCTTTTAATCTCTTCGCCCTTCATTTCATCACTCTTTGCCTTTTCCATCTGGACAAACCTTAATAGTACCCTCTTTTAATCTCAAAAATCTTCTCTCTGGAACTTTTCTTGAATATTCTTGGTGTTAGCCATTGCTCTTGAGACATTGGGTAAAATTTTCTGTGTGGTAGACTTTATATCGTATCATAATTATCTGTGCATCAAACTCCTGACAAGTTATGCCTTCTCTCATAGTAGTATTATAAAACAGTGAGTTTCCAGTGCATGCTTAATGTGCGTGACACAATGGCAGACGTCTTATGAGTGAAAGCAGGCTTCCAAACAAAGGAAGAGTCTCAGGTTATCCTCATTTTGCAGATGTGAAAAACGGAAGCAGTGCAAGTTGAAGTAACTTGGCCAAGGTCCCATACCTGGTAGATTGTAAAAGGTAGAGCTGTCGGGTTAAATAAAGCAATGTTTTATTTTAATAACAGTAGACTCGAAACCAGTTTGGTATTGGTGACATTTGAAATTAGACGCAGAAAATAAAATTTCCAAATGGTCCACTTGCGGAGCAATAGAAGGCTCATTGAGATTTGGAGCATTGTTAGTGAAAACTAAGTGACTCTCATTCCCTGATTGAGAGCCTGACTTTCTCCAGGGAGAGCCACTTGCCTCAATAGTTTGTGATTCCCTGGAGACTTCGAGGTCAATCCATGGCTTTTTTTTTTTTAGTTTAATTAGATTAGCATATTGTGATTAACAAGAAGGAAGAAAACATGATTGTGAGCATTCTAGATTTTAATGTAGTTCTTAGTAGTACAGTAAATCAAAGAAAATGTTCAGAAGTATATGAATTAAAAACAAAATTCTAAGCATACCAGTCCTTAATTTTCCTACTCGAACTGGCATCAGATTTCCTAAACTGTCATTGTGAGTTGCTGTGCACGTGTGTGAGCCAGGGTGTATGTGTGTGCATCATTTTCTTTGGTGCATACAGCCAAGGGAAAGAAACAGACCCACCTTGAGCAAGAGAAAGGTCTGTCTGTAAGCAGACAGGTTCGCTGATGAATTAAATGAAATGAGCTTTATGAGGAAAACATTAGGCAGATTCCTTTCTGGATTATTTCTCTGAACGAAAATTTCTCTTCTAATTGATGCCTTGAAGCTTGCTGCTGCAAATTGAACTTTATGTCAAATATTTGGCAGTGCTTCAAGGAGAATGATTTGTTTCACCTTGATTCTCTAATTGAGATGTTTAGGGGGGCTTTGCTTCTTTTCATCTAGAAATGCTGTGGTTGACGTCTGCTGCATGGGATGTTTCAACTTGGCTTCTCATTTCTTTTCTTGCTGAGTGCTAAATTGTTTTTAGTCTATCTGGCAATCGGTTATTTTTTTCCTCCCCCCACAGGGTTCAGTATTTGTCCTTGAAGAGTTGTCAACTGCAAAACGCAAAGAAAATTGTCTATCCAATTAAAGTGAGGCAAAGCACAACTGTCAAATGAAAGCATTAACCCCCAGAGTACCACAATTCCTGGTGTAATCTGACAGGTCTCTTTTCAGTACCTTCAACTCTAGTCACTCTCAGTTCCCTCCCTTCCCTTTAAAGACACACTGATGGGACAGTTTCATCGTCTATAATATGTGATGTCAATACTTTTTTTTCCATTCATGATCTTCAGGTAAATTGCAAATTTACTACATGCATTTTTTTTTGTTCAGCATGAATAAATAACTCATCCTTTTTTTTTAAAGCAAATGAGTTTATCCACACATTTTACACATAGATTTTATTTTCTACCTTCGTCCAAACCATTATTTAACAAATATATTGAATTCCTTCCACTTTCAAGGGAATGTGCACTATTGAATAAAGTAGTAAAAAGGGCACCGCCTTTATACTTTCAGAATCTCACTAGAGATAGCATTCATTGAGGGCTTCCTATTTGTCAATCCAGAAGGTTACAGCTGAATATGAGAGAAAACAGTGATGTTAATGCCCTTAAAATCAAGAGCCCTAAGCGCATTACTTCCTATAATAAGTAAGTAAAAAGCAGTGAATGGTGACTTTCGGTAATCAGGATAACTAAGAACCCAGGTCTTTGCATCTTTCCGCCTGTTCATCTCGGGGTGTTCATTTTGCACCATGGCAGGCTCGCCTAATGGCTGCAAAATGGCAGCAGGAGTTCCAGCATAAAGTGAATTCTTACGGTGTGAACACACCATCTCTCTTTCCAATCCTAGTGCCAGCCCTCAAGTTCAACTTTCACTCTCAGACCCTGCCCCCAGAGGTAGATAACAGACCTTCTCTGAGACTGCCAAATAGGCAGATGCTAGCCCCTTGTCAATAGCGGCCTATTGGCTCTCGCTGTTCTTAGGGTTTGTTAATCCGCTGAGATGTCTCACAGAATTCTCAGAGTGAGTACCAGAGTGACAGTTGTAATTTTATGGCAGCCAAAGCGGATCCTTCTCTTGGAATGGCACAAACTTTGCCCCTTGTGGTATGGTAGCCCTCACACTGCAGAGCTGCCTGACCCCAAAGGAATTTGCTCCCCTCGCCAGAAAGCTCCTAGCAGATAGCTCCATCTGACTGTGGGGGGCAAGCCTCTTCAGAACCTCAACAAGTGTTTGTGAGGCTTCCTCAGCATTGGACACCTGGGCATCCCTTTTGGTGTGGCCAGTCCTCTGCTCATCAGACTCTGGTGTGGATAACACTAAAAATGTTAAAAAGCCAAAATGCTTTTTCTGAGGTGCTTCAAGGGGCAACACCACTAAGCAGTGCTAGGATGAACTTTAAGTACAGTTATTGGCAAGTCAGCCATTACGACCATTTCATATATCTCAAATTAACATTGATGCTGTTTAATTTCACTGGTATAAAACTAGATAAATGTCTTCTCAACCAGTTTACTAGTAAAAGACATATTTATAAATTTATTTTGATATCTCATAGACAGGTAATAAGAATTATTATTATTACATCCCACTTAAGTTAGTAAATAGAAGATTTGAAATGTTTCATTATAGAATTTCATGCATTATAGTATTCTGTGGATTTTGTTATTAATGCAGATTTTTATAAATCTGTGAAAAAGGACAGATGTTGTTGTGAATGATACATTCTATCTTTACTGCCACTCACTGTGACAATGAACAATATGGCACATTATCCTTCCTTACATGAGAAATTAATCACAGAAGACAATGATAAAGGGAAAAAAATCAGAGAGAAAATGTTTGTATTGCTTGTACCAAACTATCCTTTCATAATATTGATGATGGCATAACTCTAACAATAGTTACTATTCATTGGAAGTTGACTGTCCTAATGATGTTAGACATTTAGCATACTTATTCTCATAAGTATTCACAATGTGGGGTGAATTTAACCCCACGCCAAATAAGAGAATCTTGGAAATCAAATAATCCATAGGCAAAACTGGCAGGATCCTCTTTTGTTCGTCTAATTCTAAAGCTGTTGCTCTGACTACACAACTATTCTGCTGCACGTACCTCTTCATCAGGAAATTCCCTGGGGGATCAGAATGTGATTTTCACCATCAATGGCTTTTGGAAATCCCATGAAGAACTTGCATCTATCATGCATCTGTCAATAAAATGTTAAGAACTTTTCTTTCCTGCCTTTTATGAATAGAGCCATAATTAAAATAGATTCACTATCATTACATTTTCCATCACAATTTTATTTCTAAAACGTTACTGCTTTCTTTAATTACCTCAGCTTAGTGCTCTTAAGATGGAGTGGGACATGAAAAGACATTCACTCTCCAGGAGTTTCCCTTCTTCCTGCTTTGGCCCAAGAAAAGTGAACGGGAGAGTTCACGCTCTCCAGGTCTATTGGAGGAGTTTGCTGGCATTGAGCAGTGCACACCTGTCTTTCTGTTTGATCCCCACCCCCCGACCATATGTGCATACTCTTTCATGGATACCATTTTGTTGTTGTTGCTGTTTGTTTTTTAAACTCCTTTTCATAGCTAGACACATGTTAATAAGAAGACTTCATGCGAACTTATTTTCTTTTAGTTTATGTCAGCGCTTTTCCTGTTAGCCTATCTATTCCACCACAGATTATTTGAAAATGGAACTGTTCTGTCTGAGCCCCACTGGCGTATAGATAAGGATCTGGTGCAGGACCCAGCAATGTTTCCTTATTTTGTGCATGGAGTGACTATGGCCCTGAACTGACTGAGCTGAATCTAACAACAAGGTAATTTTAAAATCACTAGAAGACAGGTAAACAGATAGCTCTAAAGATATTGTTGGTAAAGTTGTCAGTGATCGAGTGCTACTCTCATGGTCATATGCATATTACTACAAAGTTCTGATGAATCCCAAATCACTGTTGTGGTTATTATGTCTGTGCAGCACATTAAAGTCCTGAAGATCTATTAGGCACATGCACAGTGACTATCCTTATGTGGCTTTAGTTTTTTAAGAAGCCACAATTCTAACCCCTTCCCTCCCATAATTCTTCACAGGGAGGATAGTCAGACATAGCAAATAAATATGCAAGCCACCTGGAAAATTTAAATTCTAAATAAATAGTCATACTCTGGTAGTCAATATATATCCTATGAAATATTGGGGACAGGCAGAGCAATAATTACTGCCAACCTGATACAACTAAAAGCCTTTACTAGAAGTCATCCAGGAACTTGGACTCTGACTTTTCATCCTTCTTTCACAAAACGTGTCAACGTTCCGACCATGGGATACAGACCTCAATGTCGGGCGCTCCCAGTGATAGAAGTAGATAGTAGTTGTTAAAGAAGCAAAGAAGGCAGCAGAAAAAGAAAATCTCTACTTGATAAATGCCAAAAGAAAGGCATTACATGTCTTAGAAGCTATGTCAGGACTTAAAGGGCATTATTGATTTATACTACTAGAGATTATAACTAACAAGACACACACATAACTACCACATCTGGGTTATAGGACACCACATCAGAAATGGATCTCAATGCTTTCAAGTGCTGTATATACTCATGTTTCAGCTGAGTTTTTCAGCACATTTTTTATGCAGTTTTTGTGGTAAAATTAGGTGCTTCGGCTGATATTCAGGTTGGCTTATACTCAAATATATACGGTATCTGAGAAAACTCAGAATGTTGGTAAAAATGTCTAATAAAGTTACAAAAATCATTAAAAGGTTGATGGTCTTTTAAGTGATGGTCTCTTAAGTGATATCACTTAAAGCATTTCTTATTACAAACTACTATAGTTTTTTTTAACCCCCTCACTGCTGTTTTACCTGATTCCAACTCATAGCAACCTTAGAAGGCAGGGCAGAACTACTCTACAGGGTTTTCGGGGCAAAGTCACAAGGCGCTACCCTAGAATGACTGGTGGGTGTGAACCCCATACTTTGGAGTTTTCAACCAGGCATTTAAAATCCCATATCACCTGACAGCGTTGGTTTAAGCATGAAGACCTGCTTTGTCACTCAGATATGTTTGGCATCTGTCTCTGAACCCTGCATTTGGTTTGCTTCTGCCTGACCTTTGGTTTAAGGGACTCAACAATATCCAGACCACAAGAGACAGTCCCCCAGGTCATGAGTTTCTTTGAGACATTGTAGAAAATTGTAGAACATAGGGGGGAGTGAGGTGATTGGAACAGAATAACCCTTGGAAGAGTTGGATATTTGTCACAACATTCATCTCCAAATCCTTGCAAGCAGTCTAGCATTAATTCTTCTAACAAAAATCATCATTACATAAGAACCTAACTACCAGGTACTAAGTAAATATCTAATTTAATTTGAACAAAAACAAAGTTTTTCTCTATCGCCCCCTTAGGTTTTCTTAGTAAATCTTAGATCTGTGTACTGAAAAGCATTATTATTTTAAATATTGTGATCATTTTTCCCTTTTTGGAATTCAGAATCTGGGTTGAAGAGTGTGTAAAATTTGATTATGTGATTAATTTTGATTTTTTTGCTTAAAGATGTAGAATCATATCAAACCGACTCCTGATGTTTCCCAGGCATGGTTCGCTCCATCCCTGTTCCTGTTACCATGTGTGACATTTCAGAGACAGTTGGTTCAGAAGTATTTACAAACAAATACCATATATGTTTAGGGGACAGTAGACACAGATGTAGATTATGACTGATTAAAACTCTCATATTCTTTTCATCACAATCAGTGATGTTTGTCTGGATTAACCACAGCCATTTGAACTCTGAACCTTGGAAAGTTTCCAAGTTTATAAAATAAACAGATGACCAATGATGTCTGAGTATTTGAGGGGAACATGTTCATAATTTATAAATTCTATACATCTTCCCCTAGTTATACTCTTTCTAGCAAATATTTGCTTTTTGTCTAGGGAAATGATAAGTGGATACAAAACATTCGCCCAAAACAAACAAGCTCACTGCCATCTGATGATTCTGCCTCATAGGACACAGTACAATGTCCCGTGTGCGTTCCGGAAACTGTAATGCTGTGCAGAGTGAAACGATGGGTCTTTTTCTCAAGGAGCTGTGGTGGTTTCAAACTGCTAACCATGCAGATCACAGCCTAAGCTGCACTGGTTCTCAACCTGTGGGTTGCGACCCCTTTGGGAGGTCAAAAGACCCTTTCACAGGGGTCCCCTAGGACCTATTTCTGCTCCTCCATCTGTCTCCAGGCGGGTCCAGCCACATGCAGATATGCCCACTTAAGGGCTCACCACAACATGAGGAATTGTATTAACGGGTCGCAGCATTAGGAAGATTGAGAACGATTGTAGCCCCTACCACCAGCACTCCCAGTGCATAACCACTCTCCCACTAGATCTCCTGACGTAATTCAATATTACATGAAGGATCTGTTCTTTAATGGAAGATAATTTAAAAATAGTTGTAGCAGTGTATCCACAGGAAACTGCCAGAAACTCAAGACAGATTCAGAAAAGATGTAGAACCCAGGATATCATTCATTGCAGATTATCATAGAGATGTTGGCTGAAAGCCCCACAATACCAATCAGAGGCTTACCTGAGTTTTGTTGACTATGCAAAGGAATTCGACTCTGTGGATTAAAACCAAGAGTGGGTAATATTGCACGGCATAGGAATTCCAAAACACTGAATTGTACGGAGTCTCTATGTAAGCCATGAGCGGTCATTTGAGCAGTAATCTGGCTACTGTGTGGGTGAGAATCTGGGACGGTGTGCTGCAAGGTGCTCAGTCTCCCCGATGAGAGAAGGACCCGAGGAGGTGGTCTGTGACAAGGCACGAGGCTTGAGGATGGGGAGAAGGTCCGTGGTGGCCGCCACGTACAGGTAGCACGGCTCTTCTTGAGGAACGCGGAAAGCACCGAGGGAGTGTTTGCTGACTGAGATGCAGACTATAGTTTTTAAAATATGGATTGTACCTCAACATAAAGAAAACCCAAATCCTCACATCTAAATGAATCAGCAGCATGACAACGATTAGAGGAAAGATAGAAGTTCTTAAGGATTTCATTTTACTGGAAACCACTGTCAATAACATGGAAGCAGTAGTCAAGAATTCAAGTCCATAACACATCAGTCAAAGATACCACAGAAGACCTCTTTCAAGCGATGGCACACTGCTGTGGGGTTGCAGCCGACTCAGAGTGGTCCTACAGGGCGGGGTAGAACTTCCCCTGGGACTTTCTGAGACTGTAACTGTTCATGGGAATAGAAACGTGGTCTTAACCCCTCAGATCTGCTGGAGTTTTAAAATCCGGACCTGACGGATGATAGCCCAACAGTAACCAGTGCACAGCCACCAAGGCTCTTTCAATAGAGGCTGGAGGAGAGGATACAGAGGGTGGATCGGAGGCAGATGAAGTGCGATAACCAAACATAACTCTAGTCTCCTAAAAGACACGGAATGATAAGCAGGTTCTTTTGGGTTGAGTTGTACACCCCTAAACATGTGTTAAAGTCCTGAAATATAACATTTTCTTTGTTGTAATACTTATAACTTATCAGTTTAGGGCGTGTCTTAAAATTAATCTCCTCAGAGTGATATAAAAAGCATCATAGAAACTGGAGACAAGTAAACATAAACAAAGGGGAGGACTATCTCTTGAAGATAGCCAACTATCAAAGAAACGAGGGCAATAAAAGCTAAGATAATCTTTCACATGAGTGGGGTTGGGGAGGGAGGGCAGAGACAGCATTTTACTATAGAAGGTGCTTTGAATATATACTTCTCTTTTACCAAATTCTGTGAGAATAGAAGTCTGATCTTATTGCCATTCATGTGTGGTATTTCTGTTCTAGAGACACTAAAAAACTAAGACACAGGTTAAATTAGATAAGTAAATAAAACCATAAGCATATTACATCACATTTCAGAAGACCAAAGAGATACACAAATGGAGATGAAATATTTATGAATAGCAATTATAGTGAGAAATGAATTTTCCAAATTAACAATGGAACTCTTGAAGACAATTGAATGTTATCTATATCCCCTGAGCCATAATGACTATGAAACTCTAAAAATAACTGAAAAAACGATTCCTAGAACAACAGGAAAGACAGTCTTAGATGAGAGTAAAGGGAATTTTCCTCTAGCAGTAAGCAACATCTAAAGGAAAGGTTTTCAAAATGAGTAAAATTCCATAAGAAACTATGAGATGCAAAATTGGAATTGTAAGTGACATGGTAATCATATAAGTAAAGGGGAAAATTTGAATTATTAATTATTCATATGAGAATAATGATGCATACTTTGGAGGAATAAACAACAAGTAAACTGTAGGATTAACAGTGTGTAACGTCGAAGGGATGGCATAACATAATAGAACAGGTTAATTTTCCTAAAATACCAGCTATATGTAAATACTTCAACCAATTGCAATAAATTATGAAATGAAAGGATCCCCAGGTATAGTATGACAACTAGAAAATTAGAAACTTAATGGTAGACACACTGCTACATAATAG
This sequence comes from Echinops telfairi, assembly GCF_000313985.2. Lineage (NCBI taxonomy): Eukaryota > Metazoa > Chordata > Mammalia > Afrosoricida > Tenrecidae > Echinops > Echinops telfairi. Next base: position 69,407,089 of record NW_022107431.1, read on the forward strand.
ATAATTGCAGTAAATATATGGTGATCACACAGAGTTTGTTAAGTAGGACAATTCAATAGTCCCTGTGGTGATGATTATGGATATTCGGGCTCTGTCTTGCTTTTTGCACACAGAAATGATTTGAAGTTAATTTTGCTATACAGTTCGCTTTGGTCACTGAAAGGTGAGCAGAAATAGTATGTGTCAGAGCTGGGCAGAAACATTAGGAGTGAAAATGTTCTTAACTAAGGCTGTTTCTCCTCTGCCACAGGCAATAACAATGTTTCAGACGACAGTGTCTTTTCAATCAGCCTCGGTTTGAGAGTAAGGCAGAGAGGTTGCAATATATTTATTATCCAGTGTGAGACATAAATACTCTTTGTGGTTTTAAGAATCTGATGTGAATTCACATGATCTAGTGCTACTATAACAGAAAAAAAACACACACTAGTGGTGGTTTTAAAGAATAATAATTAATTTTCTCACAGTTTAGCACACTAGGCATCTGAGTATAGGGCACTGGCGGTAAGGGAAGACTTAATGTAGCCTCTCTGGAAGGCCTGTGATTCTTTCAATCCGTGTCCTTCACGTGCGTCTTGCCCCATCTCTCTTTGCCTCATTGTATGTCATGTGCTCTTTTTATGTCTCGAAGATGGTTGGCTTAAGACCTACCCCACATGGACATGGTCTCTTTAACATGACAAAGCTAAGTATTCCATTGGGGAAAAGGATTTATGACACACATATTGGGGATCACAATTTACTCTAGAGCTATCTAATATTACTTAGATATATAAGCTCTTGCATATAAAGTAAATTCTAAGTTTTTCTTTTTACAAAAAACACAGTAGACTTTTAAGGGCTAAATGTAAAAGTATAAAATATACAGAAAGTAATAAAAATAATATGGCCTGAATTAGAAGACCAGATTAACGGTTACATAATAATTTAAATTTAAACCCCAAACAAACAAAGAACCTGCATCAAGTCCATTCTGACTCCTCATGATGCTGGAGGAGGTTCTGAGGTTCTGAGACTACAATGTTCATAGTAGTAGACAGCCCATCCATTGGCAGACAGACTGGTGGGCTTGATGCGTTGAGTCACACTTAACAGCACAGCATGCAGCCCACTGTGCCAACAACTCAAAACTGAACCCCACAGCACTGCCACGGAGTGAATTCTGACTCCTAGCGACCCTAAAGGAACCTGCTGAGCTACAGCTGTGAGATCCGGAGACTGTCCCTCTTTCTGGGACTAGAAAGTAGCCTCCTCTTTCTTCCGTGGAACCACTGGTTCTTCCCGACTGCTAACCGCTTGTCGCGAAGGATGCCTGCATAGCTAATTGAAAACGAAAGTGAAATGCATTATTTTGAATATGGACAATAAAAAAAGGATAAAATGTTCTGATGAACCAGAATAATTAAATGAAAATGTGAATTTAAAGTGACTCCAAAATAATACAATTTCAAAATAAACATTGTTCTAAATTTCCAGTTAATATGCCCGCAGATGTGTTCCCAACAAAACTTGTTTAAACACGTCTATGAAATCAGCAGGTGATTATATGTAATCTCTCTTAGCAAATACTTATTTACTGTACTTGATTACATGCATTAGACCTGTTAGGGAGTTTTAACAACAACAACAAAAAAGCTCAGTCAAAACAGTGGCATCTGAGGGGGTGGATCTCTGGGGCCAGTAAAATTCAAGGCAAAAAGGTCAGCTTGGAAAGTTACTCTGAACGTGTTTTTACCTTCCAGGGGTGTCATGAAACAGTGCAGGACGATCACACGGGCTGATAATGAAGATGTTTTAAGAAAATTGAAAACAGCATTGATGAGTGAAAAGTCAAGAAGGCTCCATCAAATTTAATTTTAATTTTTTTATCAGGGCAAGACATAGACTCATTCTTTGAGAGAATCAGGGATTTCCTAAGAGAATTTCATGGAGAAAATTTATCCTGTTTATCCTATCGTCCTGATTATTCCCTTTGAGGCTTGTTTTTTCTTTCCAAAAAGCACATTGAACATTGAAAAGGAAGACAATCTGTGTCCATCAAGGATGGCAAACCTGCTGTTTGGGCAAGGTGTAAATGAAAAGGGCCAGATACTTTGGAGAAGGATTAGAGAGAAGAAATACCACCCTCAGAAAGATGTGGGCCGAGGAGGAGGGAATGTCTAGAAACAGTACTCCCACTTGGATATTTTTGTTTAATAAAGGTTTCTATTATTTTATATCTTGTCCATGAAGGTAATCCATAATACAAATGGGTTTACCTTTTATCTATTTAATAATCAGGCTTTATCTGTCCAACAAGGTAAAGAATTCTTAAGTAGTATATACAATCTCACTCTTTCATTCACTCACTGACAGCCATCAAGTACATTTCAACTTATAGCGATGCTATAGGACATACTATGACTTCTCCTATGGGTTTCTAAGACTGTAACTATTTCAGGGAGCAGACAGTTTCTTCTATCTGCCATGGAGCAGCGAGTGGCTTTAAATTACTGACCTGGCGGTTAGTAGCCCAACATAGACCCTCTGTATCACCAGGATTCCGTATATACCATAACAGAAATTTTATTACCTTGAGCAGTAAAGCAGTAAAGATTAGAAAGGCGTTCAAAATAAAATGCAATGTATTAAGGAACTGGGAATGGGTTAGATTCTACAAAGCAATAATCATGAAAAATATTGGCGGTATAGATGGAAAGCCTGTGAATCAAGATAGCAGAGGCTAGTGATATTTCTCTGATAAATGGATTTCCTAAGTTTAGCCTTACACATTCAAAGAAAAACAATTGTGACAATGGCAAACAATGTTGACTTCTATCAAGCTGGTACACATGATTTATCAACAAATATCACCTTTATCCATGAGTCTTGGAGTTTGCTATTACCAGACATTCATCAGATGACATGCTACCAGGAGAGACAAAGGACATCAGGCTTAGTAAAGCACAGGGGCAGTGAAAAAGAGGAAGACTCCTAGCAAGTTGGGTTGACACAGTCGCTGCAGCGATGGCCTTGCATATAGCAACAGTTATGAGGATGGCACACAGGACCGGGCAGTGTTTCATTGGGTTGAACATGGTGTCACTGTGAGTTGGAAGACATTTGGCACCACCTAACCGCAACAATCAAAAGAAATGGAGTACCATAAAGAACAAGATGTGACAAGATGCATAATGCTTCCTTTCATAGCAATCCTAATGCAGAAAATTTTACGTTGAGAAAATTATATCTCAACTTCTTCATTTCCAGTATGTCTATCCACATAGCCAACAAAATAAAGCAAAGTAAATTAAAACAAAAGTTTGGCTATCAACAGGAGTACAATTTCAAAAAATAAGGCTTTCACGATTATTTCTATTACACTATGTATCACTTTAAATGCTTCCTTTATGAGTAAAAATTTTGTATCTATAACATATAGGTAATAATCTTTGTCATCTGAACTTCCTCTCTTCTCCTTTGATTTTTAGCCCCAATAACATTGTGAAATCCATACTCGAGATAACGTCTTGCACATGAACTAGTGAATTTGCTTGTACTCGCTGAGTGTCTATAAAACTGCACTCCATAACAAAGTAACAAAGATAGTGACTGCTTGAGGCATGAGTTCCACAAGCACAATTAATGATGAGCGTAATGGACCCCAGCTTACATCTAAACTAATAAACAATGAGGAACAAGCACTGCAGGATATCTCGTTGGAAGATTTAACATTAGTGTCTGTTCCTGAAAAGCTCCAGCTACCTCCATGCTAGCTCAAACAATAACCCAAGTGGAAAGAGGTTTGATCAACAATTCGTTCTGGTGAGTCTTCCCAGCATGAGATAGAAGAGCCACTCACTCTTCCTCACACGTAGGCAGAACAGCTGTGTAAGTACTACTTGTATAAAAAGTGGAAACTGAATATGAAAATGTCTGTCTGTCTTTTCTGAGGCTAATGCCAAACTCAGCTACTTCCTTGGAAATCAACTTCCAAGTGGAGTATTTCTTTCTCTTACTTTCATCCTGAGAGGTAGGTCAGATCTTACAATAAGTTAGAAAGCACAGTCCCACAGTGTGCATTCTGCCTCAGACTTTACAAATATTAGATCCAATCCCACAAGACCTTTACTTCTGAAGTGATAATTATGAATTTAGAGTTTCCTACTACTTACTGAAACCTAGGCTGCCCTTCCTTCTCACCTGCTGGCTACAAATGGAGGATTCTCATTGCCCTCTCATGGCAGTTGACTCCCTAAAGCCATGTTTTGTTTAGGGAGTGACAACTGCACACACTGTGGTAAGGGCAGCAGCAGAGCTCAAAATATCAATTGAGTAGCAGCTTGCTGAAACCTCCTTAGTCTCATAAGTCTTGGGCAGAGTCAAATCCTCACTGGCCCTTGAATCTCATGTCTGATTCCTCTATCTCATGTTGTGTCTTCTGCCAATCCCAGAAGCCTCCAGTGGACTACCAATGTTGGATTCAATCGATTGACATATAATCCCTGAATCCACCAATTTGTGTGCCCTCATAACTCTACTTCAGCCTCCTGTCTCCTGTTCATCAACATTGACGAGTCAGGAGTACCCTGGCTTGAGCTGAACTGGACTAAACTTAGTTCTACGACAATGTAAGCCATGTCTTGAAATAAACCTCTTTGCATATAAAACACATACAAGCATCACTGGTTTTACTTCTCTAGAGAACCTGACCTAACCCAATTCAGCTACAGAACTCAACAAATCCCTGTATCTACAAATGCAGTTTTCTTATAGAACATAACATATAAATAGAGGCTTAAGTAAAGTTCAGAGGTTCTTTAACGTGGACCACCCATGCTTCAAAAAGCGACGTAACACTTTCCCATTAGATTGATATAGTTCACCCATCAGGTAGCTCCCCAAGTTCAGAGTTCAGAGGTGTATTAAAGTCTTGCCAAATGGTCTTTCTCATTTGTCAGTTTGTCATACGGTGCTGGCATGTGTGTTGCTGTGATTTTGGAAGTGATGTCACTGGTATTCAAGTACTAGAAGGGTCACCCAATGTCAGCAGGTTTCCACAGAGCTCTAGACTAAAAACAGATGACCAAGAAGCAATAAGCTTTCTCCTTCAGAAATATTAGCCACAGAAATCCCTGTACATAGCATTGAAACATTGTCAGTTACTGAAAACCTAATAAATAGAAGCAGAACTTAGCTAGAGATTGTGCCAGAAGACAAGTCCCTCAGATTGGAAGGCACTAAAATTATGATTGAGGAAGGTCTGCTTTCTCAAGTAGAGTCAATCATAACAATCCAGGTGGAGTGTAGCCTGCAGGAATAAAGCCCTTGAAAACTTCATCTGCTTATGGGGAACGATTCAAAATGAGAACAATCGGTGGAAAATTGGAAGTAATTAAAAATGAAATGGCATGCATATAGACTGATATTCCAGTTGTTAGTGGACTTCCATGGGCTGATGTTGGCCACTGTAACTCAGGGAATCGTATGGCTGACTATGACTAGCATGACACAATCCATGAGAATGGCAGTGGATTTCTTGTGGGGGAAAGGACATTTTTAGAGCTATCTTGAAATACAATGCTGTCTTTTATATGATACTATCTGTCTGTATACAGGGAAACCAATCAATACAATTATATAATTTATTCATCAACCACTAAAGGTAATAATGAAAATTGGAGAATTCTACTAATGTCTTCAGTCAATATTGATCAAATATGCAATCCACATACATCGACAATTATTGGCGAATGGAATGTAAAAGTTGGAAACAAAGAGGGACTATCAGAGTTGGAAATGTTGGTCTTGGTGAAAGAAAGGAGGCTGGAGATCCCATGACAGAATTTTGCAAAACCAATGACTTGTTCATACCAAATAAAATTTTTCAACAACACAGACGACAACTATATGCAAACACTTTAACAGCCATATCATATTGGTTACAGTTGCTGGATGACATGATGGAGAAGAATAATATCAACGGCAAAACCAGGCCAGGGATGGGCTATGGAACAGATCATAAATTGCTTACATGTTCAGGCTAAAGTTGAAGAAAATGAAAACAGTATCTTTACTACATCCCAAACAAATATCAAGGAGAGATTCCATGCTTAAACACCGATGACAGAAGTTTTCTTGAGTTAGAAAACCAAAAAGGAAGCACACAATCAGCATATCCAAAACCGAAAGAAGTGGAGACAAAACAACAAACTTCACTTGCAATATTGAAATATATGGGCAAAACACTGAATGATCCAAGAAAGATGGAAAGAATACAATAACCAGTTGATGTTCGCCCATTCCAAGAGATAACATATGAGCCAAGACCAATGGAACTGAAGGGGATAGTTCAAGCTGCCCTGAAAGCATTAGCCAAAACCAAGGCTTCAGAAAATGATAGAATGCAAATTGAAATATTTCAGCAGGTTTGTGAAGCACTAGAAGCGCTCATTCATTTACACCAAGAGATTTGGAAATGATTTGGCTAACTGACTGGAAGAAATTCATATTTGTACTCATTCCAAAGAAAAGTGACCCACCTAAATGCTCAATTTATAGAACAATATAATTGATAATACATGCAAGTAAATTTTGATAAAAAGTATCCAAGAACCATTGCAGCCATTCCTTAATAGGAAGTGGCGAGAGATTTAGGACAGATTCAGAAGAGGACTTGGAACAAGAGGCATCATTGCTGATGTCAACTGGATTTTGGCTCAAAGCAGAAAATACCAGAAATATGCTTATTTGTTCTTGCATTTTTTAACACAAAGAAGTGTGCTTATTTATTTAAAGAATAGAATGTTTCCCATCACAGTGGATTTTTAAAAAATCATTTTATTGGGGGCTCTTACAGCTCTTATACATATACATATACATATACATATACATATAATCTGTACATCCATTGTACAGATTTGTACACATTCTTTTCAAAATATTTTCTTTCTACTTGAGCCATTGGTGTACAATATGAAAATAATAATAATTTATAATTTATCAAGGGTTCATGAGGGCTGTAGGGTGGCGGGCGGAGGAGAAAGAAATGAGGAGCTGCTACCAAGGGTTTACTTGTCTCTTATAGGCTTTACTAAGGCATTTGCCTCTCTGGACCATACAAAACTATGGCTAGCCTTGAGAAGAATGGACATTCCAGAATTGTGGTCATGGGGAACATGTAGATGGATCAAGAGGCAGTTGTGTGTATGCAAAAGGGGAATATTGCATGGTTTAAAATCAAGAACAGTGTGCCCTCGGTGAGATGGATGGGCACAGTGGCTGCCACAGTTGGCTCAAACAAAAGAGCAATGCGAAGATGGTGCAGGCCCGGGCACGTTTCCTTCTGTAGAGCGAGTGGTCGTGGTGAGTCGGAACTGACTGCAGAGAACCTCACAGTAGCAGTAACAGGTGGACGCGATTGCAGCAATCATTGCCCATGTGGATGAACTCAGCTTCATCCCTTCCCCGTGGGGGCTCTTTCTGATATGAGCAGCTCCATCCTTAAATATAAAAAAATACACACACGGACCAATCTTATTTCAACCCTCTCATATGATAAACGTATGTATTGCTCTTCTATGTGAATATTAAAAAAAACTTGTTCTTTTTGTTTTGGAGGAAAGGTGGGGTAATTGCCCATAAAAGCACTACACTGTATACATCCTGCAATGGACCCAAACGTAACAATAACCGTGATGCTTGATGGTTGACGGCGTAACCAAGTTCAACTCTGTTGTGCAGAGGCTTCCTCAGTGTGGGGACTGACTCAGTGGCACTTTACAACAGCATATACACTCGGAGAGAATTATAAATATTCATATCTGTATGAAATGAGGGTTGTTTACTATTTTAATAAAAATTCGCACTTGAAGAAAAGGGCCTTCTCAGTAGGATTGAGGCAATGGTGTAGAAGCCACATCTGACCTTCTCTGGATACACAATGGAGAAGAGTCTCCAGCTACACACCAGTCCAAGGCTGACGCCACCAAATAGAGGCCAAACAGGCCTCTGCCCCTATCCTTCTCATGCTTCTTAACCTCATTCTGACACCACTCCTTCCTCCCAAGACACTCTATTTCTCTTCCGGGTTCTACATATCTAGATCTGATCTAGATCTAGCTATTACAATGACCACACCCACCTCATGGACAATACTCACAATTATGGGGGTTTAACAGGGAAACTAACAGGTTTCCAAATGTTAATGTAGTTTTTGGTTTTATTTTTTTTTACCAGTGGGTTTGTTTACCAGTCTGCAATGCCTCTTCTCAGCCATATGGGAAAATACCGTAGGTCTGCCTGGTCCTTGGGCTCTCATCCAGGTGGTCCCTTGGTCTCCGCCTTGTTCCAAGGACAGTGCAGGCTGCTGCTTGGCCCAACGTCTAAATGCTGCTCCTCCACTCCATTTCATAATCTTGGCTTTGTGGCCTCCATGCCTCGACTACCTCCACCACATTAGACAGAGACCCTGCACAGGCTCCACTCATGGCTCTTCTTTGATGGTTGGTTGTATAATTCCTGTTCTTGCTTCTGAGATGGCTCATTCTTGTATACCCAGTAGTGTTTCACACACCCAATGTATATGTTCTCACCCAATCATTTGAGAGTAATAAGAACATGAGTAGAAGAACCATAACAGTACTCTCACTTCATCATAAGGATATAGAAATCATGCATGTTGCATTTATTTAATTAGATGTTCACTATAGTGTTCATTTTCTTTTTTTACTTAAGTAATATGATTTTGTCTAATTTGTTTGCTATATCAAATGTCATTCAATATATGTTGGGAATAATTATAGTGTAACTTTTATGTGCTCTTTTGAAGTTTTCCAAGTATATTATATATCATAGTTTAATATGTGATTTTTTGTATTTTTTTAACTTTATAAAATTCTGTGCTTATCCAGCTTTGTCATTTCATAACTCAAAACAAGATTTCATTTCAGCAATAGTTTGTTAAATCTTTATCTCTCTACTAGTGGCTGGTGATTATTGAATATTTTAGTTATATCTACTGGCTATCAAACATGTAGCATTTACTTATGGTTCAATTACAAAAAGATTTAAATTTTAATAATTTATAGCAACGTCAACAAGAAAAGGAAAGACCAAAGAGTCAAAGCTTATTTTGATGGTTATTAGGTGGCATCGTGTGCCAACTCTTAAATTTGTAGGCTGTAAATAGTTTCCTATACATCCCTTGAACATTAAGCACATGCTATATACAGCCATGTATTATTCACTAGACATACAGTATTCAAGGAATCTTCCACAAGAATTTCCAAATCCACTTCATATTTATTTGTAATGCAGCCTAAAGCTATATTGATCTGTGGGAATTTTTTTTCAATATTTTAACATTCCATGATAATATTTTTAGAAAGAAAGTGGATAACTGATAATAAAATACATGATTGTACAAATGAAATATATAAATAATTAGACCCATCTTAAGAGAGTAGAGAAAATTAAAAATGCTGACACAAAGCTCCTTCTTATATTGTCTATATAGAAATAATCACCTAAATCTTTAATATGCTGGCTGCTGCTGCTATTTGTGTGCGGGCAACTCCTACTCATAGGGAGCTTATGAATAACAGAATAAACATTTTCAAATTTTACACCATTTTCTTGCATTTATCAATCCATTTCACTTACGATTGTTTGCATTTTCCATGGGCCCTCTAATTTATTAGGACACCCAGTGGTACAGTGGGTTACAAATTGAACTACTGACAAAAAGGCTGGCAGTTCAAACCCATTGGTGACTCCTTGGGAGAAAGTGGAAGCTATTTGCTCCTGGAAAGAGTTGCAGCTTAGAAAACCCAGAGGGGGTGGCTGTACGGCAGAGTTGATTGACTGGCAGCGGCTGGGTCTACTTGATGAAAGAGCATGTCCTTGTCTAGTGATTGGGATTTCCTGAGGAGTCCAAAGTAAAGTACCCTTGTTTCTGAGGAACATTTTGGTCATACCCCTTTTAACACTGGTTTGTTCATTCTTTTGGTAGTACAGATTACACACAATATCCATTGCCAATACCACAGTTAGAATGCACCAATTCTTCTCTCTTCCTTTTTTATTACCAACTCTTAAATACAGATGAGGCCGTTGAAAGTGCCATGCCTTGGGTTTGCGAGACCTATTGTATGCATCAAAGTGAAGTCATATGTTAAAAAAAAATAAAGGTATTTTGCAGCATATTTGTTCAAGGTAATATATCATTTAATTTCTTGACCACTGCTTCCCTGGACACTGATTTCTGATCTAAGGGCTATTACATAATGTGCGTTCCAAATATGAGTACATGGTCAAGAACTCACTTCACTATCTTATTCTACAAATAAATACTAGATAAACTCACAGTTTAAGACATACATTTTTTTTTTTAATCTGACCACCATCAAGTTAATTCTAACTTTTAAAGACCCTACAGGAGAGAGCCTTATAAATCAATATCCATGGAAGTAGTGGTCAAAAAATAAAATGATATTGAAGAAATATGCTGAGATAGTTAACGTTTATTGTGCCATCATGGCCAACGAACACGTGGGATTAATTGAAGGGCGGAGAGATAAATGGCTCGGCGAGCCTTACCTTTCTTGTTTCTTGTACTTTGATCATCAGACCAGTGTATGGCAACCTTGTTTGTTCTCTGCCTCAATTTGCAAGGTACACTACCTGCAGGACACCTAACCCATGGACTGTGTCACTGTAATTTGAGTTTCCTTCAAGACCTGCTTTGCCACACCATTGGAATTTACATCTCTTGAGCTGGGGACTGTCGGACCCTGTCATCTGGCTGACTGTTGGTGACCTGCTGGCTGTTTGCTGCCTGTGCCCAGATAGCCTGAATTGCTCTTGAAGGATTATACCGGGTCAGGCAAACACACAAATACCCCTGTGGGTTTCCAAGACTGTAACTCTTCATCTAAGCCTAGTCTTTCTCCCGCAGACCTATTGCTAGTTTCTCATTTCTGAGCTGTGGTTAGTAGGCAAACGCATAACCACTATGCCATCAGGGCTCCTGAGAAATATGTAGGTAATATTATCATCATTTTACTTAAATATCTTCATAAATATTTAGAGACATTTCAGGACTTATGCAGTGACTTTCAAAAAGTAGGTTCTGTTGAAGATTTGTTGAGCTTGGCCATGTAGTGGTTATACATTGGGCAGCTAACTTCAAGGCCAGCAGTTCAAAACCACCAGCTTCTCTGCTGGAGAAATATGGGGTTTTCTACTCTCCTAATGAATTACTGACTTAGAAGCTCACAGAGGCAGTTCTACCCTGTCCTGTACAGTTGCTATGAGTTGGTATTGACTCTAAGGTCGTGAGTTTGGTTTTGGTTTACTTTAAAATATATTTAAGTATCGATTATTTATCTCTTTCAAGTACAGGGAAATTTATCCCAATCTTTTTTTTTTTTTTTTTTACCATACTGGTATTCTCCACCTATGTTTAAACCAATAAATAAAGAAGAATAGAGACCAAAATACCTGGTTTAGACTAAAAAGAATTCAAGTGTCCGGACTAGATTAGGAATTTCTTCCCCCAAAGCATGTAGGAATTTAGATAGACATTGCACAATGTTTTCCAAAAGCAGAACTGAGGACCACATCTAAATTCTAGAAATTTGAAAATCATCTTACCATATAATAAGCATATATCAAGTGAATCAGGTAAAACATTCAAAAGCATATTAGGAATGAATGTAAAAGATATAAGAATATTTTAAAAATACACAAGAAAAATGACATTTGAATGGCACATAACCTGCATTAACTGGATAAAATATGTAATCTATATTTCGCTTAAATAATAACTAGCACAAAGAAAATGAGAAAGAAGCATTGAACAAAAAAAAGTCCAAGAATATCTCCAAAACTATGCTCCCTTGTCATAGTTTTGGAATTAAGGAAAGTTTTAAACTGTTTTAAACTGTTTTGTAATTAAGGGGAGGTTTAAAAACTTACTGTTCAAAATTAAAATCACATGCATTAAAATATTAAATAGACGTTTAAAGGTAGAAAATTAGAGAGCCATCTCAATTATGAGTATGGATGAACTTAATCTACTAAGGTTAGGTTCAAGTGAAGCAGTGAAAAATGCAAATTTACAATGGCTTAAAATAGATCTTTTCCCTCACTATGAAGTCCAAGTACAGGCAGGTTGGAAAGGTTTGGTCTCTGTAGAATCATCAGCGTTCTAGAATCCCGGTGATTTCTCTTTGTACTCTTCCAGTGTGAGGCTCTCCTCTGAGTTCAGAGTCTCGAACAACTGTTGGAACAGTCACTGTAACATAAAACTTCTAGGCCTTAAAAACAGGAAGGAGAAGTACAAAAGTTTCATCTCTTATCTACATCAGATCTAGTTAAGACTTCCTAGAGTTATGAACAGCATTTCTGCTCGTGAAGCATAAGGATGGGGTTGGTACAAGGTGTCTTCCAGATTCTGGACCACCTCCAGCCAGATTCAAGCAAACCTGGTAATGTTTGATGTAGTGTAATGATTTAGATGAGCACATAACAAAATATATTAAACAAAAATTAAAATGTGATGGTAGAGAGTTTATCACCCAATTCAATGATAATTTAACATTTTAAACCTAATCCGTAGCTTGCATCACATAAAATTAAGGGAGAAAAATTATCTCAATAGAATACAAATAATGAAATATCAATTCCTAAAAATATGTGTATATATATTGTAATATTTCTTCAACATTTTAATTATTAACACAAACAAAATATTCTGTAGAGACTTGCATAGTTAGGAAAAGTAGCCCTTCATTGGATTCTTGCTTATTCCTTCCTTGAACTTGGTGGGGGATTAACTTCTTCATTTCCTTACATTTCTCAGTCTAATGATTTACAAATTATAAAACAAAACAGAAAAGTGTAGCCTTGATGATTATTATTACTAACATAGAAAGATTATTTTAACCTCTACCAAATTCCATGAACATTGGTAGATCAGATATAGGTTTCCAAGATTATCAATTGCTTCAAGGATCACTTGTTTTGATTTTTCTCAGTATAGGTATAAGTCGTACTTTCAATTGAGTCAATTCTGTCTCATAGCAATGTTGTAGGACAGGGTGGAACTGCTTCTGTGCGTTTCTGAAACTATACTTCTTTACTGGAATGGGAAGCCTCATCTTTCTCCCATTGAGTGGCTGGTGACTTTGAATCACTCACTTTGAGGTTAACGTCCCAACACGTTGCCCATTGTGCCACAAGGGCTCCTCTAATAAGGTATAGAGTTACATGAAGGAGAACTAGTAGTACAGTGGGTTAACCATTAGGCTGCCAACTAATAAAACTAGAAATACCAACATACCAGCTACTCCATGGAAGAAACCTGAGGAAATCTGTTTGCACACAGATTTATGACCTTTGAAAGCATATGGAAGAGTCCTTCTCTGTCATTTAGAGTCACTATTAGTCATGTTTAACTGAATGGCAATGGGTTTGATGTTTTGTGCGTTTCCTAATAGGGATAAATTGAACCTACTACCAAAAACCACAGAAAAGGTAGCTATTTTTTACATCGAAAATCTACTGAGAATATATTAAACAAAATACCAAAGAAAAAGTTAATAAAATGTATAGTATGTATATAAAAATATAAAATATAATGAAGGGTATTAGATAATTCATGTATCAAAAATAGTATCAATCTGGATAGGAGTCAAATCCCAAACCAAACACACTACTATTGGTCAACTCTGATTTATAGCCAACCTACGTAGAGTTTAGAAGCTCTGGTGGCACAGTGGTTCCAAGTGGGGCTGAAGTCTTCAAGGGCAGCATTTTGAAACCAACAGCCGCTCCAGGGGAGAAAGAGATGGCCTTCTAGTCCCATGAACAGAGTCACCCTCTTGGAAGCTCACAGGGGGAGTTCTCCTGTGCTAGAGGGTTTCTAGGGGTTGTTAGCCACTCAAAGGCAGTGAGTTCTTATTGTTGCTGTTTTGAGTGATATAGGGGGTATGAGGCTATAAATCTTTAAAGGAGAAGACCACTTCATAATTTTTCCCATGGAATAGCAAGTAGGTTTGAACCTCTGACCCTGTGTTTAATTCCTTATCTTAACAATACTTTATTTATTTCTTACTAAGTGCCCAATCTCATTTTAAGCATTGCATAGACAAGATTGTATGATTAAAAAATATTCTATTTCTTTGGCATCATATTATTTAGGGGAGCAGATTAAAATTTTCATATAATAAATAAATGTTGAATAATGATAATAATTTAATATTTCTTTAAAAATACCCTAGTTATCTATCTATATTGATCTGTTAAGTATTAAGGCAGCAGACAGACGTTAGGCATCTACTCAAGTACTCTCTCAATGCAAGAACACTTTGTTCTAATAATCCGGCATCATGCTGTGCTCATTTTCTCTGATAGGATCCCTGAAGATAGAATGGCTACATAAGCAAATGTGGTGAAAAAAGCGAATGGTGCTCAGATATCAAAATACATAGCATTGGGGGTTTAAAGGTTTGGAGATAACCAAGCAGCCATCTACCTGAGAAGCAGCAAAGTCCACATGGAAGAAGCACAGGTGTCCATAGAATCAGGTATCAGGCATCAAAGACCCAAAACAAAAAAATCATATCAATGTGAATAAGGGGGAAAGCAGAGTGGAGACCCAAAACCAATCTGCAGACAATTGAACATCCCTTTACAGAAAGGTCACAAGAAAGAGATGAGTCAGTTGGGGTGTAGTATAGCACCATTGAATCATAAAACTTTCCTCTAGTTCTTTAATGCTTCTTCTCACTCCACCCCGCTATTATGACTCCAATTCTACCTTACAAATCTGACTAGAACAGAGCATATACACTAGTATAGATAAGAGCATGCAACACAGGGAATCCAGGAACAGACAAATCCCTCAGAACCAATAATGAGAGTAGTGATTCCAGGAGGGGAAGGGGAAGGTGGAGGGAGAAAGGGGAAACCAAGCACAATGATCAACACATAACCTCCCCCCTGGGGGATGGACAACAGAAAAGTGGGTCAAGGGAGACAGTAGTCAGTATAAGACACAAAAAAGGTAATAATTTATTAATAATCAAGGCTTCATGAGGGAGGGAGAGTTGGGGAGGGGGGAAATGAGCTGATAGCAAGGGCTCAAGTAGAGAGAAAATGTTTTGAAAATGATGATGGCGACATATGTACAAATGTGCTTGACACAATGTATGGATGTATGGATTGTGATTAGAGCTGTAAGAGCCCCCAATGATTAATATAAATATATATCCTACCAAGTAAGTTCAATTTGAATTTTCAGGAAAATTACTAAGTAGACAAAACTATTATTACTTCAATGACAAGTGGGAACCAGTTATACTAATATCTAGAATAGGAACATTTCAGCGAATGAAACAACAAATACAAAGCTAATACTAAAGATTTTAGTTCTATTGAAAAGTATGGTGAAGGAGTCAGAAGGTGAATAATACCTGGGGTCTTAAAAGTTCATTCCCAGGCAAACATACCGATAGACAACTGATCTTTAATAAATACCCCTAAATATTAAATGGGAGAGGCATAGTCCCTTCAACCAACAGTGCTGGCCAACTCGGATCTCTCTCTGAGAAGAATAGAACAGCAACCATACCTCAGTCCAAGTACAAAATGAATTGAAGATGAATCAAAGACCTCACTGTAAATCCCAGAGCTATAAAAATGATCAATGAGAAAGTAGAGGTTAACTAAAAGGCCCTATTACAGGGCATAAACATACTCTAAAAAATAATAAAGGAAACAAATTCAGAAGATGACAAAATAGACGACTAGGAACTACTAAAAATGAGACCTTTATACACATCAAAGGAGTTAATGAAAAGGATAAAAAGAGAACCCAGTGTGTGTAAGTGGCGACCATAGGGATGGGGGAGGGGGACATCAACAAATGACACAACAAACAAGGGGCTATGTCTATAAGTTATAGAAAACTATAGCATCTCAGTAAGAAAACAGATGAATAACCCAATTAAGAAGTGGGAAAAGGATATGAATGGACAGTTCACCAAAGGAGATATCCAAATAGCCAACTTATATATGCAGAGATTCTCATGATCTTAGCCACCCAACGGATTGCAACCAAGCATGAATGAAGACCCAGTGACACCGGATGGAAGGTAACACTAATACACTGCTGATGGTTCTGTAAATATGTACAGCTACTGTAGAAAGTGATGTGACACCACCTTCAACAACTTGGAATAGAAATTACATGCTCTCAGCATCTGCTTGGCATATGCCCTAAAGAAGTAGGGGCCATAATATAAACAAACATATTCACACTCATGTTCATTTTAGCACTGCTTATAATAACAAGAAGAAGGAAATACCCTAAATGCTCGTCAGTAAGAATGGATAAAAGGTTTTGGTACATATATGCAATGCAATACAATGCAAAATTGCTACAAAAAGCAACAACGAATCCATGAAGTACCTAATGGGGTGGATGGACCTGGAGAAAATGATGCTGAGTGAAGTTAGCTAATCACAAAATAACAAATATTGGATGAGATACTGTGATGAGGGTAAGAAAAAAATAAGTCCAAACAAAAACCTGATTGGTATTATTAAAGCAGTTTTATTTATAATAGTCCAATATGGGGGCAAACCCAAATGTCCATTAAATGGTTAATATTTAAACAAATTTTGGAACATTGTGTAATGGAATGCTACTCAGTACTGGGTAAATTTTAAAACCTTATGCAAAGTTTAAGAAACCAGGCATAAAAGGCTATCCTATAATTTCATTTATATGGCACTTTAAAATTATAATATATATAAGAACAGGAATCATATCAGTAGTATCAAGGAACAGAAAATGGAAGGAGATTGGCAACAAAGAAGCAAAAGGGACGTTTTCAGAGAGTAATAGAATCTATGTTCTCATTGAAGTACATTATGGTATATATTTTCAAAACCTCAATAGAACTGCATGCCTCAGAAGCAAATTGTATCATATGCAAACTGCACATAATTTATTAGACTGAGATAAATATATACATAACATTTATATATTACATATATAAGTATATATATACACATATAATGAGACATAATACAGAGAGCGATTTGCTTACCTTTTCTCGTGCCTCTTTCTAAACTGAGGTGTGTCCCTTTGGGGCTATTATGGATCTGATCGCCAGGCTCACCCTCTGGATATCCACCTCCTGCATTCTAGCAGATTGATTTCTGACTATCTTGTTTGTGGTTTTAAGGTTATGTGTATATTTTGTTCAGTCTTTCATTTAATTTCAGCTACTCGTACTAGAAGTTGAAGTTAGATTTGTTAGTTGTATATGCTCACAATTCACTAAAATGGTATCTGATACACATCGAATAAATGCCATTGTCCAAACCAAAAATATATCAGAAGAGATTGCCAAAAGAGGATGTAAGGATTATGTAGCTTTATAAAAGTGAGGTTTTCTTCAATAATATTTTTGGTTACATGATTAAAATGAAACCATGTCCAAAGGGTCTAATCAGGTCTGCCTGTTAATGCCAGAATTTTTGTTTCTTAAGATTTCAGAAATAAGTCCAACTGCAAATCAATTAGCAGTGGCATAACTGTTATCAGATACAAGATTCTAATTAAGACAAAGGATGAAAATGTCCTTTGAACTGTTGAATTTGCCACTTTATTACATTGTTTTATGCTATTTTGCACACAAAAAACAAGAATATGAAAAATATCGAGAGGTAACACTTTTATTTCTGTCATCAAATGTTTTGTCTTGTGTTTTATCTCATAATATATAAATTCTATATTCTGTGTATTAATAAAACAAAATATTCATGAAGTCCTTTTTGTCACATATTTGTGGCAAGCAACAGAAATGAAATGATTTTATAAAAGGCTAAGTTTTCTTATGTCAAGGGGCTTAAACATCCACTGAGGAAAACAGTAAGCACACAAATAACTCTAAAACTACAGAAATCTAATGTGGTATGAACAAGAACACTGTTTTATAAGTGCTGTACTTAAAATGCTGACCTAAGTTGCACATGCTTCATGGAAAAATCACTGGGACTAATCCTCCCAGCTCTAGAAATTTTCCCTTCCAGCTTATCCCTGAAGGAATTAAGTAAGAGAAAGCCCTCTACCTCCACTACCACCCTTAAAAAATTACCTGAGAAAAGACAGGGGAAAAATAAAGTACTGGGAGCAGGTCAGGGTCTTTGCTGCTCAATAAATCAAGGTGTTACTGCATATCTCACTGAGGCTGCCACATCCTAGCTTTACATGCTGTCCTTTTGTTTGGGGGCACCAACCTGAAACCTATCGTGATGTGCTCCAGTCAGCTTGCAGCAGCTTGTGAGAGTGGGTTGTGGGTCTTATCTGAGCTCCACGTTCAGAGGCATCACGCTGGCCACATGGAAAGGGGACATTTGAGAATAAGAAGAGCTGAAAGATCATTAGCAGTGTTTTAAACACGGCAATGTCTTCAGCAATATATGGACTTCTAGAGGCAGATTGCCCAATATGAAACTCTATCCTAAATGAACAGAAAGATACTACCAGCACAGCTCGTCCAAATTACAATAATTTCCTGGAAAACCTTCAAATGTCACGTATGGAGGCCATATGTAAGGGAAAACACGAAGATTACTCTATAGCATGTAAAGCTCTTTAATTTAAGAAATACAATGATCTAGCTGTATGAATACAAACAAACTTTGCAAGTCAAAAAGGTTTTAAAAATATCTATGCATATCTATGTTAGACCCTTTCTGTGTGTTTTATGTGTGTGTGTATAATTGGAATTTTATGTAGTGTATTTTACATGATCATTACCTTGGAACCATTTCTGGGTGACAGAAACACACAAAGAATTCTCTAGGGCATGGAGTACAAACCAAGGACTCTCGGGCCAAGCCAGGCTTGTGGGTTCCTTTTGTTCAGCCCCAAGCTAGAAAGGTTTTTTAGAAGATTGTAAAAGCAACAACAACAACAAATCAAAGAATAAGAAACAGAGACCATATGTGAGTTGTAAAATCTAAAATGTTTACAATCCAGAGCTCTGCCAAAAAATCAACAAAACGTGCCACCTCCTGCTTTAGAACAAGAAAAGGGAAAGGAAATTGATTAATTATATAACTGCAGAAGCACGGATCTACTAGAAACATAGAGGAGTTCAGGACTCTAGCTAAGCCATTGAAGAGTTGTTTGGTAAGAAGATACTTTTATGTGTGTCAGTGTTTCCCAAAGTGGCCCACATAGACCTTTGTAGGCACTGGAATTATCCTGGGAGGGTAAAAAAGCAGATGCCTACACTTTATCTGGGGCAAGGGGTTCAGAAGGCCATATATGTTTGGACGCACGACTTACTCAAAACTAGTACTTTGTGAGCAGTGATGCTTGCGTATCTTTATGCAAATCATTTTGTTTTAGGTCAGTTGTTTGGGGTTTGCTGTCACCATAATATCCAAATGGCAAATTATTGATTTGATTAACAGTAATCAATTAAAAAGAATATGTATCAGCCAAACAGACCTGGAGAAAGCTAGTTCGAGATATATATATATATATATATATACAAAACACTTTCTAGATATTTATGAAATATCAGTTTCCCCAACGTCATTTGTAAATCCTCTCTACTAGGAATCATGTAGGCCAACTAAAGCGGGCCAGGATGTCAGTTCAAGTTTTACCACCTACTCATTGTATGACTTAGGGCAACATCATAGCGTCTTCATCATTCGGCTCTTTCCCTATTTCATATTTAAAAAGTGGACCAGAATAAAGTTTGGAGCATTTGACTAGGGTCAGGAATAAATTGTATAATGATTACGAAACACAGCCAGAGCAGATGTGTTTGGTAGCTGTTTGCTCTCCTTGATAAAAGTTTCTTCACAAAGGCATTGATTTGCAGTTACTGACACAATAAAGCCGCTCTATGTGGATAGGCTGGCATACAGGTAGGTAAGCAGATAGATAGGTAGACATACTTGTACATTCTTGAATCAGAGCATTCACATTTTTCTGTTAATAATTTAATTTTTAAAAATAATTTTATTGGGGGCTCATACAATTCTTATCACAATCTATATATCCATCCATTGTGTCATGCACGTTTGTGCTTTTGTTGTCATCATCATTCTCAAAACATTTGCTCTCCACTTAAGCCCCTGGCATCAGGTCCTCATTTTTCCCCTCCCTCCCCGCTCCCCCCTCCCTCATGAACCCTTGATAATTTATTAATTATTATTTTGTTATATCTTACACTGTCCGATGTCTCCCTTCACCCACTTTTCTGTATTCCATCCCCCAAGAAGGAGGTTATATGGAGATCCCTGTAATCAGTTTCCCCTTTCTACCCCACCCTCCCTCCACACTCCACACTTCAGGTATCAGCACACTCACCACTAGTCCTGAAGGGTTCATCTGTCCTGCATTCCCTGTGTTTCCAGTTGCTATCTGTACCTTTGTACATCCTCTGGTCTAGCCAGATTTGTAAGGTCGAATTGGAATCATGACAGTTGGGGGAGGAAACAGAGGAAAGACTGGCTCATCTCTTCCCTGTGACCTGACTGGCTCATCTCCTCCCTGTGACCCTTCAGTAAGGGGTGTCCAGTTGCCTACACATAGGCTTTGATATGATTTTTGTTCTTTGATGCCTGATCCCTGATCCCTTTGACACCTCGTGGCCATATTTAATGTTTAATACAGAATGTAATTAGTTTTAATTCCTAATATAATAATTCACATGCTCTTAAAAGTAAACGTGAATTTGATGATAAATTGTAAACTTTAGTATTTGATTATTCTACCTTACAAATTGGATTAGACCAGAACATGCACACTGCTACAGATGAGACCCCAACACAGGGAATCCAGGATAGATAAGCCCCTCGGGGCCAATAATGAGAGTAGAGATACCAGGAGGATTAGGGGAGAGTGGGGGGAGAAAAAGGGAATCAATCACAAGAATCATTAGAACCCCCTCCCAGGGGAATGAATAACAGAAAAGTGGGTGAGGGGCAAAGGAGGACAATGTAAGATATGGAAATAATAATCTATAACTTAAATCACGGGTTTCTGAGGGAGGGAGGGTGGGTAGGGGAAGGAGGGGGGAAGAAATGGGG
Source organism: Echinops telfairi (assembly GCF_000313985.2). Lineage (NCBI taxonomy): Eukaryota > Metazoa > Chordata > Mammalia > Afrosoricida > Tenrecidae > Echinops > Echinops telfairi. Next base: position 69,428,200 of record NW_022107431.1, read on the forward strand.
AGCTGATATCAGAGGCTCAAGTGGGAAGAGAATACTTGAATAATGATAATAGCAGCATATGTGAAAATGTGCTTGACACACTGGATGAATGTATGGATTGTGATAAGAGATGTAAGAGCCCTGAATAAAAGTGAGAAAGCAAACCAAAACACCTCCTTGGGTTTTTTTTTTTAATCATTTTATTAGGGGCTCATACAACTCTTATCGCAATCCATACACACATCAATTGTGAAAAGCGCATTTGTACATTCATTGCCCTCATCATTCTCAAAACATTTTCTCTCCACTTAAACCCC
>NW_022107431.1:69429324-69437074 GCF_000313985.2 Echinops telfairi
TTGTTTACCTTCAAGCTTTTAAGACCCCAGACACTATATCTTTTGATAGCTGGGCACCATCAGCTTTCTTCACCACATTTGCTTATTCACCGGCTTTGTCTTCAGCGGTTGTGTTGGGAAGGTGAGCATCATAGAATGCCAATTTAATAGAAGAAAGTATTATTGCATTGAGGGAGTACCTCCTTGTTTTTGACACGTGAAATATTACTAATTATATTGGGATTCATGTCATAGTGTCAAAATTATCAGATTTACCAGTATTTAATTTATTTTGGTTTCGCTCTATGGTATTTAAATATATATGTTTTCCCTTTGTGGCATGGATACATACTTAAATTATTTGACTTAAACAGTCTCTAAAGTCAGACTATGCAGAGAATCCAGAAACTAAGACACTGTTAATATTTCAGGGCTTTCCAAATAATTGCATGTCTCAAAGAATTAGATTAGAAAAATGAACCAGTCTAAAGAAGACTGGTTTATCTCCGACACTGTAGCAGAGTATGAGTCATTTCAGGCAAGAATTTAATAAGTCCCAAGGACTAAAGACAATGTCACCTTGTAACAAATGACCATAATTGAAGCTTAGGGAAAACTCCATAAGGAAACAGGTCCTTTCTTGACCCGGTTATGTAATTGAAGGGAAACAAGAGTCCAAGGCCCTTTGGGTATCCAAATCCAGTCAACATCATCAGTCCAGGATAAAGGGGTCATAGATTCCTGCATTTATATAGAGTTTTAACCATTTGAAATGAGAAAGCTGCCAGGTGATGTTGAGTTTTTTGAATTTCAAACTCTAGTAGATTTCCAGAGCAGTGTAGCAATAAATAGTTTGAAGTTCAGCAGAGCAAGGCGGCCGCACGGCTTGGATACTGTGAACATCAGAGTGATCTGCTTAGATGGAATGCTCCCTGGGATGAAATTTTACTTTTCCCTTTTGGAGTTGAAAATAGAAATAATGCGATTCTCTCTGTCAGTGAGGTGCTCTTTTGTAGACTTCTCTGGTGAAGTTACAATAAACCCATATGGATAAAATAAACAAGTTTCCCATTCAGATCCCCTGTGCATAATCCACATCAGCCTAATGTTTCCAATTCACTTAAAATAAAATTCAGATGCTTGAAATCTATCCATGGGAAGATTGGAAATGAGAAAAGTTTACAGAATGCATAGAAGACATGAGAAAGCATATAACATCACACACTGTAGTTTCACACTTTGTGACAACTTGTGGTCAACTAATATCTTAATTCTGGGTGTTGAAATCTGGTGGTTAAAGCAATGTGACTTAGACTAGACCTGATCCTTGGGGAAAATACACTAAGTGTGATGGAACGTTTTCCCTGAAATTATAGGGATATGAAGATAATTTCTGAGACATAGAGTTTGAGAATGGAAAAGGACAAATAAAACATCTACTCTAAAATAATATACTATACTAAGGAAATCAAGTCAGTCATAGTTACAGGTGTTTCCCAAATTCATTTTTAAGATGTATCCTTCAAATAAATATAATGATTTCAACGTTAATAAAAAATGTGCTTACATTTGGCTCCAAGGACTTATTTAGTTTTTAGCTTAGCTTTGAAATTTGGTAACTAAAGTTTGTATTATTTGTATTAATTTAATAAATTCAGGATTTTGAGGCATAAGTAAAATTAATTAATATTGGTGGTCATAGATTTTTATCAGCTTATATACTAGGTAGGTAAGACTGTAGTTTATTTTTGCTCTTAGTGCAGCATTTATAAAATATACGATTTATTATTATATAAATTATTAGCTTTGTTATCTGTTTTTCTCTTAACTTTCACATGAATGGTCAACTTATTTGTAAGGAAGAGCAACCTCTCTTTAAAACAAGTAATTTAAAAGTGTATACTTTATGTAAATTTGGTACATTGTTATTAAGTCCGTCCTTTTGGAAATAATGTATCATCTGTGTGTTCAATAAAAATCTATTTCAATTTTTCTTTTCAACTATTTTATTCCAGAAAATAATTGGTATTTCTACAAGGCAGATATTATAAAACTATTATTTTCATTGTTAGAAATTGAATACACAAAGTCATGAAAATTATACCTTAATTTTATACTTCACCATAAATTATCCCTAAGATAAAATGAGAGATTATGTGCTGGAGATATAGGCATGGCACCTGCTCTAGCATTTAGGCTTCTATCTCTGTCTGAAAAAATACACAACTCATCTTAACTCACATTGAGAGGTTACGTATAACATTGAGAGTGTCGAAGAGTCTGGGTGAAGAGAAATATACATATCAATAAACTTTCCACAATTATTTGAAACTAAATTCGATACTAACAACCAAATTTGATAAACAAAAAAACAAACCAAAACATGCACTCTGGTAGAGTCTATTCTGGTGCATACTGACAACACAGGACAAAGTAGAACCGACCCATAGTTTTTCCAAGATTGCACATCTTTGTGGAAGCAGACTGCACATCTTTCTTCCATGGAGCAACTGAGAGTCTGAACTCCTATCAACCCCTTTTACAGCCAAGCGTTTTAACCATAGCTCCTTCTTCAAGGAAGAGAATTTACAATTTACTGCAAGACTAGATGTATAGGCACACAGGGAGATTAAATGATGAAGACAGATTACACTAAAAATGTTGAAATCTCAGATATTAGACTATAAAATCAAGATGGCATATACCTTTTGTGCATATAAAGTAACTATAATCATTTCGCTTTTACTCTAAAAATTTCAGAATTCACACAGATTATCTACACGTTAAGAAAACATTTTAATCCTTTAACATTAAATCACACGTGCCAAGGCTTATGTCAGCTCCAACCCATAGGGACCATAGGCACAGCAGAATGAAACTCTGCCCACTCCTGGGTCATCATGACAATTGTCCCTGTGCCTGAGTCCATTGATGTAGCCACAGTGTCAATCCATCTTGTCGGCACCCCCCCACTTTCCCAAACATGATGTCCTTCTCCAGGGACTGGTCTATCCTGACATATGCACAATGTGTGTACAACTAATTGCTGCCACCCTTGCCTCTAAGGAGTACTCGGGCTTTACTTCTGTCCATGCAGATTGGTTTACCCGTTCATCAGTCTTCAGGACTTTCTTTTTACTATGTTTTTAAAAAAAAAATGTTTAACCTCAGGGTTAAACATGTTACTAAACATGAAACCCTGTCCTAAACTGCTAAACCCAGACAGCATATTTGTTGTGTGCTTGGGTTTGTTGTTTTTTTAAATATATCTATCAACACAACCATCAGCAGTTCAACTTTTTACGGTTGTACAATAAAATAACTGACTGTGCCAAACCTACCCTTACTGCAATATTTACATCACCATGAGTCCCAGTTATGCTTGTCTCTTCTCCCTCTGGTTACCACTAGTACATTTTGTTCTCTATACATCTGCCTCTTTTTGTCTTCTGATACAAGTGAGAAACTAAAATATCTGTTCATGAGTGGTTGATTTATTTCACAAAATAGAACATATTCATTTCATTCAAAATGTAGCAAGTATGCAGACACTTATCCTACTGATTGCATTGGTTTTTATTGCCAAAATATAATCTATTGAAGTCAAGAAAAAATTTAAGTCTCAAATTTCAATTTTAGAAATTCTATAGGCAAAATATTGAATGATACAGGAAGCAGCAAGAGAACGTTGAAATAACACATAGTCACTGTACCAAAGTGGATGAGTTGACAATCCACCATTTCTGATGTAGCATATGAGCAAGAACTGAAGGCAGTGAAGGGACCAGTTCTAACTTCACTGAATGCAGGAACTAAAAACTAGGCTCTTGGAAGTGATGGGCGGAAGGACCACTGGTATCGATCACTCTGCTATGCCAGGAATTTGGAAAACAGCTACCTGACCAACTGACTGGAAAGGAAACCAACTGCCCATTCCAAGAAAGATGACGCAATAGAATGTTCAAACTACAGAATTATATCATTGATATCACACAAAAGTAGATGTCTGCTTAAGATCATTCAGCAATGGTTGCAGCAGTACATTAACAGGGAGCTGTTATGTTTCAGACCAAAAATTCAGGTCTGATTCAGAAGAGGATGTAAACAACAGATACCATTGTTGATGGCAGATGGATCTTAGCTCCATGTAGAGAATACCCGAATGATGTTGCCTTGTGTTTCATTGACTATGGTGAGGTATCTGACTATGTGGACCATGATTAACTGTGCAGAACCTTGAGAAGAATGGGAATTCCAGAATATTCCATTGTGCTCATTTGAAACTTGTACATGGATCAGGAGGCGATTATGCAAACAGAACGAGGGGCTACCGCCTGGTTTAAAATCAAGGAAGGCATGCCTCAGGGTGTGTCCTCTCACCACACTTGTCAGAAAAGCCGGCTTAGATGAAGATGAATGTAAACATGCTATGCAAAAAGCCCAATCACAAATAACCACACATCACATAATTCATTTATATAAAATGTTCAAATCAGACACAAATTACAGTGGGTGCCTGGGGCTGGACGAGGGAGTATGGAGAAGGACTGTTAATGGGTATTAGGTTTTTTGAGAGGTTTATGAAAACATTCTAATATTATATAGTTGTGTTGGTTGCAACATTACGTAAACACACTCAACCTTCCTGAGTAGAACACTTTTAATTGGTGAATTACTTCATTGACGTTGTCTCAGTACAGCTGTTATTTTAAAAATGTAACCTGATGACTATAAAAGACAGGCAAACCGCTGACTTTAATGAAGCAGTTGGCGTTTCCTGGATAATAACTAACACTCAGTATTGACCATAACATTCTTACCTTTGGTACCTGTGACCTTGTCTTTGAATATCTGTCTGTTAAATTAACATAAAAGTATACCAGACTAGTATGGGCCACGGGTATGAATCAACTTGATGGCAATTAACATGAGAACAAGCAGGGAGCGAGAGAGAGAAAAGGGATCCAGAAAGGAAGTCCGCTCTAGCTGCAAGCCTACGAATATTTGGGCTACTAGAAAATAGGGCCCTTCCCTCAAACCCTTAGAGAGAACATGGCAAATCCAACCCCCTAGGCAGTCTGCTCTTCCCTAAAGCTTCCAGGGAACACATTTCTTTAGTTTGAAACCACCCACATTGACACCTTCTGGCCCCAACTAAAATCAACCCCGCTGCGGTCAGGTTCATTCCAACTCATAGCCGCTCTGCAGGATCGGGAAGAGATGCCCTGTGAGCGTCAGAGGCTGTGACTCCTTATTGCAGTAGAGAGCCCAGACTGTCTCCCAGGGAATGGCTTGTGGTTTTGAACTGCTGACCACATCAGCAGGGCAGCTAGTAACCACTATGCAAGCAGGCCTCCTTCCTTCTTGCCACCTCAGTCAGTGTATTCCAACTTGCAACAATTTGTCTATCGAAAATCTTTTAAAAACACAGCCAACTGAGTTAAAACCTGTGTCTCTATGTTCTGTTTTTCTGTTTATTGGCTAATTGTTAGGAGAGATATTTAACAAATTTAATACTTGCCTCAACTTTTTACCTTTCAAATAAAGATGAGACTCCCTGTATAAAGGAGCTTTATTCTACAAAGTGTGTGCAAATACCCAATTAGTGAATACTAAGTAACCTTTCAAACCCTTGGCTGTGTGGAGCACATCCAAGTTCTTCTGCTTTGTGCATGTGCTAGTCTGAAAATGTCCTCTGAAGTACCGGTGTGTATTACATTTGGTTATAAAAAATTTTAATAAGAGATTGACCTGTGATGAGATCCACTAAATTTGAAAAGAAGTCCTTAAATCTTCTTCAAACTAGATATTTCCAGTTCTTTATGTATCCAGTTCTTTAATGTATCATGTGATATGAAATTTTAACCAAATATTTCTCAAAGTATGGTCACCAGATTTAGAACTCGGGGATCAGGTGGAAGATGTCAGAGAAGCAAGCCTGCTGAATCAAAAACTGGAGGTGGGGGCCAGCAATCTATTTCTTACAAGCCCTTCAAGTGATTCTGTTATTTGATGAAGGTTGAAAAGCATTGTTTGCCTAGTGTATGATTCTAACCGAAGCCCTGGTTTCCTCGTGGTCCAGTAGGACAATCCTTGGTCTGCCAACTGCATGACAGAGGTTCAAAGTCACCAAAAGCTAAGGGTTGGATTTGATGAAGCAGTCTGCTCCTAGAAAGATGCAGCATCTCAGAAATCCCATGGAGTGATTCTGCTCTGACTTGTAGGATCTCTAGCAGTCGTAATCCACTCACTGGCAGTCGATGGCATCTGATAGCTGTAACAATGGGCTTAGGCATAGTACAGAAAAGTGACGCAGATAGCACAGGGTAGTGCTTCGTTCTGTTGTACTGAATCAGGCCCAACTCCTCATCATCTGGCAATAGTACTAGAATGAGCTCAGGTGGGGCAATGGTTAAGGACTCCACAAAAAGTTAATTGAAACCTAACAGCCACTTGGAGCAGTTCTGTGTCCTAAAGGTGTGCTATGTGGCCCATTGAGAGCAGTAGGCTTGATTTGGTATGGGACTAACTTTATTATAACTGGAGATTCTGAAATTGTCAGAATGAGAGTGCTAAGCAAAATTACATAATATGCAAACACTTAAGGAATATTTTTAAGATTAAATTTAACAAAGTGAAACTTTAAAATGGAATCCTCTAAGTTCCCAGTGTTACCTCATATTCATTAAACTTCAATTGACTTTCACAGTGTGTTTTTATAATACTCGTATATTTAAATGCACTGAATTCTCTGTCCAGGAAAACATCACCGTCTGTTCATAAAAATAATGATCAAGTCAATTAACAACTCAGAAAGTGGTACTTTAAAATGTGTAGGGTGTGTAGCAGGTGTGTACCAATGATATCACATCAATATTAACTTAGACACTTAGTGGGTTAATGAACTGACAGCTGTGAAATTTGTAGTGATAATCTGATCATATGAGAGTCATAAGAGATTTGTGTTAGACAGCAGAAAAGTCAATGTGTCCAACTCTTTCAGTAAACATAATTTCTGTCTCTGTGTGAACAAAATGCAATCATATTCCATTGTGGAATTTCATCAACAAACATGCATTAAAAGAAAAGTCTGTCCCAGACACAAGGGATGATAAAGAAAACAAAAGAAGCAAAATTCCCTGCCCTCATGAATCTTGCATTCTAGTGGAAAGTATGCACGCATTGATACTCATTGATACTCATTAAGGACAATCTGTATCTGGCACTGTTCCAAGAATCACAAAATGCTTATGAGCACTCCTAATAATCTCTTTTCACAAAGCCGAACAAATTATAGACAGATTAACTAATTGAACCAGCTGGTCAATGATGAATCTGTGGAAAAAATCCATTTGGAGCGTAAACCTCACATGTTTAGTCAATATATTTTATTCAGAGTCCATTGAAAGAAAGTTGATGAATAAAACAAACTAAAATGTGTCCAGAATTGAAAAAAAAGCTGGAAAAAGAAGGTATCAATTAAGAATTAGCTATTTAATAAGGAAGCCTCTATTAATTTCTCTAAATTCTTTACTATAGTATCCATGTCAATCACACACTTATTAACCAAACCCACTGTCATCATATCAATTTGAACTTAGAGAAACTGCCTAATGCATGTACATTTCAGGATTTAAAAAAAAAAATCAAAGAACTTAACTTTATTCATTTGGTCTTTCTGTATTGGCTAGAAAATAATGCCTAGAACTCTATCATTAAGCTATTATATCCTTGCTTAATACATATGTTTTCTGCATACATACATTAAAAT
>NW_022107431.1:69437678-69438815 GCF_000313985.2 Echinops telfairi
TGTAAAACTGAGAAAAAGAGTCACTTAGGACGCTCCTAGAAATTTAGAAGGCCGGAGGAAAAGTATATGGATAAGGCGGTGTTCTGAAATACTAAATACAAATCATGTTTAATGGAAAGAAAGCATCAAAAAAAAAAAAAAGATAACTTTGAGCCTCTTGTTCCAGCTCTTCTGAAGTTCTTACTTGCCTCTAGATACCATCAAAAATATGTAAAGCCACAAACTCAAGCCATATGCACCTGTGAACTTCCTTGTTTATTTTTGACCCACATGTTGCTAATAATGGCATCATGCGCTCCTTTTTCTGAAGCAAATATGGACTACATTTCAGCTTTGCTCATTCCTTTTAAGCATTTCTTTCATCCTTCCTTTAGTCAGCCTTCTCTAACATCACCACCTTAAGCCACCCCTCTTTCCCTATTTCTTACAAACTTATCTCTTTGACACAGGACATCACAGCACAGCAGCTTATCTCTTAAGCACAGTGTCATACAGACATGTCTCCTCGTTCATTCTCTGCGCCTGACCTTATTCCTCTTTTTCCACTGTGTTGTATACCAGCCCAGCACATCTTATCTTCCACACACTGTGACCATGATGTTCTGTTCGTCGGTGCGCTCTCCTTCACATAATCCTTACATAGGCTTCCCGGGCAGCATCAAACTTCATTCCTGCGCCCCCACTGTATTTCTAACACACTGCTTTCAAACTAATAGGTACACTATGAAGATTTATTGACAAAAGAACGAATGCACGAACAAATTCACTTAAGTATACCCACGGAGAAAAGCTGGAGATCACTGAGAGGCAGAGAAAGCATATGTGAGTAATGAGTCTGCTGATGGCACTCTGTCACAGGGTGAAAATGAGCAACCTAATCCAGTGCAGTCACTTCCTGTTCGATGCTTTCGTTTTCCCTGCTTTCCTGAGAGCTGTTTCCTGTGGCCTGGGATGAAAAAGTCGCCAGGATATTGAGTCCCTACAGGAATAGGAAGTCAAAGGCAACATTTCCAAATTTCACATTTTTATGAGATCAGAGCCAGTTTTTATGTTAATTTTACTTCTTTTCTTTTCCTTCTGGGTACTTAGCATGGAAGGTGAAAGGACAGATTGAAAAAGAGACTTAAAAAAAAAAAA
>NW_022107431.1:69438915-69440039 GCF_000313985.2 Echinops telfairi
TATTTATTTATTTACAGTAGAATTTATTTGCATATTCCTGTTCCAGAAAGTAGACAAACTAACATACCAATTGTTGGTTTTTTTCAACCTCTAAATTCTGATTACTCTGCTGATATAAGTGCAATGTTTCAGATACAAATTTTACTTTCTCTTAAAATACATAGTCTTTCATTTATGCTCATAGATTGAGATACAAATGTAATATTTAGATTGAAATACAAACATGTACTAATTCATTAAAATCCAGTGATTCTTGAGCATCCCTCATGTTATCCTTACTTTACATATCCATTCTGTATACAACTTAGAAATAATAGGAATAACAGTATAAGATTAATTAATAAAAATCACTGGAGATACTTTTAGGAATTCTCACCCGGCACACTATGGACAGACTAGTCCCGAAAAGCGGTGGCTGTGGGAGCTGTACCGAACAGTGTAGGGTACTTGTCAGTTTCCCAACCTCTACCAACTCAGGGGAAGGAGCATCCCACCAGTGTAGGCAACCAGAACACCTTCAAGCATTGCCAGTTATATCCTCATTGAAGTCCACTGGGCTACACACTTTACACTAGGTAGAACAGGGGTTGTCAAACTTTGAGGCAGAAGAGTCAATCCTGTCCCTCACAATAATTTAAAAATTATTTGAGAGCCATAAATATATTTTTTACAAACAAAGGGAACCAACATTATCTGAATAATACCCTTTGACTTTTTTCGAGTTTACTTGAGAAATATATGTAAGTACTGAAAAAGTCACCTACAGGTTGGCAGCTAAAGTTTGCTGAACCCTGACCTAGAAGAAGCATGGTTTATTCTGAATCCCTAAGTAGTAAAATACAGACTGAGAATGTGTCTATGTAAGTCTAAGTCCTAGACTCTAAGGAAAAGTCAATTTCCAATGACTTAGAAATTCCTAAATGCTACATTTCTGGAACATTTCTCTATTGGTTGAAGATATAAAAAGATAACAGCATTTAAAGATCTGAAGGAAAACTATCACCTCATAGTATAACTGTATTGACCAGAGAAGAAGTAAAAACTACTTGATCTATACACTTATATACACTTGAATAGAAAGGTCTTAGAAAATTAACATTGCTTCTTTTATTACTGGGATTTCC
>NW_022107431.1:69441428-69453300 GCF_000313985.2 Echinops telfairi
CCAACTTCCCTCTATCCTCCCAGTATCGCCACTCACACCACTGGTCCTGAAGGGATCATCCGCCCTGGATTCCCTGTGTTTCCAGCTTCTATCTGTACCAGTGAATGTACCTTCTTCTATGCCACTTCCAGTCTGAATTTCTGTCAATATTCTCTGATATACTACAGCAACCGTTAAAAAAAATATTTTCAACATACTTTGTATCACTGGGGCACAGTGGGCATAGTCAGCAGCCCACTATGCTCGAGAAAGATTGGACATTTTACTCCTGCAAAGAGCTGCAGCCTCAGACACTCACAGGGATAATTCAATACTGTTCAGTAGGGTCTCTATGAGCCAGAATTCAATTGATGGCAGTGAATCTGACTTTGAGGTTTTCAACATCTTTAATAGCTTGGCTCAAATTTTTATTTGGATTAACTACCTGGGATTGATTTGATGGCTCTGATGTAAGAGATCATGTAAAGGCAAAGGTTAAATTATTAGATTCAGCATTTATGTGCAAAAGTTGTTAATTTATAAACTCTCTAAGTAATATAAAATAAAAATTTTGAAAGGCATAGAGTAGGAGCATGAATAAATGAATTTGGTAGTTGAAGAATCATAATAAAAGATAGAAAGTTATTTGGAAATATGAGAAGTATGTGGGTAAGTGCAAATTTTGTTATAAAATAATATGAATCTGTATTGCACAAAAAGTCATATTGCTGTGAATGAGGGGGTATACAGAGTGGAGAGCCAAAGCCCATCTGTAGGCAATTGGACATCCCCTCACAGAAGGATCATGGAGAGGAGACAAGTCAGCCAGGGTGCAGCATAGCAACGATGAAACATACAACTTTCCTCTCATTCTTTAATGCTTCCTCCCCCCAACTCCACTATCATGACCCCAATTCTACCTTACAAATCTGGCTAGACCAGAGCATGTACATGGGTACAGATAAGAGCTGGAAACACAGGGAATCCAGGACAGGTAAACCCCTCAGGACCAACATCGAGAGTAGCCATACCAGGAGCATAAGGAAAAGGTGGGGGGAGAAAGGGTGATAGACAACAGAAAAGTGGATGAAGGAAGACATCGGTCAGTGTAAGACATAAAAAAAATAATAATAATTTATAAATTACCAAGGGTTAATGAGGGAGGGAGGGGAAATGAGGAGCTGAAACCAAGAGCTCACATAGAAAGAAAATGTCTTGAAAATGATGATGGCAACAAAAGTATAAATGTTTTTGACACAATGGATGGGTGGATGGATTTTGATAAGAGTTGTATGAGCCCTCAGTAAATTGATTAAAAAAACCAAAAACAGCTAACACAACCATCACTGACTTGAGTAAGGATTTCCCCAGTTCCAAGTAATTAGAAGAAAACATGTAGCTATAATGAACTAATATGAGAGACAGAATGACTCTACCGAATTCTTGTATTGCCTAATAATCTGCTTCATGAATGGTAAACAATAAATAAAAATATTATAGTGTAAAGTTACTGGATTTTGTCATGTCCTGCACCTAAGTCTATACCCTTTTGGAGGTTCTAGTACTATCTCTCTAACCTTTCCTCAGTTCATTCTGTGCTTTTCTAAGTCCAAACAACAAATTTCCTATGATCTATTTCATGGGGTAGAAATGCCCAGTGAGTTTCTGAGATTGTTAACTCTTTGTGGGAGTAGTAAAGCCTGTCTTTCTCCAGCAGAGCAGCTGGTTGATTTGAACTGATGACCTTTCAATTAGCAGCCCAACGTGTAACAACTATGCTGCAGGGCTCCTCTCAATTTATGCACATCAAAACGTCCAATTGGGGACTCAATTTATATTATTTTAGAAAAATAAATTTTTTATTGGGAGCTTTTACATGTATCATATCATTCCATAGTTCAATTGCATCAAGCAGTATTGTACAATTGCTAACACGTTTCAAAACATTTTCTTTCTTCTTGAACTCCTTAATATCAGCTCCCCTTAAGCTCCTCCTTAAATGTTCTTTGAATTTGGGGGAAGAAGTCTGAAGAGGTAAGAGCAGCGCTGAGGAATAGACAGGATAGGATTTCCATATGAAGATTTCATAAGACACCCTGACTACGCTTGTGTATTTAATGGTAAGAATTGGTCATTGAGTGACTTCTTGGTCATTGAGCGACTGTTGAAAATAAAATTCCTTGAAAATCCTTTCCTGTTTGTTTGTTTTCTTAATCTCACTAATGCAAATTTTAATTTTCTAAAAATGTTCATAATAAAATTTCTAGATGTTATTCATTATAAACCTTTATTATAATTGTATGTTTTCCTTCAACAAAATGTATCTAGACTCCCCATTTGGATTTCCCCAAACAGTCATCATAACCCTATGAACTGCCCTGCATATCAGTCAGCTTCCAAAAGGACAAAAATGTTGCCTAATAGTGTGTTCCACCAGGTCAGACTGTTAATCTAGCTTTTTACTTAGAAGTTCTGAAAAGATTGTGTAACAGTGTACAACAAAACATTACTGATTTGTGGCATATGAGGGACTGGTTTTGCCACATGGCAATGCACCTGATCACGTAATCATCTCAGTACACCAGCTTTTGGCAACACACAGCTTGCTTCTTTTCTCATGCACACCTGGCCTCACTCCATGAGACTTCTTGTTGTGTCTGTGAATTCAGAGGGATATGAAAGGACAGTGATTTGATGAAGAAAAAAATGAGAGGTGCTGTCATCCATCCAAACAGACGAGATTGAAAAATGTTTCTAAGTATGGAAACACAGACTTGACAAATGTATTAAGTGTAATGAAGAGTACTTTTAAGTTTTTTTGAGGTTGATTTGTGAAAAAATTACATGCAAAATTTTGAAGAAATATCCATTTTGGGGTGGTACCTTCTTGTAAAGTGGTGTCAGTTACTGCACACATCCTTTATATCTGTTTACACGACATATGCCATCATTTGTAAAATGTTGTGAAGAAACAGGACACTAACTTATCAACAAAGCAAACTGGTATTCAACTTATAAAAGAATGATGTACGTATGCTCATAGATTTTGTCTTTAGATTTCAGGTTTATTTACTCCTATTTTGCCTTTCATTATTAAAGACAAATCCCATTACCTAAAACAAAATGGGCATGCAATTATTTAAGAGCAGCGTGTGTTTTTAAATGAATAACCTATGTGCAACTGTAAGAATGATATGCTTTTATTTTATTGAGGATTTCTGGATAGCATCAACTATAAAGAGAAGTGCAGATGGCTTGCACATGGCAGCAAAGACTCAAATAAGTTTATTAGAATCAGTATACTCTGCTGATAGTTGTTGTTCAAATAAATGGGCCCTGAAAACCATAAAGATAAGTATAAAACAAGTAGTGTAAGAATCAGTTAATGCAACCTAAAATATTCCTAAATGTACAAACTTTTAATTTCAAGTGACTTTTGTTTATTTTACTATTAAGAAAGTTCTTGTTTTGTAGATATTTTACTATTGTCAGTTATCACCAAAATAATAATGTTTAAGTATTTTTGCTTTTTAATGTTCATATCTACAGTCTGCAGAAGGTCCTCAGTAACTTAAATATCTAGAAATTTAGAAGAAACAAATGCCTGGTGGCTGAAGCTAACACATTCCAGAAACTTTGTCCTAGCAGTCATTCTGGAAATTGTACTGTATCTTCTTCCTGTACTTAGTACACTGACTAGGGTGACAATAAGAAGCACGATAGAAAAAGAGATTTGCAGCTCGAAAACCAACAGTAGCTATACTCCTATTTTGTTTGAAGATAATAGAATATTTTTTCTTGAGTAGACAAATGATACATTAATTTTTGACTGATGTGTATTTAATTTAATTTTATTTAGAGGAATTTAATAGAAGTTATAGTACAGGGGAACAAAAATGTCTGACGGTTTATTACAGAGAAAGTGTTTTACACACAATTTTCTATAATGGTCTCTATTCTGGGACAGTTTTTTTTCTCCCCACCCCCAATTCCAGGATTTAGGATATATAAGAACAAACCATGAAGTTTGTTAGAAATGCAGATTATCGATTCCATCAAAACAAATATTAATTCAATCAAAACAACTATTAATTCAAATGGTCTGAACAACCCTGGTAGGCACATTTTAAAATAAAGACCTTATGAGATGCTGATGTACAGAAGTCACAGAGCAGACCGTGATAAACAAATGGAACATGACCAAGATCTCCCAAGGATTAGCATTCGCATCAATGACAGCATCACACCTGTGTGTCGGCGTCTCCCTGATCAGAACATGGTCAGTGACGTTCACATTTTAGAACAGCCCTGCATTCTGTGTTCATGTGTTCGTATGTACACGCCGAAGAAACTAGTAAGCTCTTTTTAGAGTTTGTTAGTCTATTGACCTGCTTTATGAGATCAAAATATCAAAATCATCATCAAATTAAAGGAATGTTATAGACATCAAGGCCATGTTATTTATTTCGTTTTGTTTTTCATGAGTGCTGCTAGAGTTTCTGAATTTCTATGCTTGAATTGTGTTTTCTTAAGGTGGGGTTAGCCTTTGGCGCTTTTCCTAAGTAAGAGGCTCTTGGTTAAGGGCTATGAAGGCTGAGTCAAAAGAAAAATGTTTGCATATTCCATTTTGATTTTTTGCATGAGAAATAAATAGACAAGAATATAAAATACATGCAGTGAATTGTGTTTCCTAGAATTTATTTATCTCTCACCAAAATCTTTTAACTTGTTCCTCCATACTGTCTAAACTACTATCCTGGTTATTTTTTAAATTTTCTTTTTTCTTTTTCTTTTATTTCAGACACTAACATTCTCAAAAATCATCCTTCTTAATTCCAATTTCTGACAGACTTTATTGAATAAAATATACTTTCAATATTATAGGTTTTTTGAAACTCTTGTAGAAATAATTATAAAGAGCATGCTATTGATTAGATTAAAACATTTCTTTTCCATGTACTGTGAGTCCTCCAAAATCAAAACAGACCAAATAAACATTGGGTCCCTTGTTTATCCTTGGGAGTAGGCAGTAAGTCGTTCTTGGTTGTCTGTAGAATCTCATAAGTGGTTCCTATTCAAGTTATTTCCAAGAAATTCACTGGAGGGCTGGTCCTGTATTCAGGCTGGATTTGTTAACCAGCCTCTATTGGAGATGGGTGTCATCACCATTTTAAAAACTTCCCTAACCTGCTCTTCTGTGTTTGATATCAACATTATATCATTAATGTAATACATCACTGCACTGTCTGGAACAGATGCGGTCACAGATGTTGAAATGCTAAGGGACCACCCAGAGCAAGAAGATGTGAAGATTCAAGGAGAGAAAACTAGATACAGGAGTTCAACTACATTAAATGTCTTTCAAATAAAAGGAGCTATTTGGCACCATAGAGGAAGAACAGAGATTATCAATGTCATTGTTGTTGTTCTGTGCCATCGAATAGGCTCTCACCCAAAGCGACCCTGTGCACAATAGAACAAAACACTGTGCCAACCTCACAGTCGTCCTCTGCTGGAGTCCATGGTGCAGCCCCTGGGTCAAGCCATCTTGATGAGAATCGTCCTCTTTCCCCTGCTCTTCCATTCTACCAAACGTGGTGTCCTTTTCCCGAGACTGGTCTCTCCTAAAAATACATCCAAAATATGTAAGGGGGAGCCTTGCCAGCCTTGCCCCTAAAGAGCACTATGGCTTTGCCTCTTCCAACCCAAATCGGACTGTTCTTTTAGCAGCCTATAGTACTTTCCATAGTCATCTCCAGCACCACAATTCAAATGCATGTTCTTCAGTCTTTCTTATTCAATGTCTAACTTTCACATGCATATTTGCAATGGAGAATACTATGGCTTGGGTCATGTGTACCTTAGTCCTTAAAGTAGTCAATATCGATGTCACTTGCATATTTTATACCTCCAGAGATAGTATGTTTTATAGATAAAGTCATACTCTGCTGTTAAGGACAATAAAACTGGACAAATTAATTTTCTTTCTGCTAGACAAATTCAAATTGTTCAGAGTAAAATATTATCAGTTATGAATTTATGTGAAGGCAATTTATGTTAACACTTTGTAAAGATAATTGCTGATGTGATATAGTAACATTTTTCTGTAAAGTATACTTGTTAGCTATAGAAACCATTGGTAGTATTCTAAAAAGTTCTTACTCAAAAGAGTTTACTCAAAAGAAAGCTTTATTCCAAAAATATTCTTCAAACATATAAACAATACTCAATACAATAATAAAAATGGTTCTAAAGATTATAGTACTGCTAGAATTCTTAAAAGTCTCAATGGAAGAAAAAGGTTTGGTTTTTATTCCAATTCTAAATCCAATTTCAAAAATAGGAATATCTATTCCTGGTAGTCAAAGTCTGTTTCAGTGTGTGTGAGACAGAGTATCTAGTGACCTGCCGTTTCCTTGCTTTTAGTCAAATTATAAAATTGAGAAAATACTTTGCATCTGTATTTAATTTTAAGATAATGACATGGTGATTTATTCTTAAAATAAATCAAATCAATATTGTTTATTGCGTTTAACATATATTTCACAGATTCTTAGCAAAATAACATCTTGCTATGTGCTGGCAGTTGCTAAGCATTCACAAAATATTTTTATTATTATTATCCTTCACGCTATGTCCTTTAAATTTTCCCTTCATTTTTCAATATTTATTTATTCTTTTAAAACACAGAAAACCACCCTTATTGAAGAATTGCTTTGGAGAATAATTTTTCCTCGGATACTGTTATTGTTAGAGAACAGAGAATGAAGTATACATTTTTCTATTTTTCATTGAAAGCACAATAAAAATCCTATCCTATATTTACAAATGAAGTAAAACAACAAAAGCATTGGTTTTATTCAAATTTATTTAGAGTCACAGCGGTGAGCAAAGACCTAATGATTGTCCCAATAAATTGTGTTGTGCAGCTGGTTTTTTCTTCCCTTTGGATGAGTGCTCCCGGAGACTATTCAGCCTGGAAAATGCAGTGCGGGCACTTAAATATCTGACTTGATAACCCAATCCACAATTCTGCCGTTGCCTGCAAAACAAGCATCAGCATTACCTCTTTGCTAGGTGGTGGATTAAGTTGGTGGAACTGGCTGTTTCTGAGGCTGAGGATTGTGTGCTTCTCATTAAAATGGAAACATAATTAAAGGTCAAATATGAGGCACCGTTTGTTTTCTTATGATATATTACAATGTTTATGCAGGAGACTTTTACCCCTAACATTATATGGTATGTACTACCCATGGATTAGCACATATAAGAAAAATATTTAAGGGAAATATTTCAGTTTCCTGGAATTTTTAAATCATGTTTATTTTAAATCATGGAAAAGCTAGTAATCACAAGAATTTAATTTGTCCATATTATCACAATTGAGAGGTAGCACAATTGGAAGTGGAAGGTAGGTCTTCTGCGTGCTCTATTAGATCATAGCTGAGAAGAATACGTTGTTTCTAATCTACTGGTGTTTTCCCCCATAATTAAGAGGACAAATACACATTAAATTATATCAGAACAGTAAAAATATACTCTGGAACCCCTACACTATTCTTACTTCATCACGAGTTGGCCACCACTCTTTCAACAACTGCGTACATGCTTATGGGCATAGTGGTATATGTTGATCACCGCATCAGCCGTTTGAAACTACCAGCCACTCCAAGTGAGAAAAGGGAGTATTTCACTTTATGCTGTCCCATCGGGCACCTATGAGCAGAAGGGACACTAACACAGTGACGAGATGCTTATGTAATCCACAACCAAACAGGAAAAAGAAAGTTTCCATCTCTGCAGAGAAACAAAGAGTGCTAACCACCTTCCAATAAGAGGTAAGCATTGAGCTCCTTTTTATTAGTAGAGATGACTCTTGTTTATCTCTGTTTTTGTCTCCTTTCACTCAGCATTTGGTATTTATTATCACCCATGCTATTCTGGGTATTACTAGTTCATTCCTTTGCTTTTTTGAATAATTTTGTTTATATTGTATAAAAACCTAAACAAACCAAACTCATTACATCCAGCTAATTTCTATTGACAGTGATCCTTTAGGGGAATGTGAACCAGCTCCATAGAATTTCCACGGAAACAGGCCATCGTGTCTCTTTCCGGTGAGCAATTCAACTGCTGCCTTTCTGTTAACAGCCTGATGCTTACCCCATGGTAGCACCAGCGATGCACTATGTAACAGCAACATGACTAGCTTATTAAAATGTCATGTTGATCGACATTTGAATTGTTGCAAACTCTGGCCTCCTTACACTTTATGGGAATTTATACACAAGGCTATTTAGGGATACTTGTTTTCATTTCTCTCTTTAATACCTAGAATTAAAAGTGAGTTGTAATAGATACTTCCTAATGTTGTATTATTTCTCATTACATCAGCAATATATGAGTCTTCTACTTATTCAAAATTCCTGTCACATGTGAACTTATTTACCTGTTCATTTTTATCATTACACTGGATGACAAATGATAACTCATTATAGTATAATGTTACATTCCATGATGATTAATGATGCTGATTTTCATTTACTCAGTCATTTGTCTATCTTTAAGGATGTTTATGTTCCAACATTTAGTTCTTTTTAAAACCAGGTTGTTCAGTTTTGTGATTAGTGATTTTTTTTTAGTTTTTTTTTCTCTCATTTTTTATCTAAGCCCTGCAAATGCTTTCTCTTCATCTTAGCTTCCTTGTTTGTTTTCATAACAATCATTTTGATGAGTATAAATTTCATTTTAAGTAAATAAAATGTATTCATTTGGGTATAATTAATTACATTAATATTATAGAGTTATTCTTCTAAAATTTCTCTAGAATATAGTTGCACTAGCTCTTAAATCTAAGTATACAATCCATATTGGTTTATATATTTTAATGAGGATTGAGATAAATTATGGAAGAAGGTGGAATTTATTTTTTCCTATACAGATATCTAATTATTTTTCATATATCTGATAACATTTTGTTTTTCTCCATTATTTTGCCATATGATAATCTATTTTGATTATGAAATGATAAACCAATCTTGCATTACTAGGAAGTATCCCAATTATCATGATGCTTCATTATCTTTAAATTTTGATTGTATTTTATTAAGTATTTTGCATGCGTGGTCATAAAAGATTATGAACTGCATTATTTTTGCTCTTATAATGAGTTTGTCAGGATTTGGTGTTTAAGATTACAATGACCTCATAAAAGTAGCTTGGGAGTTTTTCTTCCTCATCTACAATCTGAAAGAGTTGATATTAGTCTTGCATTAAATACTCCATAGAATTTACTAAATAATCTAAGAAACATGTTTCCTTTCTTAGAATGCTTGTCATTACAAATTTTATGTCCCCAACATAAAAATGGCTACTTACATTTTTTCTTTCAGCTATATCAAGTTTGGTTGGCAAGTTTGTAAAGAAAAAATCAGAAAGTTGCGTGTAATAGGCTTAATATTTTTTGTAGTACATGTGCTGCTATCTTATTTTTTATTCATGATGTGCCTAACTCTTTATTCATGGGGTGTCTTCTGTGCAACATTTTGAAAACATTTGCTAGATATTTGTCAATTTAAAATAATACTTTATATACATATTGGTTATTTCATAAATAAAATATCATTTACATCATATGCACAGGATTGTTTACATTATATGTATATCTATAAAACCACTGAAACAGAGGAGCCCTCACCTCAGCTTGGTCATTTCTTTAAGAAAGGGGCAAAGGAGAGAAGCACTTATTTGTTTCCATATAACATTATTATAAGGTCCTACCACATCGATAGACACTCCTAAAAAAGTGTTAAGGGAAACTTCCAGGAAAATCAAGTCAAAATGAGGGGAGGGGAGTATCCGTATTTTGGACAAGACATCTACATTTCTGTTGGTGAGCAAATGGGGAAAAGCAATTTCTCATCAGAAAACAAATTGTTAACAATATTTATATAGACCCAAAGGTTACAGTGGGCTGAGATCCACCTGCTCATCAGTTTGAAGCCACCAGCAGCTCTGCTGGGTAAAGACTGACCTTTTTCTGTAAACAGTTACAGAGTCAGAAACCCACAGGGGGTTGGTTGCCAAGAGTCTCCTTGAACCGATGCCAGGGAGCATTAGAAAGTTGTGACCTCGTCTCCACATATCCAGCCATTGGTGACCCAGACTATGGGCTATAATGATTTTAGATTCTGACATTTCAAGGCACACAATACCCTTCACAGGCCATACCAGAGGGATTTGATGTTGAAACCCCACAAAATGAATGGGGGCTTACCACAGACACCCCAATACCCTTGGATTTAAGACTGAAATCCAAGGGAAAAACAGATGAGTGCCACCCCAGGTCTATGGAACTGGCAATCATTGGACTTTGGTTTGGGTATCTTGCTTTGAAGATGCTTAATGAGAGGGAGCCTAAGACCACCATCTATTTATTACTAAAATGCCCTCCTTTCTTTAAATATGACATGGTTCTGCCTTTGTGAAAGTTATTGGAAAATTTGCTGTATCACCAACGCCCATGATGAATGTAAATAATGCTCACTCATTTAAGAGTTTAATCTGTACAAATTAACAATTTAAGGAATGCAGTTCAACCTTGTCTATGCTGATATAACATCCTATTCTCAGGAGTGTTTTAATCATTCAATACCAGAGGATAAATTAATGGCACTACCAACAGTATTACCTCAGGCCCCCAAGATTATGATTATGTTCTCTGTCATAAAGTGATAACGAGGCCCCTAAATTAAACATGAGATATGTAATTGAATTTGGGGCTAGAACTTAAATCTAATCCTAATCTAAGAATAACTAGTTTTTATGACATGGCCCTGGTGGATGCCCGATCTTATAAAGAGATCACTGAACATATAGGTGATACAGAAAAGTGTGGTAAAGAAAGTCAATGGTACCTGGTTCTCAAAAAGTAGCATTTGGAGTCTTAAAGGCTTGTCTCAAACAAGCAGTCATCTAAGTTAGGCAACAAGTAAATCCACATGGAAGAAGCACATCAGGTTGTGTAATTTTAGGATGATAAATGACACAATCCAATTCCAAAAGGAAGGAAAGGTATCAGAGCTTAAATTGTGAACACCTGGTATGCAGACAGTAGGAGCCTCAAATCCATCTGCTGGGTTTCTAGAGGGATGAAGTCTTCTGGTGAATTTCCTCTCTCCAGAGTCGATGGACTTGATATCAGACTTAGAGTATTGTAACCTTGATTATGGCAGATCTAATTAAGTAAAAATGGATTCTGGATCATTTTGCTCTCTGTGACCCTTTTAAAGTTGTATATTTTAATATTTCCTGCTTTTATTTTTTTATAGTTTTTCACCCTGGGTTATTTTGCTATTTTTGTTGGTCTTCTTTTAATTTATACTGCTTTTTTTTTTCCAGTCTATGAAATCCAGGATAGGTAAATCTATACATATGGTAACTGGATTATTAGGAGAATGGGAGGAGAGCGATTGGAGGGAAATGGGGAGCTAATAATGAGGACAAGCAAGAGGAAAATGTTCTAGAACTTATTGTAGTGATGATCACACAACTCTTTTTAATATAATTGAACTATGGAAATGTGTAATAGATGAATTTTAAGTCAAGATAATTATTTAAATACAAATCTTAGGTTTTAGTTTATTGAGTCTCATTGTTTGCCTTTTTTAGTTTTGTTTAATTCTGCTTGTTTTCATTTTCTTTTGGGGGGGTTATATTTAACTTTGTCTTATTTGGGGGAATCTTTAAGGAAAAAATTACATAATTTATAGTTATTTAATGTTAATAATATAGGCATTTAAAAACTAAAAATTTCTAAGTAGCTTAAGTGATGCTCACATTTTTTATATATTTTGTTTCTATTATTTATTCTAATAATAAATATTTTTAATTT
>NW_022107431.1:69453552-69460962 GCF_000313985.2 Echinops telfairi
TGTGGTAGTTACATAATTTCATGTCAACTTGATAGAGTGAAGGGGTGGAGTTTAGGCTGTCAATCATGTTACAGCCTGATGACCTTCTGATGAGATCATGGGACTTCTTCTCTTTCTCCCTAAAGAAGGTCCACACTCACTCTGTGCTTCACCTTCCTGCAGAAGAGCCACATGGAGACCCTCCCCAGTGCTCAGATGCTTCTACCACCATTGAATTCACAAGACTTTTCACCCACCAGCCTGTGATCACCTGTATTTGACATTAATGCATGTGCTGTGTGAGTCTGAAGAGGAATTTATGGACTAATATTAGTTATATGGGTTCTTGTTGGACATATGGACTTGATCTGGACGTTTTCTTAATATACAATTGTTGTTTGATATAAAGCTCTCTCTTACACGTAATTGAGTATCCCTGGATTTGTTTCTCTAGTCAACCTGGCCTAACACATATATGTTATGTTTTTGGTTGTATTTTTCTACTTGTTGGCAAGTGAGAGGCATTAAAATGTATAATTATGATTATTGATGTTCCTTTTGATGTACATTGGAGCCCTGGTAGTGTAGTGGTTACACGCTGAACTGTGATCTGTATGGAAAGAACATGGGAAGTTAAAGTTTTGATTATTTTGTGCAGTTGTTGTTTTTGGTTATTCCTGTGTGAAATGGCAAAAATGAATGGGATTAATGTACATTTGGAGCTCAGGGGATGAAGTTGCCCCTTGAGTTTCTCAGAGCTGCTTATTGGAAATGGCTGACAGAAGGCCTAGCCTTGGTTTGAGGCAATGTAGCTAGAGGCCTAAGGCAATGTTTTCTTTCCATGGAATAGTTTATATAATGATTAAGATAAGATAGATAAGGATTAAATTAGACTGTTTTAAGAATTGTGTTTAGGATTGATAGGGCTTTAGGTTTATACTGTTTTCTTCTGCCTACTGTTATTTAAATGATTATTGAGGAATAAAAATACAGAGTTTATAAGACTACTTGCCTATAGCCATTAAATTGGAATTTAAATGAGTTAGAATTAGCCATCAAAGGAAGCTCTGAAGCATAAGCCCCACCCAGTGTCTGGAGTGCTGAGGATATTTGAAGGTGGAGACTTGCCTAGCGGGTAATTGTCAGAATGAAGAAAAAATGAGTCCTTTGGGTTTTTGAATTTTGAACTAGTGGTTTTTGCTTTAGGCTGGAAAAAATTTGGAACATGGAAGGAACTCTCTAAGACTGAATAGTTAAAAGGAGCCTGTGGACAGGCTGAAATCCTCTGCTAGGAGACCACCTGGATCCACTTGTTGAGTAGAAGTGGGAGAAGTGTAGCAATAGAGAGTGTAGCCACTGACACCTGCGGACATGGTTCACAGGAACTAGAGGAGATGACAAGAGCAGGTTGACTGGTCTGAAGTTCATGGCCTAGCCCAAGGGGCTAGGTTGTTGAAAATTTGTGATGGGGACCATGGTCAAAGGTAAGGCAGCCAACGGGCACCCTGATAAGGCTAAAGGAAGCAGCGCACATTGAGTTGACCAGAACCCAATCAGATAATGAAAATATTTTTTAGCTTGCCAGCTGTTGCATATTGCTGCTGACTTTATGGATGGCCTATCTGATTTAACTTTGCTAATGGATGCAGACTCACAAGGTTGCAACTGGAGTGAAGACTCTTCACATTAAAGAATATGTTTGTCTCCTCAGATCACTGGCTTGGTGTAAGTGGGCAGTATAGATTAGATACCCCAAATTGGAAAGACAAAGGCATGAAGTGACTGGTTTACAAACTTTTATAGGTGGGATAATATGTTGATAGGATTGTAGAATTATGGTGTATGTGTTACTGAACTGCAATTGTTAGGCATAGAATTTTGTTGTGTTGTTCACTTACAGAATATTATGTTTAAATGAGGCTGGCACATATTGAATTAAACACAGTTTAGTTTTATCTTATTAGGTACAGATATGATTTTATTATTCTTTTGTTTAAAACTTCTATATGATTAAAGAATTGTGTAAGAGTGTCAAGATGACGCGGGGTAGTCTGTGGCAGTTACATAATCTCCTATAACTTTCAAGGGATGGATTTTATTTAGCCTGTCAATCAGGTTACAGCCAGTGAGGCCTCCGTGTGGACATTTCCTTCTCCTGAGGGTTCTAGAACTCTGGCCTTCCTCCCTGGAGGTGGGACACACCTTTTATGTGAGGCATTCCTGATGTTAAGCCAGATGGAGCTACACTGATGGAGCCTGAGCCCTGGAGCTGGAGGAGTCAAGTGGAGACCCACACCAGTGCTGAGATGCTTCCACTGCCACTGGATGCATAGACTTTCCACCCACTGGCCTGTGATCTTCCTGCACTCGGTGTCATTGCATGTGCTACAGAAGTCTGAAGAGGAATTTATGATGGGTGTTGGACATATGGGCTAATATCAGACTCATGACCTTGATGTGGACTTGGCTGGGATGTTTTATTAATATACATTTGCTCTTTATCTAAAGCTCTTTTTATACACATATGGGTGTCTATGAATTTGTTTCTCTTTTCAACCCAGACTAACACAGTGCCTTTGGTCATTTGTTGGTGAATGAACTATGTAATACTTGCTGATGTGGGGTAGAGGCCAAGGGATTATGACACTGATTGGCTCAGGACCCAAACTGCATACCATGGAGGGTCTGCTGGTGTAAGAATAGGGTAAATAAATTGTAGAGTGGAGGTGTGGCTGACCTCTGCCTCACAGGAATCATCCTTAGGCAGATATGGAGTAGAACTATACTGTCAGACATGCTCCAATACTATTTCTTCAGTTGTATACAAACAGGAAGGAGGAGAGAGAACAAAGTGGGGGGACAGGGTGAGGGCAAGCTCCTGAGGAGTTAATAGTTTTAACTTTGGAATGTAAAATCAATGATCTGAAATATAAAACTACCACCTAGTTCACAATAAAAAATGTTAACGGAATAAAAACTAAAATGAAGTGCTTATTAATAACTCAGAAAAATATGTTGTTAGTAGAGTGACAAAGTATACAGGAGTGGCTTATTCTTGTTAGATGTTGTTAAGTTGCTTCGCAGTCATACAAAATGTAAAATTTCAGTGGCTTCACATGCGTTTGAAAGCTCTACAATGTGTAAGAAAGACTACAGAAAAGTTGAGGCAGTTGGATTATGGGGTTGGCAAATATTGAAGCTACCTTGGACTGCCAGGAAAGCAAGTGAATCTGCCTTGAAAGTACAGTCAGGATGCTCCTTACAAGTGACAATGACAAGACTTAAACCCCCAAACTTTGGCTATGTTATCGGAAGAGACCCATCACTATAAAAGAAAATCGCAGAACAGTGAAAAAGAGTAAGACGTGCCCAGAAATGCCACAGTGGCATTGACAAAGGTTCAGACATAACAATGATTATGAGCCCGGTGTGGGACTGGTCAATTGCTATTAGTTGTCATAGTCAGTATGAGTCAGAACTGATTGGTTGACAACTAACCACAACATACATATTTATATAGTGATTGACTATATTTTTATAGATATATCTCTATAATCATATTTTACATATATGAATTCTTTTTATTTATATCTTTAATTGCACTTATTTCAAATATCCATTTTCACCATAAGTAAAACTAGAATTAAATTTTACTAATGTGCTTTGAGGACATGTGGTTCCATTATCTCATTATGCATGATAATTATTTATTTTATATGCCTCAGAAATCTAATAGGTAATTCAAGATGATAGTTCTTCAGGACGAGTAATAACCACTTAATATCAGCACTTGTGAAGAAGTCGAGACAGATTCAGAAAGGAAAAGTTTATAAAATCCTTCCTTTACAAGAGCTGTTAATGTGTACTCTTCAATATCGTTTTAATATCACTAATTGCCAGGATGTTCCAAAGATGTCACTACCTGTTTTAGAAGAGTAACTTAAAATCAAAATTATTTCCTTAGGTAGTTATTATTTTTGAAGTCTATTAATTACTTAATAGGTAATATAAGTTTTACTATTTTTTTGTGTTTGTGGGTTTTTTGGGGGGTTTGTTTGTAGGGCAATAAAGGAGACTTCGTCTGTGCTATAAGCACAATGGATTTATGGCCTAGAGTCTAAATAAGATAATGCAAACATTGTAAACAATATAAAATTCTAGCAGTACTTTTTTATTGCTAGGTACCTTGGTATTGATTCTGAGTTATTACAACTTAATATGACAGAGTAGAAAATCTCTAGAAGATTTTCTTGGCTATAATATTTACACAAACATATTGGCACCCCGCATAACAGAATAAGATATCCTCATAGTACTTGGGATTAGCTAACAGAACGATAATCATTTCAAACCCACCAGTTGGTCCCAGGATACAAGATGAGGCTTTCTGCTTCTGTAACTAGCGAGTCATGGAAGCCCAGTTTAGGAGGTTCCCTATGATTCAGTGTCAACTGAATAGCAGTGGGTATGATGATTGGAATAGCCCTATTTTGGTTGTAGTATTTGTAGCAGCAAATTTTCAGGTATTTTCTTCTGTGGACCCACTAGGTGGGTTTGATCCAACCTTCTTCTGATTTGCAGTCAATACTCAATCACTTACTCACAACCTTTTGTGTCAGCAAGGCTCCTGTTATATTTCAAGTAGTAGTCTAACATTTGAATTAATGTCGATTGTTCACTTGTAAAAAATTGGGTAATAGCCAACTAATAGTACAATCTGATGATGAAATCATATCCCTTCCTCTGCCCAAAACTGTTTCTGCTTTTGTTTTTCCAATGTGATTCTTCTACTACTTCCTGACCCTTGCCGCTCCCCTTCAGGGTCTTACACGGCAAGTCCCACTCCCTTGGAGAGGGCTGACTCCTGCTCTCTTCTTGTCTTCTGGTGAATCTGATGTTGTCTTAAGGACCAATGCTCAATTCCACCTTTTTACATGGTCTTCCTGAATGAGGCCCCACCAGTGATCAACTTCTATTTATTTGGGGCTCTCAATAATAATAATTATATGTCTTCTATTGCTTTTGTCTTCAGTCATTTTGTGTTGGTTGTAAACAAGTAATGCTGTATAAGTCGTTTTTTACTAGTCTTGAAGCCAATTGTTCATTTAAGGTTTCAGCAGCCTCCACCTTTCCTAACAGATGGACCAGAAACCAACCCTAATTCATTCCCATGTTGCCAATTCTGCCTCATGGCTTCCCTTTGTGTTGCAGATTAGATCAAGTTCAAAGGATTTTCTTTGCTATGATCTTTGCAGAAGAAGATCCCCAGGCCTTTTTCCGTGGTGCCACTGGATGGTTTATACCATTTTCCTTTAGATTAGTTAACAAGCTCACGCTTTATGCCTTTCTTTTCCTGCAGTTACAATCTCTGAAATCAGGGTCACTGTGAGTCAGCATCGACTTGATGGCAGAGGGATTTTGCTGTTGTTGGAGAGATCTCACAAGATGGACAAACGAACAATTGCCTCCCAATTGTGGTGTGATTAACTTAGACCACAATAAAATGCTGATTCTTCATTTATCCCCCTGTTTTTCCTAATCAATTTTAGTTCAATGATGTATCAGCATGGTATTTCCCCCCTCAAGCTTTGGCTGCCAAAGCAGAGATTCATGATGCAACTTCAGAAAGACCTAATAGAATTGTTTCCCATTAGATTTATCCAAACTCACAACTTTATGCTCTATCTTTAAAGTAAAGGTGACAGACATAGCACCCAGTTTTCCCAGAAGCCGCCTTAGCTAGAGCAGAGTATGCGAAAGTTTGTTTTCCCAGCATATATCCTATTGGCAAAAGTCTATAGAAGCTCTAATTAACCCTAGGGTGCTGAGAAGAGTGATATATGCTATTTGACCAGGATGCCATAAAATAAAAATTTTAAGATATTTAATTAAATATGGAAAATATTTCTTTTTCTCGTCTCAGTGATTATGTATCATTTTAGTTATTTATTTTCTTTTCAATATTTTGATTGCTTCAGTAGCCTCGTAGCACAAAATATATGTTAGCACTTCATAAGAATGAATTATATGTCAAGTCATTTAAGTTCTGAAATCAGCATATAGGTTAATAGCAGACTTTTGAAATGGGAGAGCAATGTCTCTAGGGTATTAAAGAGTCTGTTCTGAAGCAGAGGTATTTCTAGTTTGGAATATTTAGGCAATGTGTTAGGTCTCAAAACCTTCCACAATATGATTTAGACTTGATTGCTTTGTCAAATGTCTCCAATCCTGTGAAAATACTCCCTGATATTTAATTAACTGAAACCTTTTTCTCTTCAGATGTAACCTCAATTGTAATTAGAAATGCATGTGTCAACTTTTCTAATTAGCAGTGATAATTAATATGTATTGAGGGTGCATAGGGCAGGTGATAATGTTCTAGACCCTTGAGTAGAATGAGCAATATTTCAGAGAAAAAAATATGGCTGCGTGTTTAAAGCAAAACACAATCACTGGATTTGAAAATGAAAAATGAGGAATCCATTTAGTGATTGTTATCTCACTCTAAATATGTCTTAAATGACAATAGAGACGGAAATCAGGGTAAAAAATAGTTTGACTGATGTTTTTACCTCAAAATTGTACTGCGCTTCTTGCAACTTCATTTTCTAAAGTCTGCAACTAATTAAGATTTATAGCAAAGGCGTTGAGGCAGCTGTTGGGAAAGAAAAATGAAGTTTCTGAGAAAGCAACACTTACAAACATGATTATTTCCTTCAAAACGGAAGGAATTCTATGAACAAAGAAATGTTAAAACTTACTAGGATATAAAAGCATAGTACAGGTGCAAAAATGATATACTTCACTGGATCTTAAATTCCTATGATCTTTATCTAACATTTTCTCCTAAAAATGTTTTTGAGCCTGAAGTGGTGTGATGTTTCCAGCATGAGGAACTCTGATGCTAAATAAAGCTCTGTTTTTAAAAAGTTGAATGGAAAACAGAACAAAACAGAGCCAAAAGCAATGACTATTTACAAATGACGGAATTGATCTTCAAAATAAAATTAGATTATAATTTTGTGCTAAATGTAACAAGATAACTCTAATGAGAACAAGGTCAAATTCAAGTTCAAAGATCAAATATACTATATTGCATATCATACAAGTTAAATTTAATCACTTATGTATGTATTTTAAAAACATACAAGTACTTGAAATCATTTAATTCTTTTACGTAATCTTAGGAATAGTTTAATGATGCTAACTACAAAATAATTGATGAAATATGGTATTTGACTACATGAAATTAATATATGCATCATGTATTTATACAACTGTTATGAGTATTCGTGTGTGCATTTGTTGTTGCTCTTATGTGCCAACGGGTTGGATCTGACTCACTGTAACCCTACCTATGTAAAAGAGAATGAAATAGGGAGCCATCCTAATAACTGAGGTTTTTGTTAAGCCCATTGTTGCAGCTACCGG
>NW_022107431.1:69461905-69481729 GCF_000313985.2 Echinops telfairi
CCATGTGGGCTTTGTTGTTTCTCAGTTAGATGGGCCCTTGTTTATCTTCCAGCGTGTGGGACCCCAGATTCTGTGTAATTTGACAGCTTCATGTTGGACCCCAGATTCTGACACCATCAGCTTTCTTCACCGCATTTGCTTATGTACCCGCTTTGTCTTCAGCATTCGTGTTGGGGTAGGCTGGTGTTCAGCACACTAATTCTAACTTATCAATTATTCTCAGGTCTTCCTTATTCATTACCCCAATTTCACGTGCACTTGAAGCACTTTGTGGGCCATAGCTCGGTTCAGTACACCTAAGGCCTCAAAGTGACATCGTTGCTCTCCAGCTTTTTAAATAAATCTTGTGACGCAGATTTGTTCAGTGAGGTTGTTTGATTATTTGAAAGCAAATTTCATGAGCCTTCCTTATGGATGCAAGCAAAATTAAATCCTTGACAACTTCATCCTGCTTCTCTGTGTATCAGGATATTGTGTATTAGTCCACTTCTGAGGGTTTTGTTTTCTTTCCACTGAGTTGTAATCCATAGAGTGGCAAAACCAGCCCCGCTTCTGGCACAAGTCAGGCCGTTTTGTCTCACACTGTTACACTACCTTTTCAGAACCTTTAAATAGAAAGCTTGATTAGCACTCTGACTTGGTGTAATGAACTCCAAATGCACTACCAGTAGACATTTTTGTCCATTTGGGAAGTTGACAGATGTCCATAATGAGGTTTGTCATCAATTGACATTTCACCTTTTTTGAAATGAGAAAACCACTCATACATTTGAGTTTTCTCATAGAACTGTCCCTGTAAGTTAAGCTGTGTTCAATATCACAGCAGTTTCTGCAGAAATTTTCCTGAACATGAAACAACATTTCACAGCTCCACAGTATTCTCTTAAACCAGCCATCACATAAACGAGGTTTGAGTGAAAATACTTATACAAAAATATTCACTGTCACTAGAGAGAACTTTCCTAGGTAATGCCACTGGATTCACTAACTCAGGGTGAGTTGCTGGATGCTCACCTAGCAGGAAAAATGCATAATGCAAAATCTCCTCACTGCCCAGTGTAATTCCAGTTTTTTGGGGGGTGATAACCCCTTGTATACAAAGGTTTTACTTAACATTGATTATTTAGAAAGATAAAAGTTTTGTTGTTAGGGCATGTAAGTGAGCACAAGTTTTTGTATTTTAATGATGCTTGGAGTATAGCTCAATATGGTCTGGCAAGACTACTACTTAAACATATACTATATACTTTATTTTAATTTTCTCATTCTCAAAACAAACAAAAACAGAAATTACACATATCAGACAAATTGCTGCCAAATCTTTGGGGGGGTAAATAATGTCAATGGTCCTAGATTTAGAAAATATGCTGACATTCCATTTCATAAAATGTAACAGTATTATCAGCATCAAAAAGATAGAAAAATATTTTTTTCCTTTCCTATTGCATATTTTATGTTACTGAACCCAAAATTGATACCAGGCCATATTATTCTGATTTTGTAATATGTTTTAGAGTGACAGGATCAGAGATTCTATAATGTACATGTCTCTTGAATTTTCTAAATCAATATGGACACTGTTAATTCCTGGAGATTTTTGTCAAGCATGAAGTTGGTCCATGGTACTGAATTCAGACTAAGCTATGTTTTATTTCTACAAGTGAAATTGAATAGTCCATAAGTAGAAGACAATCTCCTGAGAGCAGGGGGTTGTGTGAAATGATGATTATCCCAGATGTCATTAATCTAAAGAATCAAAAACTAATTATCAAAGGTGGTAGAAAAGCCCAACCCAGTGTAACAGAGGATTGAGGAAACCACATTTTAAGCTGTTTGCTACAGTACACTCATTGAAAGCCTGAACTTGTGTGAGGTACAAACATGGCAGTGAGACAAGTTGGAATATTTTTGAATTAAAAAAAAAAGAAAATTGGTAAGACTGAACTCTCATAAAACCAGAAAACTTTCAAGAGCTAGTAGTTACAACAAATTTTGACTTCCACGGATTTCACTGCATGATCTTCTACATCTCTATTATGTCTATTAGTGAGTGAACTAAAGAACAATACTTAAGAAGAAATAGGCCACTACAGCCCTGTCTTTTACCAAGCATAGACTTATGAGGAACAACATAAGAAACATTGTGGGTTTTTGTAAAAAGAAAGGAGCACATCGTCCTTGTGTTACTCCTTTTACTCTTTAGGATGCCGTAGGTTCAAACCAAGGACCTTTTGGATTGCAGCCCAATGTTTAACCCACTGTGCAATCAGAGCTCCTAAATGGTAAGTAACTCAAAAGCTCACTGATATCGAGTCAATTCTGACTCCTAGCAACCATACAATCCATGGTAGAACTGCTACCAGGAGTTTCTAAGACTGTAATTTGACAGGAGTTCTTGTTGGTCGGTGCCACTGAGTTGGTTGCAAGGATTTCAGATCAGAACACCTTGAGGTCCTGAACCATCATCACAACTGTGCTTAAGTTTGAGCCTATTGTTGCAGCCACTCTGTCAATGCATCTTGTCAATGGTTTCCACTTCTTGGCTACCCTTCCAATTTACCAAGCAGAAGTCCCTTCTCCAGGCACTGGTTTCTCCGGATAACACGTTCCAAATATGGAAGACCATCCTTGTTTCTAAAAAGATTCTGGTTGTACTTCTTCCAAGATAGGTTTGTTATTCTTTGTTTTAAATAATATTTCATTGTGTTTATGGTGAAAATTTACCCAGCAAAGTAGCTTCCCATTTAATAGTTCTACACACATTAGTCAATATTTGTTACATTTTCCATAATGTATCAGCATCTTCATTCATTTTATCCTATTTGCACCATTTTCAAGTTTCCCTGCCCTGGTAGCTTCTCATCTTTGCTTTAAAGTACTTTTTTTTTTATTTAAAGTTTTGATTTTTTAAAGTTAATCATTTTATTGAGGAGTTCTTACAAATCTTATAACAATCCATCCTTCAATTGTATTAAGCACACGTGAACGTATGTTGCAGTCAACAGTTCCAAAATATTTTCTTTCTACTTGAGCCCTTGAGAGTTTTTTGTTTTCTTTTGTTTTGTTTAAGAAACAACGGGTGTATTCACACAGCACAACTCAAGAAATGAAATCAACAACAATATCCTGTTAAACCCTCCACAAACATTGGTTCTTTTTCTTCTACCTTCCCTTCCTCCCTCCTCAATAGTCTATCCCTCCTTTCTCCCTTTTCCCACCCCAGTCCCTGGCCTCCTTTACATTACATTTTTACCAATTAGTCTCACAGCGATGATTTTTTAAAAATCATTTTATTAGGGTCTTATACAATTCTTATTACAATCTTTTGTGAAACCATGATAATTTCAATATTCTTCCCCAGCACCATAATTCAAATGCATTAATTTTTTTGATATTACATCTTCAGTGTCCAATTTCATATGCATATGCCATAATAGAGATTACCATGGTTTTGGTCAGACTCACCTTAGTCTTCAAAGTAACCGCCTTGACTTTCAGTACTTTAAAGTGGTCTTGTACAGCCAATTTATCTAATGGAATGCATCCGTTGATCTCTTCACTGCTACTTCCATTGACTGTGGATCCAAGCAAGACAAAACTCTTGACATCTTTCACCTTTTCTCCTTTATTACGATGCTACTTATTGGTCCAGGTTTTGTGTTTACATTGAATTATAATGCATCTTCATCTGCAAGTCTTTCAAGTCCTTTTCATTTGCAGCAAGAAAGGTGTGTCATCCGCATATGGCAACTTTTTAATCTTCCTCTAATTCTGATGAGACTCTTCACATAGTCCAGTTTTTTTAATTATTTGCTCAGATTGAATATATATGGCAAGAGGATACAACTCTGATGTAACCTTTCCTGATATTGAACTACACGTATTACTTTGTGCTATCCGTACAAGTGCCTCTTGATACATGGATAGGTTCTGCATGAGCACAATTTCTATTGGACTAGAAAATGTCGTCTTTCTCCCAGAGTGGCTGGTGGTTTTGAACTCTAACCTTGCAGTTAACAGTTCAATGTTAAACCCACTATGCCACCGGGGCCCTACACAGATGGTTTATGTTGGTGTTATTGCTGTTGTTAGGTGCCATTGGGCCACTTCACACTCCCAGTGAACCTAAGCACAGCGGAGTGAAACACTGCCGGGTTCTGTGCCATGCTCACAATTGAGCCTCTGCCTGAGTCCGGCTATGTACCATCCATATACAGAGAGTGTATAGGTGCCCAAAAAACGTGGAACCAGTCGAAGTATGACTGCCCTCTAAAAACGGAAACAGATTCAAGGGGAATTGAACACCAGGAGGAACAGGTACTCACAAAATACTCGAGTCACACTCTTCTGGATTAAAATGAATAACAATGCCAATTATTTATCATTCAGCCAGAAAAATAAACAACAACAACAAAAATACATTCTGGAGTGAAATGGAATACAGGGGTAAATTTAAAAAAATGCCAAATGTGTTGCAACTAAGGTTCCTGTTTATACAAACATGGGTTCATATTACAAACAAAATACATTTAAACATGTCTCTGCAATTAGTGAATGGCTATAAACAATTTCTCTCAGAAATACACTTTTATTCACTTCTGGAAGTGCCTTAAAAATGTCTAATAACATGAATGGTTCTGAGAGGATCTGCTGGGTCTGTCCAATTCAAATCACAGAGGTCATTTCCAAAGGTTATGGCAACTGTTTGGGGATTATAAAGGGTTCAACTTAATAGATCTCTCTCAAATCAGGGGGTCATATTATAAAGAAATTTTAAAAACACTGAAAACTTAATTGTTAAGAAAAAGACCAGCCAAATTGTGCCAACATTTTTTTTAACTCTTCATACCTGTTCATACCTGTTCATTCTTCATGGGCAGCAGGGCTTGCCCTATGAGAATTTCATGGGAAACCTTACCTCATCGGCTTACAGCCCTGATGTTGCCCTTTCGGGTTTACTTTCATTTCCTAAACCCA
The DNA here is from genome assembly GCF_000313985.2 of Echinops telfairi. Lineage (NCBI taxonomy): Eukaryota > Metazoa > Chordata > Mammalia > Afrosoricida > Tenrecidae > Echinops > Echinops telfairi. The sequence continues at coordinate 69,466,883 of NW_022107431.1, forward strand.
AAGAACATTGAGAAGGAACACAATTTAGGTCCCTCAAAGATGCCCAAAATGTTTGTACACGGGGTAAATTGAAGGCTGTAGACCTCTTCAGGAAGTGTTAGAAAGATGGAAATTCCACCTTCAGAAGTGTATAGACCAAGATGTAGAATAAGTCAAAAACAAAGCTTCACATTTTTATACTTTTGTTTAATAAATATTTTTGTGATTTTGTAGCAATATTTTTTAATCTACTCTGTATTTTATCTCAGATGCAGCTTAAAAATTAAGGGAGACATTGGACAGTGTAAGACATGACAAAATAATAATAATTTTTAAATTATCAAAAATTTGTGAGAGAGGGGGTTGGGAAAGGAGGGGAAAAATGAGGAGATGATACCAAGGGCTCAAGTAGAAAGAAAATGTTTTGAGAATGATGATGGCAACAAATGTACAAATGTGCTTGACACAGTGGATGGATGTATGTATTGTGATAAGAATTGTCTGAGCCCCCAATAAAATGATTTTTAAAGAAAATTAATAGTATTATGATTTAACATCAAATTTGGGTAAAAAATTGAAAAGACAGATATCAAAATTTGTAGGGAAGTTCCCAAGCCATAGGGAACACAAGGTCTATCATTATTTTTAATCTTTAATATCAAGATGTGTCAGAATGTAGTTAATAAATTATTATAAGCTAAAAAAATCATATATTTAGACACAGATCCCTCCTAGTCTAATTCAGCTGTCTGGATTTCCTTAAATAAATAAACATCTCCTATATAAATGTTATACTAAGAAAATTTAAATTCTAGGTTATTTGTGTGACAATTCAATGGTATTAGGGGATTTTAGCTTAATTACACATGCAGCCTTGTGTATATAGCTCCCTATCTGTTTCTTCTTCTTTCTTATATGTCTTCATTCTTTTTCTTCTTGTATGGCATTAGAAATAGATAAAAAATATTTAAATATGTTTTTTATTATGACTACTGAAATAAAATTTAATCCACCTTAGATTTCCCTTGTCTAAAGCCATAAAGGATTTAAATTTGGTAGAATTTGTTCAGGGCTTTATTCTTGAAATATATATCTTGTTCAGAATACCATATCTTTTTAATAAAATATTCCTCATATCATAGTAATAGATATATAAATTAAGAACATATAATTTCTATCTCAACGCAAAAGAGAATATATGACAAAAAGACATTAAGCATGCCATCAACTTAAAATCCATGTGTACAAATTGTATTTACCATGGCAAAGGAAATACCAATGTGTTTGATTAAAATTTCTTAGTCTTCTATTTAAGCCTGTTTTAATAAATATCTATAACAGCTGGAATTTTAAGCAAAATCAGGAAAGTACAAAATTGCAACATAAAGGAACTGTTACTTAAAACTAAAGCAATAAAAATGTATTTTCACTCTTTCTACCCTTTGAGATATAGCAAACTATCACTAGATGATTTTCTTTATGGAGTCTGTGGGTGACGATGCCTTAGCATATATTCAATATTCATTAATTTGGGTTCACTTTAAATATTTCAATTGACTTGACACTCATAGTTTTCATAAAATGCTACATGATAAGCGAAATGTACTTAGGAAGAGGATACATGTTTCAGAAATGTCCTTTTAATAGCAATTTGGCTCTTGCTAATGTGCCACAAGATCATCGCGGACTGACTCATCACTACTTCGTGCATCACAAAACCAAGCATTGCTCATCCAGTGTCATCCTCAGACTTGGGTCCTACCTGTGAAGGACATCTGCTAGGCAGAGCACTAAGCTTTCTAAGGAACGACTGACTTTAACTAGAGCAGAGTTTGCATGGGATTTGTTTTCCCAACACACCGTGTACCACCTGGTTAGAGAGGGCAAAGAAAATCTAAGGAACCCTGTAGTGCGGAGAATCATGATATGTGTTTTTGACCAGGAAGACTCCTTGAGATGATAATAAGGTGTTTAATGAACCACCTGAAAAATCTTTATTTCTCTATTTTCTTTCCTCTCTACCCCCATATGCTTGCGCCCATGGTGGCAGTCAATGTCCCAATCCATCTTGTCAAGGGTCTTCTTCCTCTTCTGTCATCTTCTACTTTACTGAACACGATGTCTTTTTCTAGGGACTGATCCGTCCTGATAACATGTCTAAAATATAGGAGATGAGCATTCACTATCTTTACTTCTAATGGGTTTCTTGGCTGTTTTATTATTTGTTTGCTTGCTTGTTTTCAAAACAGATGTGTTTGTTCTTCTAGCACTCGGGTACTTTCTAAATTGTTCACCAATACCATAATTTAAATGCTTCATTAATTCTCAAAAATCAAAAACCAGACTCACTGTCATGGAGTTTATTCTTATTTTGCAACCACACAAGACAGGGTAGAATTGATCCTGTGGTTTAGGAGTAGAAAACCTCCACTTTCTCCTGTGGTGTGGCTGTGAATTCAAACTCCTGACATTACGGTAAGCAGCCCAATGCACAACCACCCCATTACCTTGCTTATTTACTGTCCAGCTTTCACACGCATCTGATCCAAACCCACTGCTATAGAGTTGATTCAGACTCATAATGACCCTGTTGGATAAAGTATAATTACCCATTTGGGTTTCAGATGCTGTAAATCTTTACAAGAGCAGAAAGCCTCATCATTTTCTTCTCCTTGAAGCAGTTGGTGGGTTTGAAAGACTGACCTTTTAATTAAAACTCAACGCTTAACCCCCTATGCCACCGAGGCTTCTCCAGGCATATGAGGTAATTAAAAATACCATATCTAGGCATTTTCCTTATCAGTCCTCAAATATGTCTTGTGTAGTATATTTGGCTAGTGTCATATTGTTTGATTTCTTATCTGTTTCTTCCATGAGACTTGATTGGGAATGCAAGTAAAATTAAATTCTTGACAACATTTAAACTTTTCTCTATTTAATGTAATATTGTATCTTGGTCAAAATATGAAGACTTTTTAAAAATGTACAGCTGATTGTAATACATACTAAAGTCTGTAGTCTTGATCTTCATCAATAAGTGCTTCAAGTCCTCTTGGCTTGGGACTTTCAAACTGCCAAGGCTGTATCATCTCTATTTTGCAGAGGGTAAATGATCTTTCTTCCTCCACTTGCATAGGCCAGCTTCTCAGATTTGTTTTTGCTCAGCATACCAACTGAGTACATGTGGTAAGGATACAACACCGTAGCATACGTTTCCTGAATTTAAAACATCCAATATCCCCTTTTTCTGTTTGAAAAGACTTTCTTCGTGTATGTAGAGGTTCCATATGAGGATAATTAAATGTCTTGAAATTTTATTTCTTAACAATGTTATCTGTAGTTTGCTATGATTTATAGAGTCAAATTCAAATGGCTTTACATAGTCAATAAAACAGGTAAATATCCTTCTGGTATCTGCTGCTTTCAGAGAAGAAACATCAGACTTAAGTAATGATATTCCTCTTTACAGGTTCTCTTATGAATTTTGCTTGAATTTATGGCAGCTTCCTATTACTATATTGCTGCAACCATGTTTGTATTAACTTCGGGATAATTCCCTTGCATATAATATTAATGTTAGTTTGGCAATTTCCGTATTCTGTTGGATTTTAACAGTAATATAGAAGCCACTGCAAAGTGACGCATGAGTGGTGAAACAATAGGGGTAGGAGACCAGAGAGAATGAGTAGTTCAGATTCAGACAGTTCTAAATAATTTGGGTGGGGCTTGTAGTTCCTGAGTGGAGCAAATATTGAAGCACTTGACAACTAGACAAAGGATTAGCCATCTAACTCTCCCGAGGGATTGAGGAAGACAAGCTGAGCAATCTGCTTCAGGAGGTCACATCCTTGAAAAGTCTGTGCATCATTTTTATTTTCATACATGTGTTCAAGTACCACATATAGAACGTTTATAGATAGATACCACCAACAACAGGAAGTAATATGTAAAAAATATTTAGCATACAGTCTGGATGATAATTGTAATCAGAATAGACAGCAAATGAAAATGACCTGTATGCTTCCTAGAACCAGTGCAAAAGTCCTTTTTTTACATTGCTATTTACCAAACTCTTCCTGCAGAAGTATAAGAAAGCCAACAGTTTGAGACTGATGGTATACTAAAGAGTTGATGGAACAAGGGACAAGGCTGGGAAAGAGAAATAAAAGGCACAATGGGTTAAGCACTAAACTGCTAACCATCATGTGGGCAGTTCAAAAATACCAGCTACTGTGTAGAAGAAAGATGAGGGTGTCTACTCTGGTAAAGATTTACAGTCTAAAAACCTAATGAAGTAATTCTCTGCCCGATAGGAATGAAATGAACTTGAATGAACTGTGCTGCTTTTGAACCAAATATAAATGCTGAAATAGCTGTAACTCACTTCAAATAAGACCTTTAAAATGCCCTTTCATTAGTTTTTATATTGTTGACTTTCTAGTATTCTTTTCATTTTCTTGTTTTATTTCTTATAACTGTATGGTCTCTTATTTTCAATAAAATATTGTTTTACTCTCAATTGTAGTTAATACTCCCACCCCTTTTATTTAACCAAAAAGGAAAAATAAAACAAAACCCAGTGTAGCCATTGCTAAATATAAAATAAATAATTCCATAAGCTTCTTGCATGAAAGGACTTCTCAGATAGCATTGAATTACATCTGTGCAAAGAAATAAGAATCTAAATGAAATTAGTAAGTAACTTTTTAATTTGGTTTTCAAAATGTTAATGAATGAAAACAAATGTGTAAAAGTTCTTAGTTAACTAAGCTCAAGTAGAAATGATTGCTGAATTTGTCTTGATGGCAGGAGTGAAATAAATGTACAGATTTTTCTTTGTTGCCTTTTTTCATTGATTATAAAGAAAAATAACCCTGAAATTCTGAATTGTTCCATCCTCGCTGTCAGTGTCCCTATAATGCCTGCAGGTCTCTTCATTTGCACACATTACTTGGAAGTAACTACACGTAACTTTGCTTTGCCTCGTCTTGATACTTTGTGGTCCGTAAACTAGGTGGTTAGAAGTGATTAGAATCTCTCATTTCACGTATTCTGGATGGAACCTGAATTTTAAGATGATTCATAGGTGGTTATATGTACATTAATTTGAAAAGAGCTCAATTTAGAAGACTTCTCCTACAACTAAATATTCATAAGACATTCTAAATATTGTAACCTCTTTTTGTATTTTGTCTATAATAATTAAAATTAAACAAATTCGTATTCCTTTTGTAGTAAGGGGATGTGTAATGGTGAATGTATCCATTCCTATTATGTCAATGACTGAAAATGAAGTGTACTGTCCTGGGCTCGTTTCACTTATCGAATATGTGGCTTTGTCCTGACCATGAGGATGTATTGCAAAGCACCTCACTCTGAATAGCTGAGCAGAAGCTCTTCCACTCTTGAAAATAATAGCCCAATGGTCAACTTTGGAACAAATGCTCACTCCATTTGAGGCAAGACACAGCCCTGGTCCCTCCTAGGTTGGGAATATTGTTTCAAACAAACATGGACTCAAGATGAGAACATGCTTTCACCTTCATAGACTGAACTAAGGACCAACTAAAAGAGGATCAGAACAGGGGCTCTTGAAAATAGAAACCGCTGGGAGCTTTAGTTTCCTGATTCTTCGTGAAAATTATGTAACAATGTGGTATATCACCTTAGCTTTATTTGAAATTCAAACAAATAAAAAATTCTCAATCTAGAGGGTGGGAAAGAACGTTACTCTCCAAATACAGTGCCATGATAGTATAAAGTCCTATTTAATTATTGTTCTAAAATCAGAAGACAATTCCTACAGAACGCAACATCTCTTTCCCATATTAGTTTAGGTAATTTAAACTAATTCTTAAATCCTTTTATTTATCTACTTCAAAAAATATTTTAGCCTGAATTTCCTTTTCCACAAACATCTTGCTTTATATTACTAGATACCTTTGATACTTCACCATAGTATACGTTAATACACTGCTTTTTGTATTTGTATTTAAACATTAAAATATAATGTTTTTGTATTTAAACATTAAAATATAAGAATAAGAAGAAAGAAAAGGAATAAGAGAAGAAATCACTGGAGAAAATAAACCCAGCCTCATAGAAGAATAACAGAGTACCAACAATCTCTTCTCCTTCAAATAAGTTGGCATTTTTTTTTAAATTCTGAGCTCAACATTCATCATTTCTTTCCTAGACCTTTAGGATAAAACACACATCTAGATATGCATATGAACATTCGGTAAATACTTCAATTAGTGCTGAACAGAAGGTGTTCTGCAAAACCAGTAGGCTATGCTCGCTCATTCATAACTTCTTTCAGCTCTTTGCTTTACATCCTATGTCTGACTATGGATTTCTATAACTCTAGTATATTTACAATAGATGAAAAACCTGGTTAAATAATTCTTTTTCTACAGGGCTGAAATTAATTTTAGTTTGTCACAAGGAATATGAAACATTATAGAGATTTTTGTAAACATGCACAATGCTAATCAAAATTTTAACTATATCAAAACTGGCAACAAATATTTTTATCCTGTATCCAGTTAAAATTACAACTCAACTTTTTTTAAATAAAAAAATCAATATCATAATTGTTTAAGTGACCTTTGGTATAAAAAACCCTACAATTTAACCCATTGCCACAGATTTAATTGGCTCCTATGGGCCCTGTATAGAGTTTGTGAGGCTGTAAATGCTTACAGCCTTTACAGCTATATGAATAATGAGAAGTTTCCACTTCACCATCTGACCCCTGGACTTGGAATCTGCCAACTTTGATTTGTCTGCTTCTATGGCTATGAGAGAGAAAGAGAGAGATCTATATAGCCCTATCTCTATATCTAACATCTATCTATCTATCTATCTATCTATCTATCTATCTATCTATCTATCTATCTATCTATCATCTATCTATCTATCTAATCTACATATACTGGTTTTGCTTCTCTAAAAACCCAGTCTAAGAGTTACTTTTGTCTTTTATCCAACCACCTCAGCCAGTCCAAGAAGAGTCATTGATTAGCAGTTTATTCATTATGTTCTTGTTGGAGGAATGGCAGCAACATATCCCATGTAAGACATGAATAGACCATGTTTTTTACAAAATGTATATTTTTGTACTTACTAAGGAATTTTGGTATCATATTGGATTAAGTGTTGGGCTGCTGACCACAAGATCTGCAGCAGTGCTGACATAAAGTTACTATAGGTCATGGTGCAGTGGTTAAGCATTGGGCTGCAATCAGCATGGTCAGCAGTTTGAAACCATGAGCAGCTCTGTTGGAGAAAGACGGGGAACTTCTATAAACAGTTACCATCTAGGAAAACCACAGGGGGCTGCTGTGAGTCAGATTTAATTAATGGCAATGAGAACTAGTATAGGTTGCAATGAACTCAAGGGCAATAAATTTGTTTAGCTGTAATAGGAATAAACCTAGTTTACATTGAAGAGACTGTTAATGAAACTAAGGGCGTCACAGGCAATTCTGGGTAACGCCTAGAAGAAAGTGAGGAGAGCTGTAAGCAAGAGTCGCCCTGGATGACAAGCACCGCAGCAGAGCGAGAAGACCATCTTGGGACAGTTCAGGGACCGCCCCATGGCAAGAGTAAGAGCCTTTCTGGCCCAGTGGGGTGCCTCTAGGCACTTAGTAGTAGAGCTAAAGAACTCTGTAATGCAGGGAATCTAAATCAGGGGGGTGGATTCCACACTAATCTTACAACTAATAAGACTCTCCTGGATGATTATATTGGAGAGACAATTTACACTGTGTTAGATCACATCATTAGGAATTATTTGGTCCTAACGACCAAGCCACTGATCCCTTGTGGCATAGAGGATTACATATTGGGCTTCTAACTTTAAGGTCAGCAATTTAAATCCACCAGCTTGCTCAAGAGACAGATGGGGATTTCTGCTCCTCTAAAGATTAAAGCCTCAGAAGCCCAAAGGGATTGTTTTATTCTACCATATAGGATTTCTATGAGTCGAAATGGGCTGGATAGCAGTAAACTTCCAAATCACTGAGAATCCAAGCCCAAACAAGTTGACACAAAACTTATTGCAATCACTGTTTATCTTACAAGATATATAAGGAAAGGGGAGAGAAAGGAGAAAGGAGTACCTGGCTATAACTAAGAAACAATTTCTAAGAGAATTTGCACCTGACATTGCTGTATTGAGAAGTTCCTGGTCCCAGTTGATGATTGAGATCAACTTGTAGATCTTTAAGGAACAAAGGACTCCCCCCCCATTGTGGGTCTACCTCCTGAGCTGACTGAGAAAAGGGACTTCCATCTGGAGCTGGCTTTCTGAATTAGACATACAGCCTCCCAAATTGTGGGACGTCTCTTTGAGATCAATCCACAATTCATCTTCATTCATTCGTCAAAACTATTTCTGAGATGAACTAAAAGAGGGGCAATATACTCAAAGTTGTACTTAAGCTGTATTCATGGAATTGTTTTAATTTTATTAAGCTTCAATTTTTACTTGTATATGGACAAGTGATAGTCTGTTGCATTTGGGGCTTTTAGCCTTGTTCTGACTGATAATACTGCACGTGCCCATTTTCTCTTTCCATATATATAATCAAATTGTTGTTGTTGCTATTGGGGCCCATTGAGTTAGTTACGACCCACAGCACCCCGATGGACAACAGAGCAAAGTATTACCAGACTCTGTGTCATCCTCACAACTTCTCTTGTTGAGATCATTGTTGAAGCCTTTGTGTCAATCCATCCCAACGAGGGTGCTCCTCTCTTCTGACACCCCTTTACTTTATCAAGAATGACATCTTTTCCAGGTCCCTCTTGTCCACATGTCCAAATTATAGAAGATGAAGTCTTGCAATCTTGATTCTAAGGAGCATTCTAGCTGTACTTCTTCCAAGAAAGGTTTGTTTGTTCTTCTGGCAGTCCATGGTATTTTCCACCTTCTTCACCAGGACTACAAATCAAATGCATCAATTCTTCTTCCTTATTCAGTGGCCAACTCTCACATGCGTGAGGTGGTTGAAAATGCCAAGACTTGGTCAGGCACTCAATAGTCCTCAGAGTAGCATAGTTATACTCAATTAATATGATCCTTTCAGCCTTACCTCAGGAAAAAGAAGAGATATATAGTCCCACTCAGTTATAGTCGCCCAAACCCACAGGGGCAGTTCTGTTCTGCCCTATGGGGTCACTATGGATGAGAATTAACTCTTTGTCCATGAGTTTTTTTGTTTTTTTCCAGCCAAAATTCCTCATATATTATCATTTTGGATTTCATACACCTGTGACTATAGTTTAATTTTTGTTGGGCATTATCTGCTAAGGAACAGGATAATATCTGACCTTAGTATATAGTACGATTTGGGTCACTCTATTTGTCTAATGATTATCTTAGTTAGTGTTACTTATATTATTATGATGATATGTTAAGAGGCAAAATGTGCTTTTCAAAATCCCCCCCCCCCAGCCCATTTGTCCTGATGGTCCCCTGGTGAGGATTTGGTCTTCTTCACATTGAGTTGTAGTCTGTACTGAAGGTCTAAGTCCTTTCACTTCATCAGCAAGTGTTTCAAAAACTCTTCACTTTAAACAAGCACGATTGGGTCATCTGCATAATTTCATTTCTTAATAAGATTTCCTCTGATCCAGATGCCACTTTGTCACTTTCTTCTTCATGTAATCTAGCTTCGCTGCTTCTTGGCACAGCATACATATTGAACGATGAGAGGATACAACCTTGATGCACACCTTTCTTGATTTAATCAATTGGATTCCTACATATTCCATCTGATAAGGTCCATAGGTATAACTGTCATTTATGTAATTGAAAAGGGAAATATACAAGAATAGTTCATTTATATTATAGTATACATTCTGCAGAATCATGTATATAACTGAGGCCATAATTTCCATCTGCATAACTATACATATATGCACATATATACTTACATATATTGATTTATATATAAACATATTTGTATTTATATATGTATATATTTATATAAAAGACAAAAGTGGCAGTAATAAGAAACTCTGAAACTTATCCATAAGTGTAGAGTCCCTACATTAAATGGAAGATATGAATTCAAAGAGCTGAACAGAAAACTTCAAGGAGAATCTTGTGAATACAAATTCAGTATTATAATGAAATGTACAGAGACCTGGAGTTGGAAAAGCAAAAAGGAAGAAAATGCTCAGCATATCTTAAACTAAAAGAACTTGAGGAAAAATTTAAGCCTCGAGTTGTAATATTGAATCATTCTATAGGGAAAATAATCAATGATGAATGAAGCATCAAAAGAAGATGGAACGAATACAAAGAATCCCTGTACCAAACTGCGCTAGTTGACATTCCACCATTTTGGAAAGTAGCGCATGAACAAGAACAAATGAAGCTAAAGGAAGGAGCTCAAGCTACAATGAAAGCATTTTCCCAAAACAAAGCTCTAGGAATTGATTGGATACCAACAGAAATGTTCAATAAGCTGATGAAGCACTGGTCTATGCTAGAAATTAGGAGACAGCCACTTGGCCAACTTACAGGAAGAGATCCATATTTGCATCTATTCCAAAGAAAGGTGACCCAAAAGAATGCTCAAATTATAGAACAATAGAATTGATATTACATGCAAGTAAACTTTTGCTGAAGATCTTTCAGCAACGGTTGCAGCAATTCTTTTACAGGTAGTTTCCAGATGTTCAGGCTGGATTTGGAAGAGGATGTTGAACAAGGGATGTCATTGTTGACATCAGATAGATCTTGACCGAGGGTAGAGAATACCGGAAAGATGTTCACTTGTTTTGTATGGTCTATGCCAAGGCATTTGACTGGATAAAACATAACAAACTATAGATACCCTTGAGGAGAATGGGAATTCTAGAACACTTCATTGTACTCCTTTGAAATGTGTACACGGATCAAGAGGCAGTTGTGTGAAAATAACAAGGGAATACTACATGGTTTAAAATCAGGAAAGTTGTGCTTCAGCATTGTATCTTCTCACCATACTTATTAAATCTGTATGCTGGGCAAATAATCAAAGACTCTTGGTATCAGGATTGGAGGAAGTCTTATGAACAACCTGAAATATGCAGATGACACAATTCTGCTTGCTGAAAGTGAGAAGGACTTGAAGCACTAACTGATGAAGATCAAGGGTTGCCGCCTTCAGTGTGGATTGCAAGTCAATGGAAAGAATCCCCAAATCCTCGCGACGGGTCCAACAGGTAACACCATGATAAATGGAGAAAAGATGAACGTTTTCAAGGATTTTTCTAGTTGGATCCACAATCAATGTTCATAGAAGCAGCAGTTAAGAGATTAAAAGACATGCTGCATTGATTAAATTTACTGCACCAAACCACATTGAAGTGTTGAAAAGCAGGGATGTTTGAGGACTAAGGTGTGTCTCATTCAAGCATGTGAAATTTGGACATTGAATAAGGAAGATGGAAGAATAATGGATGCATTTGAAATGTGGTACCAGTTAAGAATATTGAAAGTACTAGGGACAGTTAAAAGGACAAATCTGTCTTGGATGAATTCCGGCCACAGTGCTCCTTAGAGGTCAGGATGGAAAGACTTAGTCTCATGTGCTTTGGACATGTTGTCAGGAGAGATCAGTCCCTGGAGAAGGACATTATGTTTTGAAAAGTGGCAGTGAAAAAGAAGAGGGCCCTTCAGAAGATGGACTGACAAGTGTCTTCAACAATGGGATCCAGCACGGGACCAGTTTTCAGGATGGAGCAGGACTGGGCACTGTTTCCTTCTGTTTATTGGGTCACTATTGCCCAGAACCAACTTGATAGTACCTAACAATGATGGCATACATGTTTTTCTACACTAGAAAACCCAATCTAAGACAAGGGCCTTAAATTGGATGGATTAGCAAAGCCACAAATGCCTAAAACATAGCACTGATTGTGAATATAGCATAAGATGGGGAAATATTTTACTCAGTAGTGCCTGGGTTTGTTAAGAAATGGCTTGGATATATCTAACAACAATAACAATGTACATAGTACTGTAGGCCCAAGCAGGAATCAAAGGAAGATGGAAGGAATACACAGCGTCACTCTGCCATACATAATTGGTCCATGTTCAATCATTGAACAAAGAAGTCCAAGTGACACCAAAGATGTTGGCAAAAGCAACAAGCTTCGGGAAGTGATGAAATACTAATTGACTAGTTAATAGTTCAGGAAACAATGTCACACTGGCAGTACCACCTGATAAATACCAGGAAATTTGAAAGACATCTTCCTGTCCAAATGACACTGAAAGAGATCCTTAACCATACCGATACTAAAGAAGGGTGATCAAACAGAATGTGGACATTTTCAAACATTATCATTAATATTACATATAAACAAATTTTTGCTGAATACATTTTTAAATATTTATAGCCATTTATCATTTCTGAAATATCAAGAAATAAAGCTGAATGCACAAGATGTGTAATCAGGGATATCATGCTTTACTTAAAGCAGAGAATATGCAGAAGCTGTTAAACTCTGTTTTATTGGCCATGCAAAAGGATTCCTCTAGATAGATCACAAAAATAATCAATAGCATTACAAAGAACAGGAGTTCAAGAACACTTATTTGTGTTCATATAAAATCTCTACAAATACCAGGGACACTCACTCACATCGGACAAAGGAATATTTCAGTTTAGAATTGGGAAAGTTATGTGTCGGGACTGTATCTTTCAACCCTTAACTAATCTTCATACTGAGCAACCAATGCCATCAATTGGGCTCTATGAAGAACATGATATCAGGGTTGAAGGGAAACTCTTAATCTTTGACAGCCATGTGACATTTGCTTGTTGAGAATAAAGCAGACTTGAATCATACTGATGAAGATCAAAGGATACAACCGTCAGCATTTAACACTGCTAGAGAATAGCTCCCATTTTGCACAAGTCTTCTTGGTATAAGTGGATTACTGAATTTTATGATATGTGGATAATGTGCCAATAAAATTGTTAAAAAAAGAAAACATCTTCACAACCAGACAAATAAAAACATCATGAAGAACAGAGAAAAGATTGAAGTTTTTGAAGATTTCTTATTACTGGGATCCACAATCAAAATCCATGGAAGTAGCAATCAAGAAACCAAAGATATTCCATAGGGAAAATCCATTTCAAAATGCCTCTTTAAAACGTTAAAATGTGAGGATGTTTCTTGGAAAACGAATGGTCCTTCTTTTTTTTTAATTGCTTCATTTGCATGTGAAAACAACCAAAGATAAATAGATGGTCTTGAAACATGCTGTTGGCAAGGAATATTGATTGTATCATGACTGTCTGAAGAACAAACAGATCTTTCTTGGAAGAAAGACAGATAGAATACTCCATAGGAGCAAGGATGGTGTTGAGTGTTCTTGAAATTTTTTGACACAGACTAAAGGATTGAACTAAACTCAACTTTTGGAAAATTCAAGTGATCATTTTACATTCCTGGAACTCTTTGTCTACCTGCATTCAACAGCCAAATTGCTTTTTCCAAAGTCACCTGCCATTTGGCTTCAAAATTGCTAGCAACCATGGGAACTAAAGCAAAGTTTCTCATTGTGGTCAAATCAGTATGTGAAAGAAATGCACTGAAAGGAAGGGAATTTTGACACAGGTGTCTTTTTTGTGTAAAGTGGATCTAAGAAATATTTCTCTATGACAGGGGTGTAATTTAATTATTTTTTTAAAAAATCTGAAAGCCTATTTTATCAAGTTTTCCAGACAACTTAAAATGATTTTGTTTTAACAAGGATTTCCTGTGAAAGGATGTACCGGTATCAGAATGATTATCCTACATTCCTCAGACATCTGGCTAGAGTCGTTTCACATCAAGCCGAGGCATTTTTGTGGCCTTCTCTTGAAGAGTACGTGACTATGATTGGGATTTTCTACACTGAGTTTCTGAATTCAATCAGTATAATCCTCCCTACCCAATTACCCAATAGGACCCAGTTCCTCATATCCAAACTCATCCTTCTTGTAACCTCAGAATACCAATAATTGTATTGTATTAAAACATCCTTGTTCCTTGGGCTATGTCTGTTCAGACTAGAAGTTCCTTCATTGGAGCTATCAATTCTCACTTGCAGTGACTATCTCTCTTAACATAAATGTTCTGTTTTCTTTTGATTCAGTCCTCCTAATCTCATTTTAAAGGAGCTGTAGTGGTATAGTAGATTATGCATTGAGCTGTCAACTTTAAGGTCAGTGGTTCAAACTCGTCAGCTGCTCTGCCAGAGAGAGTTGCGGTTTTCTACTCTTGTAAATATGCTAAGTCTCAGAAACTCAAAAGGGGCAGTTTATGCTCTGTCCTACAGTTGTTGCTGTGAGTCAGAATTATATAGATGGCAGTGTGAGAATCTCGTTTTGAGAACATTTTTGTCTGTTTGCTACAACAATAGTGAGACTTAGTGTTACGTGCTTTAGATGTGGTACAGGGAGGGACCACTCCTTGGAGAAGGGTGTCTTCTATACCTAAGGAAAGGGTCAGTGAAAGAGGAACACCCTCAGCAAGGTGGACTGACAGCACAGCTACCATAATGCACTCAAACATAAAAATGACGGCAGATGGCACAGGACTGACTAGTGTGTTACTTTGTTGTGCGTGGGGGCGCTATGAATCGGAACTGACTCAATGGCACCTAACAACTACCCTGTTTCTCCCCAAATAAGACAGTGTCTTATATTGATGTTTGCTCCTAAAGATGCGCTAGGTCTTATTTTCAGGGGATATCTTATTTTTCCATGAAGAAGAATACGGCGCACATTTATTGTTGAACAACAAAAAAATGAAATTTATTACCTGTATACGGTACGGTAGTAGTTGTCATCACAAACCAGCATAACCAGA
>NW_022107431.1:69483012-69485951 GCF_000313985.2 Echinops telfairi
CCCACCTTCCACCCAATCTGTTATAATTCTCTCTGTTGCTGGTTATACTTTTGAAGAAACCTCAAATTAGATAGTTCATAAATTGAGGTTATATTATTGTTGTTCAGGAATAATTCATTTTGTCCCAAATACTCATGTTTATCCATTTCAAAGTATATTTTGTCATAGTTATTATTGTTTCCACTCTGGTTCATTTAAGTTAATATTTGCCAGGGAAAAGCAAAGCCTCCGCCATTCAATTCCCTGACTGCAAACAAACAAACAAACAGGAATGAAGCAATCAACAATTCTAGGTGACATCTATCCTCGTGGGTTTTCTGAAATACCAGGTTGTCAGAAAAAAAATTTCCAATTTCCATCCAGATGTTTTGCACTTTTTTTTTTGCCATAGCCAAAGGTTACTTAGAAGCATGATCCATGAGCATTTTCCACCAAATATAGATCACAGGAACTTCATGCAAATGATGCCACAAACACTTTAATCAATGAGCCCCTTGAAGTAAAATGAATTAAGATACTTAAAAAACTCACCAGGAAATTTGCATCCTGGATTTGTCTTTGTAAATAAGTCAACACGGACTGTTCATCAGTTTTCTACTCTTGCTTTTCTTTTATTTTTTTCTTTAAATTTATAAATTAACCTGTGAATGGCTAAAATTATGTCTGAGGTTTATTTTTGCTTTCTTCCTTAACCATTATCCTTTATGGAATCCTCTTGTCTTCTTACAAGTTTTAATTAAAGCTTTCCCTTCCTCATTATAGAATAATATTTGTGTATTCCATCATTTATTCTCATACGATGTTATGAAATCAAGGCTAATTTCATAGAAATCATATAACGCAGTGTGTTAAATAGAAATGAAAATAATCAATACGTTATATTGTGCAAAATTGTGTCCTGGCCTACCGTAGACATCAGTTAGTTGGCTAACACTTTCACTGATGCTTTCTATCACTAATCCATGGACTTAAAACACATTCAGTCTTATCCCCTTCTACTATTTTAGTATTTTGGGGTCTAGGAGTACAAATGGAAAACGAATGTAAAAGGATTCCCTAAAGCATAAATATTCATTATTGTTCCCAATATGCTGCTTATTTTTTAGATCCTGCTGGGTCCTGCCAGAAACACAGAGGGTGTTCAGTGAGGGAGCATATTAATGGAAAATTCATAGCATTTTCCTAAGGTTCAAATTGGCAGTCTGAAATTCATATGAGTGCATGGGGCAATGCAACACAATCTGGGACATGTCCATAAATTTGATTTTCATATGTATTTAATATCTGATAGGAGAGAACAAAAGGAATACATATTTTTATAAATAATTAGATCCAGTATGATTAATGACGTGTGCATGCTACATATTTATATATACACATACATATGTATTTATAAATTATAAATATATTCCATTTGTTTAGCAAAATTTATTTTCATAGAATCTAAAAATAAAGTGAATCATATATTAATAATAAAACATATTTTAAACAGTTTTATTCAATTTCTACTTGGGCATTAAGTACAATAAGTATGTTTGATCAACCTAGTATTCTCATAATTTAACTCTGACTGTTGCTCTCTACTAATAATAACAACTAAAAGTAACATTTTCCTTTTCCTTTATAATTGGCTTCAATTATGCTGAACTTTTAGTTCAAACTAGCTTACAAAATCAAGATGACTCAGCTTTGAATAAAAAAGAAATACTTATTTCTGAGAAAATTAGTGCTATTACTATAAAATTAAAGAACTGAAATAATGTTATCAAGATTATGAGTTCAATTTCATTAAATATCATTACCAGTTGCATAATACTTCAACTCTTTCATTGTGTCTCATAAATACATACAGCAAAACAGACTATTCCACTTGCTGCAAAAGAGAAATGAGAAAGATAAACTTCTGCTTTTATTCTGAATATATAATTTTTGATAGTTTTGATTAGATACTAATCAAGTGCCTTGTATTTCAGCCAAAGGCAAAACTGTAAGTAGGTCTTATTTTGGGGGGATGTCTTACTTTCGGGAAACACGGTAACTGTGAGAGAATATTTATTTGTGAAAACCATCTACTTGGATCACTTTCCTTATAGCTTTAGTGGATAGCTAAAATGCAGAATAGACTGGAAAAAGGAAATAGAAGGAACGCAATGGGCTTCTCATTTGTGGCTGCATTAATGGTTCATTGTTTTCCACCATATGTCTTTTCAACTTGGAACAAGAAGTTACAGTAAGAGTCAGAGATAGAGTCGAAAGTCTCACTAAGGAATTCAGCCTTTAGTGTAGTTCATGAAAAAGTTGAGAGATTTTTGTCCTTTTTTTTTTACTTCAGGGAATTTAGCTTTCAGTTAAAAACCCTTTTCACAGGTGAAAATTGATTTTTTTTTCTTAATCTAGAGGAAATGGAATACATGTAGCCTGGCAGTGGAGGGGGAGGAGGTCAAGGGGTAAACAGTTTGATGCAGCATATATCCTTGAGTTCAACCCAGGGTACATGATCTCCACCCCTTGTGTCCTCCCAACAGGGAGAAGCCGGCAGTGACTGAGGCTTAAAATGCTTGAGAGAAACTTCAGACAAATGTCTGAGATACTTTCTGGACCATTTAGACTTTTCTGTCACAGTGTTTGCTGTTCCATTCTTTTTTCTTTTTAGCTGGACAGAAGGATACTGGCCATAAAGCTAAACTTTCCTTTTAGGTGAATGCCTTTGGGAAGCGGACAGTTTTTAATTAAGTTCTGCATCTGCTCAAGTCACAAGTTTGTATTTGAGAGGCCGCCATATACCACGTAAAGGAAACTTTACTTTATTCCTGTTCAAAGATTGAAGTGGATACCGTGGTTCGTAAGCCCTATCCAGACTTTCATATGTAAAAGTTAATAGTTCAACCTGCTTGCTTTAAGATTCTATACTGGGCCTCCAGAAATAGAGTCCCTCTCTC
>NW_022107431.1:69486051-69499294 GCF_000313985.2 Echinops telfairi
TAAAATAATGAAAGTTAATAAGTATGTTTCCAATACCAAGGTTTGGGCAATGACTTGTGGTTAGCATAGTGGTTCTCAATGAAGGGGAAAGGGTGCCTGTGTTCTCCTCCCCAGGGGTAATTTGACAATATCTGAAGATGTTTCAGTTGAAGTTGCAGGAAAGTGCTACTGAAATCTTGTAGCATCCTCTCTTAAGCATCCTATGGTGCCCAAGACTGTCTCCTTTAACAAAGATTAATCCAGATTAAAACATATGATCAGTGCTGAAATTGATAAATGATGGCTTAAAGTAATAGACAAAGATGACAAAACAACAATAAAAACACCAAACAAATTGGCATCAAATTGATTTTGACTCATAAAGTGTTTTTGAACCTATAAATCTATTTTTTTACATATGAAGTATTTTATTGGGGGCTCTTACAGCTCTTGTAACAATCCATACATCACTTGTATTCAGCACCTTTGTACACATGTTGCCATCATCATTTTCAAAACATTTTCTTTCTATTTAAGCCTTTGGTATCAGTTCCTCTTTTTTCCCTCCCTCCGCCCACTCCCACTCTCGTGAACCCTTGATAAATTATAAATTATTTTTATTTTCATATCTTCCACCTTCCTCTGTCTCCCTTCACCCACGTTTCTGTTGTTCGTCCCCCTTCGAGTAGTGGTGGGGGTTACACTTTGATCATTATGATCAGTCCCTCCCTTTCTTCCCCTTCTCCTCCCACCTTGTCCCTACCACCATCGTTTTGCTACTCCCATTACTATTCCTGAGGGCTTTATCTGTCCTGGATGCTCTGTGTCCAGAGTTCTTATCTGTCAGTGTACACACGCCTGTCTAGCCTGATTTGGAAGGTAGAACTGGGGTCATGATAGTAGGGGGGGACAGGGAGTGGGGGTAAGGAAGTTCCCTGGCTGACTCATCACTTCCTTGTGACCCTTCTGTGAGGATGTCCATTTATCTCTGGAAGGGATTTAGGTCTCTACTCCAACCCTACTCATTCACATTTAAATGATTGTTTGTTTGGAGTCTTCTGATGCCTGATAACTGATCCCATCCACAACTTGTGATCACACAGACTGATGTGCTCCTTCCATGTTTGCTTTGTTGCTTCCCTGCTGGATGGAAGTTTGTTTAACTTCAAGCCTTTAAGACCCCAAAAACTCTATCATGTAATAGCCGGCCACCATCAGCTTTATTCACCATATTTGCTTACCCATTGTGTCTTCAGTGATTGTGTTGGGAAGGTGAGCATCAGAGAATGCCAGGCTATTAGAAGAAGGGTTCTTTAATTGAGGGAGGACTAGAGTAGAGGCCCAATGTATATATGCCACCTTAATACTTAATACATAAATATATGTACATAGACCTATATCCCTATGATTATATATTAATATATTTAAATATACATATGCCTATATTAATACCTCTATAAATGCCTTTTACCTCCTAGTTCCTTCCTTTATTTCCTTTTACTTTCCTCCTGTCCCACTATCATGTTTGAACTTCGTTCAGCTTTCAGTAATTCCCTGATCAGGCATTCTATGCCTTTCTCACCAGAGATTTTAGATGCCTTCTTGTTCCCTTGTCCCTGGGTTTGTTGGATCCCCACTCCCTTTGCCCCACCTGCTTCTCCCATGTCCTACTGGAACTGTTGGTCCTGTTGTTTTCTCCTCCAGCTTGTAAACAACCCTGCCTAACAACAACAAAAAAAAACCTATAAATAGTTCCAGGTCTGTCTGCTGACCCTTCTGAATGTTTTTCAGTGGGGTCTGATGAGCTGCCAAACCCTATTCCCCGAGTTTCCCCACTACCTTTGTCATTTTTGTTTTCTTTTACCCTCCTTTTTAGTTGACTAACAAAACATCCCTGGGTTGTGCCTGACCCTTGCCAGAGTGCCTGGAACCTCACCTTGGGAATTTATGCATTCAGTGGCTTTTCCTCTATGCCCATTGTGCTTTTTAAGCTTACCTCAGTGGACTCGTGTTTGTCCTTTTGTGCTTGGCTTACTTCACTTAGCACAATTTCCTCCAGCTGTTCCTATGTGATAACATGCTTCATGTGTTCATCACCGCTTTTTAGGGATGTGTCGTACTCCATTGTATGTATTGACCAGAGATTTTTAATCCATTAGTCTGTCAATGGAAACGTAGGTTGTTTCCAACTCTTTGTGATTTGAACTGTGCTGCAATGAACACTGGAGTGCAGATGTCTGGCCATGGTCTGTTTTGTACATCTTCTGGGTATATGCCCAGTAGAGGGATTGCTGGGTCACATGGTAGCTCGGTTTCAATTTGTTTTATGTATTGCCACATTAATTTCCATGATGGCTTCACATACCTACAGGACCACCAGCAGTGGAACACAGTTCCTATCTCACTATAAGCCCTTCAACACTTGTTACTTTCTGATTTTTTGTATCAGGCTAATTTTGAGGGTGTTAGGTGGTATCTCAGAGTTGTTTTAATTTGCATCTCCCTTATGGCTAGTGATTGGGAATATTTTCTCATCTGCTTATTGGCCTTTTGGATTTCTGTCTTGTGAAATGTCTGTTCAGGTCTTTTGCTCCCCTCCACAATGGGCTATATGCTTTATTCTTACACCAGCAAATTATTATAGATTCTAGTAATAAGTCCTTTGTCTGATTTGTCATTGCTGAAGATGTTTTCCCAATCTGTTGGCTTTCTTGATGAGGAGGTCTTATGATGTGCACAGGTGTTTTATATTCAATTTCTGCTTACCCTGTGTTTGTGACCTTCCCTATTTCCAATAGCCTAGGTATTCCCTACACCCACGTTCTTTGGTTTGTCCCAATTACCTCATTGAAGGCCCTAATATTTTGGGGTTTAACTTTGAGGTCTGTGACCCACCTTGAGTTTATTCTTGTGTATGGAGTGAGGTAAAGTTCTTGCTTTATTTCTCTGCAGGTAGGTAATCCAGTTATTCCAGCATCACTTGTTGAAGACTGCATCCACTTCCCGTTTGATATTTTTGGGGCCCTTATCAAAGATCAGTTTTATGTATGCTGATGATTTCATTTCTGGGTTTTCAGTTCTTTTCCATGGTCTGAATATCTATTAGTATACCAGTACAACTCTGTTTTGACCACTGTGGCTTTATAATAGGTGCTAAAGTCAAGTAAAGCAAGCTCTCTGACTTTGTCCTGCTTGAGGAGTTCTCTGCTGATTCTGGGCTTCTTCCCTCTCCATGTGAAGTTGGTAGTCAATATTTCCAATTCTTTGAAGAATAATGTTGTTATTTGTATTGGAATCGCACTAAACTTATATAGTGCTTGGGCTGGACTGACATCTTTACTAAATTAAGTCTTCCTATCCATGAGCATTGAATATTTTTTCATTTGTGGGGGTCACTTTTGGTTTCTTGTAATAGTGTTCTGCAGTTTTCCTCATACAAATCTTTTATTTTAAAAGGTTAGGTATATCCCTTGATATTTCAATGTGTGCTTGGCTGTTGTGAAGTATACTACCTTTTTAATCTCCTCTTCCATGGTCTTGTCTGATGGATATAGCAGCCTGAGAGACTTCTATTCGTTGATCTTGTATCCTGACACTCTGCCATATTCCTCTATCATTTCCAGCGCACCTCTTGTGGAAATTTTGGGGTTTTCTGTATATAAAATCATATCATTTGTGAATAACCATAGTTTCACCTCTTCTTTCCCCAGATGAATACCTTTGATGTCTTTCCTCTGCCCTGTGTTGTTAGCTAGGGCCTCCAGTATGATGGTAAATAAAAGTTTGGACAAGAGGCAACCTTGTCTGGTCCCCTTTTTCAGTGTGATTTAGTCTTTTTCCCATTGACTACCATGCTGGCTGTTGGGTTTCCATATATAGCTTGTATTATATTGAATAATTTTCCTTCCATTCCTATCTTCTTGAGTGATTTAAACAGAAATGGGTATTGGCGGCTTTGAATGTTTTTTCGTTATTTTTTGCATTCATCAATCAATATTAACATGTGGTTCTTATCCTTTTTCTTTTCAATGTGGCGAATAATGTCCGTGGAGATGTTGAACCATTCCTGCCTCACTGGAATAAATCCTACTTGGTAATGGTAAATTATTCATTTTATATGCTTTTGTATTGTATTGGCCAATATTTTGTTAAGGATCTTTACATTGATGTTCATTAGAGCTATCAGTCTGTAGTTCTCAATACTTATGGATCCTTGCCCACTTTAGGTATCAGTGTTATACTAGCTTCATAGAAAGAGTTTGCCATCTTATCCTATGGTCTGGGAGGATTTGTGTAGAATTGGTGTCAGTTCTTCCCTGAATGCTTGGTAGAATTCTTCTGTGAAGCAGTTGGGCACGGGGCTTTTTAAGTTGGTATTCCCTTCATACCCTTGTGTATTTCCTCTATTTCTATGGGTCTGTTGAGGTTTTTGATGTCCAATTGAATAGTCTAGGGAGGGCTTGTTTTCCAAGTAATTTTCCATGTTTTCCAAGTTGTTGAGTTCATTGGAGTACAGTCCTTTGTTGTGCTGTTTAGCCTTTTAATTTCATTATGGTCTGTTGTAATGTATCCTATTTCAACCTTCATCCTTGCTATTAATATTTACTCCTTCCTTTCTTTGGTTAGGTTTGTAAATGGTTTATAGATTCTGTTAATTCTTTCAAATAAGCCCACCTTTTTCTTGCATTGATTTTTTTACCATTAAAAAAAAATTCCTCTCATTCATCTTAGCCCTGGTTTTTATTGTTGATCCTGTGGCTTCCTTTTCTGTCTTTTGGAGCATTTGATTGTTGAATTTTATGGGTCTCTCATTGGGCATGTATATATTTATTATGTTCACCAGTTCTTGGTCTACTGATCCCTTGAGCATTATATAGTGCCCCCACTCATCTCTTGTTAGAGCTCGCACCTTGAGATTGTTTTTATCAAAGAAATAGGGGAGGATTGTAACCCCTGCTTTCTTGAATTGCCATTTCTCCCCCCCAGCCTTTGATTCTCAGCCTATTTTTGTCTGTGAGCTTGAGATGTGCCTCTAATAGGCAGAAGTTCAATGGGTTGCATTTTCTAAGGCAGACTGCTAGTTTCTGTCTTTTAGTGGGTGAATTTAGTCCATTGATATTTAGAGTTATAACATCCATCTGTGGACTCTGGGATGTAATTTCATACCTTTGTGTTGGGAATTTTCCTACTTCCCTTCTTATCAGTGTGTTTTGCATGTGCGTGTGGTGGTGGGGGGGCAGGGGTTGTGTTCATTTTTGCCTTCTTTTCACTGTTGAGCCAGTTATCTTGGGGGCTGTTTTTGATGTCTGTGTAGAGTGAACTTATACATCTTTGCAAAAGCAGGTAGCCTAATTAGCTCCTAGGGTTGTCAAGCAAAATGGTAGTCCATTAGCTCACGTCTAAAGAATCAGCGATTAATGAGACAGATGCAGGGTTCAGACCAGTGAGAAAAGAAAGGAAGTTCTCAAAAGGATCTAGTCATTTTCATGAGTCATATGGAATAGGCCATACCAGGATTGTGATGTGAGAAAGGATTTCACTCCATCTTAAAGTTTTCACAATTGTTTTATTATTAAAAGAAAAGCCCATCAGGGAGTTGTTTTTATATTATATTGAGTCACATCATGTGTAAAGGCTCAGTTGCCAAACAACCTAGAATCCTGATCTAGCCAAGTTTACACAAAATGTAACTGTTACAGCTGTATTTTAAGTCTCCACCCTACTAGAGAGTGTGACTTAAGTCACAACCCGTTGCTTTCTTGAGGCTATGTCATAATGAAGGCAAAAACAAACCTCCATCAAACCTTTTATTTTACTTATTGTGACTTCCCCTTCCAGAAGGAGCATGCACAGAAGCAGGAAGACCTATTTTGACTTTGGGATATTTTTCACTCTTGTTCTGCACTCTGCACGTGTATTGTCTCTGCCTGAGCTCTGTTTCTTAGAACTTGAGTTGCAGCCTGATTTTACCAACTTTCACATCATTGTGGATATGGAAGATCCTTAGGAAAGATGCCTGAATTTCAGATTTTGGACTTAACAGCACGTTCAATCAGTTCATCAATGTCCTAAATGTTTTTGAGTCTATTAGATGTTATAGTGTTTCAGAAACATGTATATGAGAGATTATGCTAAGGTGAAGTGTGGTGGTTTATAGCAGAGAAAATGGAATGGGATCACATTTCAGGAAAGTTGGGCATTAATCACCATCTCCTTAGGAAAAATGTGGAGCAAAGTTTTTAGTACTTTCATTTGCTGATAAGAAGAA
This sequence comes from Echinops telfairi, assembly GCF_000313985.2. Taxonomy (NCBI): domain Eukaryota; kingdom Metazoa; phylum Chordata; class Mammalia; order Afrosoricida; family Tenrecidae; genus Echinops; species Echinops telfairi. The sequence goes on from NW_022107431.1 coordinate 69,492,299, forward strand.
ATAAGAAGAATCAGCTTCAAAAACACATTAATAATTAGAATATGAAATATATACTTGGAAAATTGGAATTTATAAAAAATGAAATGGGGCACATAAAGAGTAATATCCTAGCTATTAACGAGATGAAGTAGGCTCATATTAACCATTTGGATAGAACAGTCATATGCTGCATTATCTTGGAATGACAAACTCAAGAAGAATGGTATTTCAGTCATCATCAAAAAGAACATTTCAAAATCTATCTTGAAGCATTCTGCTGTACTTAATAGGAAAAAAAATAACCTATACACTTACAAAGAAGACCTGTCAACACAACGGTTATTTAAATTTATAAGCCAACTACTAAAAATACTTCCCTACCACTTAGTAAATTCCAACTAATAAGACCCTATTTAGGATTTCTAATGCTATAAATATTTATGGGTGCATATAGCTTCATCTTCTCACAGCAAACCAGGGCTCCTTCTACTAAATCTAGGGAAGAATAAGTAGAAGAATTACACCAACTCTTCTCTGCAGACATGTGTCAAATGTGCAGTCAAGATGCATTGATAAATACTAGTGATTGGAATGTGATTGTTGAAAAAAAGGGGAAGGATCAGAAATTGAAAAATATGCCCTTGATATTAGAAGGAATCAGGAGTTCCCATTGTAAATTTTGACCAGATAAACTACTTCATTACAAACAATTAAAACAAATAAATGTTAACTATACATTAATGTCATAGTGTATCATTGACATGCATGAAGTTGGAATGCACCAGAATAAAATCAATCATATTTGTGAGAAGATACTATGGACCAGTTCAATGTTTAGTCAGTCAGCTTAGGGTCAGCTATGGGAAAGACCATCAATTACTTCTTTTAGGTTCAGGTTAGAACCAGAGCAAATTTTAAAAAGTCCAGGAAATCCAAAATATGATTTTGAGTTTACATTTCAAGAACTGATTTGATTCACTGAAGACCAATGACTTAAGACCAATTGAGTTGTAGGATGACTTAAAAAATTATCATACTTAAGAAAACAAGATGTTATTGTAAAGATTCAAAAGACAAAAGTGGATATCAGATGGGACTTTGAAATTTGCTTTTGAATGTAACTAAAGTAAATGCAAGAATAATGCAGTGAAATTTCAGGAAGGAAACTTTTCAAAATGCAGCTTGAAAAGAAAAAGCATTATAAATAAATGTGCAAAGACCCGGAGTGAGAAAATTAGAAGAAATAAAGGAGCACAACATATCTCAAGCTGAAAAAACTAAAAAAGAAAATTCTAGTGCGAACTTGCAATTTTGAAGGGTTCAATGACCAAATAAAAGCACAACTTTCTTAGAGATAGGGTGGGGATATGGGCCTCTCAAGTTGGAAACAAAGAGGAATATATAGTAGTTGGAAAATATGATCTTGATGGCAGAAATTATCTTCTGCCAACTTTCAAAAGGGTGGAGTCTAGCCTGTCAATCAGGCCACAGCTTGAAGATCTCATTTGGAGGCCTGAATGAGATAAATAGCTCACTGGAGGCCAGATATACTCTCTTAGTGAGAGATTCCTGCTGACAAGTCACATGGAGCTACACAAATGGAGCCAGAACCCTGGCGCTGGAGGAGTCATGTGTAGACCCAAACCAGCACTGAGATGCTTCTACCACCACTGGATCCACAAGACTTTCTACCCACTTGCTTGTGATCTTCCTGCATTATGCATCATTTCATGTGTTGCATGAATCTGAAGAGGAATTCATAGACTGGTATCAGACATCTGGGATAATATTGGACATATGGACTTGATCTGGATTGGGCTGCGATGTTTTCTTAATATAAAATTATTCTTTATGTAAAGCTCCTTCTTATACACATATAAGTGTCTATGAATTTGTTTCTCTAGTCAACCTGCACTAACACAGTGAAACTCAATATCAGCAGTCAAAACCAGGAGAACAGACCATCAATTTCTCATGTCAATTCAGGTTGAAGTTGAAGAAAATTAAAACAAATCCATTAAAGCCAAAACAGAACCTTCAGAAAGACCCACCAGAAGGTTAAGCCATTTCAAAAATAGATTGCATTGAACACTAATGACAGAACACTTGAACTGTGGAAGAATACCAAACTATAATTAATGAAAAATACAAACGATAATTAAAAGACAGGAAAGAAAAGATCAAAGTGAATCTTCTGAAGGCAAATAGAAGAAACAGTGAAGCCAAAGAGGTGAACAGAAAATTTCAAAAGGTAAATCAAGGATACAAAGTAATATATTACAATTAAATATGCAAAAATACAGAGTTAGAAAACCAAAAAGAAAGAACACACTTTTCAGTTCTTTCAAGTAAAAGAACCAGGGTGAAAAATAAGCCTCTCTGGTTGCAATATTAAAAGATCCAATAGGCAAAGCATTGAATAATGCAGTAAGCATTAAAGGAAGACACAAAGAATACACAGTCACCATACCAAATACAAACACACAAAAATAGGTAACATTCAACCATTTTTAGAGGTACCATATGAGCAAGAACAAATTATACTGGAGAACGAATTCCAAGTTGCACTTAAAAAATTAATCAAAAACAGTACTCTCAAAATAGAATGACTAACAAATTGAAGTGTTTCAACAAGCTGCTGAAGCACTGGAAACACTCACTCATCTATGCCAAGAAATTTGGAAGATAGCTACTTAACCAACTAACTTGAAAAGATCCAGGTTTGTATCTATTCCAGAGAATGCTCCAAGTAAAGAACAACATCATTGATATAACAAGCAAGTAAATTTTGATGAAGATCATTCAACCATGATTGCATTAATACATTGGTTAGTAATTGCCAGATATTCAAACCATATTCAGAAGAAGACATAGAACAAGGGATCACTTTGCTGATACCATATCCATCTTGGCTCAAAGTGAGAATAACAGAAAGAGGTTTACTTGCTTTTTTAATCGCCGATGCCAAGACATTCAACTGTGTGGTTCACAATAAACTATGAATATTCTTGAGAAGAATACCCATGTGGAACCTGTACATGAATTAAGAGTCTGCTCTGGGAACAAAACAAGGGAATACTGCATGGTTTACAGTCAGGGATGGCACACATCAGCGATGGAGCCTCTCACCATACTTATTCAACTCATATGGTTAGTAAATAATTAGAGAAGCTATATTATAAGAAGAAAAATGCAGCATCAGGAATAGAAAATGAATTAACAACTTGTGATATGCAGATGAAACAACTCAGCTTGCTGATATTGAGGGGGACTTGAAGCATTTGCTGATAAAGATCAAGAATTTTTGCCTTCAGTAAGGATTTCAACTTAATGTAAAGGTAACCCAAATCCTTACAAGTCAATCGATAGGTACCAACATGATAGCTGGAGAAGTGTTAAAGTTGTCAAGGATTTGTCTTGCTTGAATCCACAATCAATGCTTATGGAAGCTAGGATCAAGTGATCAAGCCACACGTTGCATTAAGGAAATCTGTTGCTCAAGACCCCTTTAAAGTGCTGAAATGCTTGGATGTTACTTGAGTCCTAAGGAATGTCTGAACCAAGCCGTCGCATTTTAAATCACCTCAGGTGCATGTGAAAGTTGAATATTGATTAAGGAAGTCTGATGAAAAATTGTTGCATTTAAACTGAGATTTTGGCAAAGAATATTGCAAGTTATAGCCTGCCAAACGAACAAACAGATCTGTCTTGGAAGAAGTCCAGCCAGAATGCTCTTTAGAGGCAAGGATGGCAAGGCTTTGTCTCAGATTCTTCGGATATGTTGTAAGGAGCGTCGAGTTCCTAGAGAAGGATCTCAAGCTTGATCAAATGGAGGATCAGTCAAGACCCTTGACCTGATGGATGGACAGAGTGGCTGCAAAATGAGCTCAAGCATCACAATAATTGTGAGGATGGCACAGGACTGAGCACTGCTTAGTCATGTTGGTCTTAGGGTTGTTATGAGTTAAAACAGACTTGATGACAAAGAACAATAATAACAAACAATGAGGTGGAAGAACACACTGTCATTGCACCAATATTGACATTCAAACATTTCAGGAGTAGTGTATGATCAAGAACTGATGGTGCTGAAAGAAGAAACCCACCAGGCACAGTATTCATTAACCAACAATGAGATTGAAGGAGTTGGCTGAATAACAATTGAAATTATTATGTTTTAAATACGCATCACTGGAACACTAGTCTGTGTCATGGAATTTGGAATAGAGCTACCTTACTGAGTGATTATAAGGACTCTATAGTTGTGGTCATGATGATGCAATAGAATGTGAACATTGTGGAATACCATGCTATCATAAACAACTAAAATGTTACTGAAGAAAATTGTAAAAGGTGTACATTGACATGGAGCTGTCATAAATTCAAGTCAGATTCAAAAGCGGACATGCAATGATGGATATTGCTACTGCTGTCAGAAGACAGAGAATATCTAAAGATGTTTACTTGTGTGTGGTACAAAGGCATTCAACTGTGTGGTTCGTAACAAACTATGAATACCTTTGAGAACAATTGGAATGACAGAATCTTACTCTTCCCATGGGAGAACCAATTAATGGATCAAGATGCAAACTATAGATATTATTGCAGGCAATGGGAATTTTGAACACTTTATTTGCTCATATGAACCTGTGTACGCACCAAGAGGCAATTTTTCTAGTGAAGAGAACTTGAAACACTTATTGATGAAGATCAAAGACTGCGTGCAGCCTTCATTATGCAGTGTAACTTCATGCAAAGAAAACGGCAATCTACACAACCGGTCAAATAGAGAATGATAAATGGAGAATAATTAAATTGTCAAAAAATGAATTGTACCTAGAAACAATGCTCATGGAAGGAGCTGTCAAGGAATCAAATGATATATTACATTGACGAAATCTCCTGTACAAGACCTCTTTAAAATGCTTAAAAGGATAGTTGCCACTTTGAAGATTAAGGTGAACCCGATCGTGCCAATTACAAGGATCTCACACCCAGTGAAAGCAGGTCAATGAAGAAGGAGAACCACACCAGAATGGATGCATTTACATTTTGGTGTTGGCAAGGAATATTGGAAGTTCCATGGGCTACTAGAAGAACAAACAAATCCATCTTAGTGGAAATACAGCCAGGACAGTCCTCAGAATTGAGGGTGATGGCACTTCATCTCTGGACTTTGGACATGCCGTCAGGAGAGAAGGCACCCTGAGAGAACCTCATCTGTGGTGCAGTGCAGGCTCCTCCAACAGAAGAAGAGGCTCAACAGGCAGACTGGCGCCACAGCTCCAGCAAGGGCTCCAGCACAGCAGCACTTCCGTGGCTGGTGGCAGGCTGGGCAGGGTTTCTGTTCTGCAGCGGGTCCCTATGTGTCAGCACCCCCTCGACATCTGACAACAAAAGCACAAAGTGTTGTCCCAGAAAAGATACTTTTTTTTTTTTCTTGGAAGAGTCCTGATTTTGAAATTTTATCACAAACACTGTATTGCATAATGATAAAATTAAAATGGAAAATCTTTCTCAATTAGGAAAGAAATATTTCAGGCACAGTAGACTTAACAGATCAAGAGGCGTGTCATAAATGGGGAAAGTTTCAGTGCCATCAAAGTTAAACTGAAGAAAGCAGTTACCTCAAAAGATAAAAATGATAAAAGAGATCATAAGAGCAGTGAGACAAAAAGATTCCATAATTTTACTCATAATCTGGTCAGCAATTTGCAATCATTCTTTAGTTTGCATTGGTAAAGACTTTTCTTAACTCCTTGGTTAGGTATGCACTATGTCCACCACATGTTGAATACAGTATTTATCATTATTATCATGAAGGAACATATAAAATCCCATCTCTTAGAGTATAGTCTGCTTTCCTAGCGATAGTAGAATATACTATAATAGATGTAGACATGAACAAGTAACCATCAAAAACCTTTGAAATGTTAAGAGAAAAGTTAAGATTATTTACATGACCTTGGAATAAGAGAAGTCTCTTAAATAAGACAAAGCCATAAAGGGGAACATAGAATATACAGATATCCCATTTAGAAAGTAAAAACAAATAATTTTAAAAGTGACTGACAACGTATAGAATGAGATACCCAAATGGCTGATATTTTTTTTAAGTACAGGAAATATGCATGAAAATGTTGAAATACATTTTTTCAATTCCATTAAGTTAGAAAACAAAATAAATAGAGTGAAATCATTCAGTGATGGCAGAAATGTAATGGCAAGTATGTGTATTTTTAATATTCTTGACAGGATTGTAATTTACCATCCTTTCTTGAATAAGCTTTGCCAACAGATATTAAAATAAAAAGCAGGGATCATTTCACTCAGCATTCCTACTTTTAGGAATTCAATAAAAAAACAAGATAAGTAAAGATATATGTACCAGGATATTTACTCTCCCACCAAACTAAAAACAATTAGAATTTTTGTCAATATATTTCAGTGATTTAATTAATATTTTACACTTATATTTTAAAATATAGTAAAAACATAAAATACAGTATATTTATTAACTGTGAAGACAGTCTACAAAATAATAAAACATAAAATAAAAATGCAAAAAAGAATACAAAATACACATGTAGATTTACTAGCATTTATTTTAAAATAAAATCCTCTCAATATGCATGTATAGTTTTAAATTACAAATAAAATTTCAAGTGTAAAAAAGCAAAATGTTAGTAATGATTAATTCAAAAGTAGGATTGAAAGATGGGAGGAGGCATTTATTACTTTTTATTGCATTCCTCATTAATAGTTAACTTTACACAAAGCATGTATTCAGTAAATCAAGTTACAGTGTAGGATACAAATAATAATAGCAATATATACTTGATCAATGATTCATGAGGGTGGGAAGGGGAGGATGGAGGGAAAATAAGAGGAGCTTATACCAAGGGCTCAAGTAGAAAATGTTGTGGAAATGATGGCAACATATGTACAAATATGCTTGATAAAATTGATGTATGAAATATTATAAGAGCTGTGATTGTCCCCCCCAAATTTTTTTTT
>NW_022107431.1:69499700-69502032 GCF_000313985.2 Echinops telfairi
CAGCCCTCCCCTGAGAGAGAACTGGAAGCTGACTATGCAGGACTGAGCATGGGTTCATGAGGCAAAATTAGCATAGGAATCCAGGGCGAAAGTTCATTGTTAGAATTCAGGCAAGATGCTCCGATGGTACCATGGATATGCACCGGACTACTGAAGAAACGATTGGCAGTTTGAGCCCATCAGCAGTTCCATGGGAGAAAGACTTGATTCGCTTCCACAATGATTAAAGCCTAGAAAACGTGAAACTGCAGTGTGATTCTGTCACATGGACCCCCTAGGCGTCAAAGCTGACTCGAGAATCAAAACTGAACATAATTCAAAACTGAACAAAAAAATTACCAATTTCTGCTTTTCGAGCCAAGTACACAGTTGAAAAGGGTTCACTGTGGATAGAATTGGAGGGATGTAAATGAAATAATGGTATGAGAGGACACAATATAGGTAGAATTGATTGATGAGTTGTTGAAGAAATCAAAACCACATTTGTTCTGAACTTCATTCTTTTCTGTGCCATATTAGCCATTTTTTAAAAACCTATCCTTGCTTCAATTTTCTCAAAATGAGTATTAAAAGGCTTGCTTCATTGTTTTTGTGGGGAACAGGTGTTATAAGAGTAACAATACCTTTTTCATATTAGACACTTTGTAGGTAATAGCAATTATTAAAATCTCCTTTGTTCCAGACCATTGTTCCGATTAGATTAGATTTGATGTTACATTTTTTGCAATATGTATTTTGTTTTCTTTACTTCATGATAGAACTTTTAATGGAGAGGTTGTATGTAGCAAAATGTACTTTCCATGAAATTAGATATTTTGTTTCAACCTCAACTAAGTGATCAAGGCAGAAACAAAGAAAACAGAAGCAATGCCCATGATTTCTGTTATAATGACCCACTTTTACTAATTCTCCTAACAGTTACATAAAGGCAGCCACATAATAATCCAATGAATGTTTCTAAGTTAAAAGCAAAAGTTTACTGCAAATAATGTTTTGGACACTCTTTCTATTGATTTTTGTACAGTTGCCATACAAACACTGTTCCCCTTAACAGAGTGACTAATGTGTATACCTATTAGTAACTGAAAATAGGAAGGCAAAAATTTCTTTCTCAATTGCGTAAAAATTGTAAAGGATAATATAAAGTTTTCTCTTTTTTTACAATATATATACAGAAAAATTCAACAGTATCTTGGAAATATTGACAACTTTACACCCTTCTATGTGATAAGCATGTATAGCTTGTAAAACGAAATACAATGAACTCAAACCAGACATCAAATAACATAATGTTCAACTTGAAAAAATTAAATTTAAACAGATGGTCATTAGTGAAATTTGCTCGAGAATCTATGTATGATAGTTGTGTCAACTTGCCATGGTCATAAGTCTCTGTGGTCTAGCCTAAAAGAATGTAATGAAACAATGTAATGAAAGCCAATCTGTTGTGAATCTCCATAATGGCTTAAAATTATGGTATAATTCAGCACCTGTACAAAGGTGCCGATCTTGATGCCATTTATTGCTTCAGGGGTATATTTATTTTTGCTATATAAGTGGTTGCTGTGAGAAAACTTGCTTACTTTTTGGTATGTCTGAATTTTACATCTGGCTCACTGATTTCAGGTTACTTGGATTTGAACCAATTACCTGCCACCCTGCCTGTAGACCCTGGGAATCATCAATGACCTATCAACTGATGTGTTGACCGTGGATTTATTAAACTCTGAAGCCATAAGCCTGATGCATTGACCTTGGATTCCATTTCCTCTGCAGTCACCTGCTTGTGGTCTTTTTGCCAATCTCTTCAGTCAGGAGACACCCACAGCCTAACATCTGACCCATGGACTTACAAAGTGACTGGATTTTCTCCAACCCCGTGAGCCACTCTCTTGATAAAATTTCTCTACGCATGTGTGTAAATATGTACGTGTCACAGGCTTTGCTTCTCTAGAGAACCTAATTCAGAACACTAGGTTGGCAAATTGCTAACTTGATAACGGAATGTAGTGGCACACAGGGAAATTGCTATTTAAATTACTTTTCAAGGGAAGTTATTTTTTTTATCAGCAGTAGGAAATGTGGTCAACAGAAAGCCTCTAGCTTTTAGACTGTCCCATCAGGTACAGATGATGGCTCCAAAGTGACACGCAGGGCTGAGCTAGCCCGTGCACTTGAGCCCAAAGTAGAATAACCACAAAGGAATGCCCCCATTGCTGTTGAGTTGTTCCCATTCACGGCAACCCTATAGAAGAAAGCTGTCTATACTGTTCCAAAGGTTAGAAATCTTTATGAACAAACTGCCACATATTTTTACCATTGATTGTCTTGT
>NW_022107431.1:69502483-69504145 GCF_000313985.2 Echinops telfairi
TGCTCACACTGTGTCAAAAACTGAAAAAACAAAACAAAATTAAAAAAACCCGAACCTCACTGCTATCTTATCGTGACCCTATGGGGCAGTGTGGACCTGCCCGCTGTGAGTTTCTGAGGTTGTGATTCTTTACCTGATAGAAAGCCTCTTCTTTCTCTGAGGAGGTTTCAAACTGCTGATCTGGCAGATCATTGTCAAACTGGTCACCACTATACCACCAAGACTCAGGTAGTGAAAACAAAGACTAGTTTAAAACTATATTTTTTAAAAAGTTTTTCTGTAATAGGGAAAATCTGAGAAGAAGTTGTTACAGGATGAAATGGTCGAAAGAGTGAAATGTTCATATTTTAAATTATTGGGGGAATAAAATAATATTATAAAATGGGATTTAAAATATTGTTCTTGACTACTGCTTCTGTGAGCATTGATAGTGGACCAAGCAAGAAGACATCCTTCATAACTTCAAACTTTTTTCTGTTTATCATGAGGTTAATTGTTGGTCCAGTTGTGAAGATTTTTGTGTTCTTTCCATTGAGCTGGAATTCATAATCAAGGTCACAATTCTTGATCTTTTTCAGTAAGTGCTACAGGTTATTACTTTCAGCAAGCAAGTTTGTGTCATCTGCATATGACCTTTTGCTAATAAGCCTCCCTCTAATCCCGTGGTTCTCAATCTTCCTAATGCTGTGACCCTTTAATACAGTTCCTCATGTTGTGGTGACCCCCAACCATACATTTATTTTCCTTGTTACTTCATAACTGCAATTTTTTTAGTGTTATTAATCAGAGGATCCCCTGTAAAAGGGTCGTTTGACCCCCCAAAGGGTCGTGACCTACAGGTTGAGAATCACTGCTATAATCCTAATACCACATTCTTCTTTATATAATCCAGTTTCCCTGATTATTTTGTAAGCATACTAGTTGAATTAATATGGACAGGATACAACATTCTTGCACATTTTTCTTTATTTTAAGTCATGCAATATTCCCTAGGTTTGTTTCACTGCCTCTTGTAGAGGTTCTAGATGAGTACAATTAAGTGTTTGAGAATTTTCAACATTATCCATAATTTGTTTGGGTCCACAATGTCCAATATATTTGTATAGATAAGAAAAACACAAATAAACATACTTCTGTTATGCACTGCTTTCAGCTAAGATCCATCTGACATGTCTTTTTCTGAATCTGGCCTGAATCTCTGGCTTCTCTCTGTCAATGTACTGTGCAACTATTATTTATCATCTCCAGCAATATCTTACTTTGATATGATATCAATAATATTGTTCTATAATTTGAGCATTCTGATGGACCACCTTTCTTGGGAATGAGCATAAATAAGATTCTCTTCTAGTTAGTTAGCCAAGTAGCTTTCTTCCACATTTCCTGGCATAGACCCGTAGGGCTTCCAGTGTTTCATCAGCTTGCTGAAACATTTCAATTGGTATCCCCTCCATTCAGGGAGCCTTGAATTCTGCTAATGCTTTCAATGAAGCTTCAGCTTCTTCCTTCTGCTCCTTTGGCTCTAGCTACCTTCTAACATGGGGGAATGTTGACTAGTGCCTTTTAGTACAATGACTGTATTCTTCCCATCATCTTCTGATGCTTCCTGCAACATTCAATTTTATCCATTGAATCAGTCAATATTACACTTCAACGTTTGAT
>NW_022107431.1:69505732-69507068 GCF_000313985.2 Echinops telfairi
CAAGGTCCACAGGGCTCAGTGCCAGACTCAACCCATCTCTTCATTGCTGCTTTTCTCTCACTTCCACTCAACAAGTGGCTCTAAGTGGTCACCTAGCAAGCATTTCAGCCTGCCCAGTCTTCCTTTAACATTCGTCCTACAGAAGCGTTTTCTTCATGGTTCCAGATTTTTTTCCAGATTCTTACAAAAAACACTGGAGTTCAAACTTCAGAAAGCCAAAGAGTTCCCTATTTTTTTTTTTCAATCTGTCAACAACAGCCCCTTAGGCAAGACTCTTCAAATACAAACATCCTGGGTACTCCAAAGCACTGGGTGGGGCATATCTTTTCAAAGCCTTCTTTGCAGGCATATCCTAAAGCCATCTAAAAATCAAATTAATGGCTGCAGGCAAGTGGATTTACAAGCTCTCTATTTTCATACTTCCAAAAATCATTCCTATAAATCGTTATGTTAACAATAATAAGCAGTAGAAATCAGTATAAACAAAGTAGAATCAGATACTAAACTCATTTCTTAAAACAGTCAATTTCAATCATTACTTAGTTTATCTTAATCCTTATCTAAACTGTTCTATAGATAAAAAAAAAATCTGGGATTAGGTCTCTGACATCAGTGCCTCAAGCCAGGGCCAGGCAGTCTGTCAGCCATTTTGACCCCAGTCAGCCATTTTCTCTAACCAGCATGTTTTCTGAGAAATTCAAATGGCAATTTCTACCCCTGACACCAAAATATACATTAATCACATTCATTTTCACCATTTAAAACAGGAATAACCAACGACTATCACCAAACAAAATAATCAAAGCTTTAACCTCCCATATTCTTTCCAGGAAACAACCCAGTAAACTGTACGGATATATCTGATTTTTGGCTAGCAAAAGAAGAAACACTGCTATGGAGAAGAGGTCAAATATCCACTCTCCATCTTCATGAGTTGTTTCTCTAGTATTAATGATCTAATTGATTATTATAATTAAGGCTAGAACTGGGACCTGGGTTTAACTGTTCTATCAAATTAAAGTCCCTAGTTCTGCTTCAGTCTTGAAAATAAACATGTCTGCACATATGGCTTACATATAATTGGCTGTTTCACGTTAGTATTCCACAGCAATACTATATCTACTATATCAATACTATATATCTGAGAGCCAGGAAAAAGCAACTTGTCATTATTTACAGAGACCATAATTGGTTAACCAAAGCCAGCTGTGATTCAGGACTCTGTAAGGAATCCCTCACTGGGACTGTCTTCCGGTACTGCGACACTGTTGCACGATGCCATAAAAGCTATTAGAAAGCTGAATATTTTCATAAATTCTCAAGTCTGGAGAAATGC
>NW_022107431.1:69510807-69519429 GCF_000313985.2 Echinops telfairi
TCCCCTGGGAGAAAAATGAGAACATTTCTGATGGTGTCTCATTGTTTTCCATGATTTAAACTTCAGTGTTCAAAAGCAAGAGTGGTTACTACTTATTTTAACAAATGTCCAAGATTTTTTTTTTGGTCCAAGATTCTTATAAAACCCATTTTTTTCATTTATATTGCTAATGCACAGCAAACATAATGTATAATGTATTTAGTACTCACTTGCAAGAGGGTAGAGCAAAAATACTCAGCATTACTTTGTTTATCAAGGCAAAAAAGGGTAACTAAAATCAAATATTGATTTAATCATAATACAAGACATTTTGTGGGTATGGGAATAGTCAATTTCACTGCGAGCGGCTTCTCTGTCAGACCAAAGTTAAGGAGTGTGCCCTGTAGCTCGGCCTGCATAGCAAAACACCATTGTTGCAGTGTACACTTATTCTGAGAGAATTTTTAAGATCATTGACATCTCAACTTTCTGCACTACGCACAGGAATTCCCTGTCACAGGCTCTGTTAGAGTATTCATCTCGGTTTTGAGGCAGATTTCGTAGATCAACAGAGTAACTTCTAAAGTCAGAGTAGTCACATAAATCATGTATCATCTAAATTCTGATATACTTATTCTGTAGACGTGTTTAGGGTTCTACACATTTTAACTCCAACATCATTGAGAATTATACAAGACAATGAGCTAGCTATTGATGACATTCAGATAAAACAAAACCCCTAGATGCATGGCAGAGGAGCATGGTGTTGAATGGGGAGCTAACAACAATGAGTAGGAGAAGAAAATGATTGTAGTGATGATTGAATAACTCTTCTTAATATGATTGAACAATTAAGTCATATTATATGTGAAGTATATGCCAATGAAAGTATTTTTTAGGAGTTAAAAATAAAAATAAAGTGATCACCCAGTGAATAAAGTTAAAAGTTATAATCTAAAAAGACAGATAAAGTGCAAAACATTTTTATCAAACTTTAGAACTCATCAGAACATTAGAAATCTGTTGGGGTCTTCAGAACTTAAGGATTCAAGGTCCCCAAAGAAAATAACTCTCTAAAGTGAACCCCGATTTTTATATGTTGTGTCTTTTTTGGTGCATTTACTAAATATTGCTTCTGTTCAAGAGACTGAGAATCCAGGAAAAGGGTAAGTACTGATAGGCAGAGAAGTTAGCCAACAGAATATTGGGGTATCTTATGAGAGTGATGAGATAAAAAGTGGAATTCAGAACTGTCAAAATAGTTACGATAAGAGGTCCAAGATCTGATATAGAATTCCTCCTAGGGATTTGCTGCTATGTGAGCTGCATGTACTGTAAGGTGAGTGATTTCAACAAAAAGGAGCTTAAAAGCTTGACAAAGTTTTCGGTAGTTTTACAATGTTGAGATACAAAACACATGAGGTCAGTCCCTATGAAAGAGATGGCTTTTAGGAAAGACAACATTCTCAGTCAGACGCCTAACTGGCTACCCCTTACAATAAGCCTCAATGCGATTAAAGCTCAAACTTCTGGAGCCCAACTGATGAGATCCACTGGACTATCTTGTTGGATTGAGACATCCTACCCTATTGGAAGTTCCAAAAGTTAAAGTAGAAATATATACTTTTACAGATGATATCATGCTAAATAAAATAATGACAAGTATATAAAAATGAGATATAGAATAAAAGTAGAAAATTAAAACAGACCCATTCCATAGAGAAATTAATATAATTTTAATGAATATTATTAGAAAAAAGTAGATGCCTAAATAGAGAATTCACTCAGAAAAATGTACTTTACAAAAAAAAATCTAGTGAAAATCCAAAAATAAAAGAACACAGTAGGAGAAGTAGAAAATGTATGGATCTAAAACTTTTGGAACATAGCAGATTGGTAAATTAGATGATAATGTCCTAATAGAAGCCAAGAAAGAAAGAAAGAGAGGAGAAGAAAATGATAAAAGAGTAGATATGCCTTATATGTGTGCCATTGCTTACTTGGAAGTAAGACAAGATGGAACGGGCCACATTAATATTTGAACATAATTACTAAGAATTTTCTAAAACTGAAAAAATATATGCATCACAGCTGTAAGAAACCTAAATGAACCTAACCATGGAAAACAGCAAGTCAAAGAAAAAGAGGAAAAATAAACAGAGAAAAGTCAACCCTCTTGAAGGGATGCATTCTCTTTGGTGGAATAAAGCTTTAATATTTAAAGCTGAATTTTCAGTAGAAACAATGGAACCTAGAAAATCATGGAATGCCATTTTTAAAAATACTATTTTTTAAAACACAAACCTGCCAACACACTTGAAATTTTATAAGGTTAAATAGAGGGCCCATGAAAAAAAAATAACGACCCTGAGAGAAATGGATTGGCACAGAAGCTGCAACACAGGTTCAAACAAAGCAGCAATTGTGAGGCCAGCATGGGGTCATTGCATGCTGTTGGACTTGGACAGGGACATTCTGTGCCAGCACTGCCCTGTGGGCACACTACTGCAACCGCCAAGACGCTGACTTTTCACTAGAAGTGACTGAAGCGAGAAAATACGGAATAGCATCTTTAAAATACAGGGGTGATCAAACCAAACCAAACCACCTGCCAATGCCGAATTCAAAGCTCAAATAAAACATTCTTAATAATGAAATAAAATATTTCCCAAACACCAAAAGCCAAGGGACGTTATCACTAGCAAATTCAGACGACAATGATGATTAAAGACAGTTTGTAAGAGTGAGAAAATGTATATAACACAGGAAACAAAGGGTGGGAAAAAAGATGTGATAGTTACAGAATGAGTAAATATGTGAATAAAAACTCATGTTTATAAAAAATACTCAAACTATATATTAAGTGTTGCTGAAAATTCACAAAGTGTACATACCTTTATACCATGTAATGCCCGAAGTAGTTCACTATCATAACAATTGTCTCATTTTCAAGATGAATATTACTTGCATGAATATTCAAGATTAATGTATTCATTCTATTGATGTGATAAAACACTTTTAAATATAAAGACATTTACTTTATGATTCCAGATATTACCTATTGTGGCAAATGTCCCATGCACAATGGCAGGGAATATGTATCATTTTATATGGAATGTTATATATCCAACTGGCCTGTTTTGTTAATCACAGCAAATCTATAACATACTGATTATTTTATATTTATTCTATCAGTTAAGTATAGCATGTTGAAGATCTTAGCTATATCTCCTTTTTGTTTTACTTTAACATATTAAAAATATATAAATTTTTATACAGGCATCTTTATAAGAGTAGGCAGTATTATTTTAGTAGTGCTTATAAAAGGGAAATTTATGAGATTCAGTACATGAACATCAGCTTGATATTGGCAAGAATATAGATGTCTTCCCATTGGTTGACCATGTAGGCGTCATCTCAATTAGTCTTCTCTGCATTTCTGCAGGCTTCTTTGCATCAGTGTCTTCAGTGAAATTTAGACTTCTTCCTTCAATATGATCATATTGATCATCTATTAACTCCTGAAATGGTTGTATACGCACACAATTTCTTTTTTTGAGGGGCACAATGACTGTATATATCCCTTCTATCTTTGAAGGCTTCCTGAATTTTTCGATATTTTATTCATATAACCATTCAAAATTTCACCTTGAGGCTTGACAATTTCCGTTTTTCTTTTCAGCTTTAGAAAAGCTGAGTGTGTCCTTCTTTGGGGTCTGGGACCACAGGTCCTTGTATATCCCATAATCTTATTTTACCTTGTCTTCTTGAGCCACCCTTTGAAATCTTCTGTTCCTTCACTTAGCTACTTTATGTTTAAAAGCAAATTTCAGAGTCTCTTTTAACACAAAGGAACATTGCTTTCTTGATACGTGCTGCCCTCGCGTCACCCCACAACTCATCGTGTCCATTTGTTTTCTCTTTGTCGCCTGTGCTCTGGAGGTGGTCCTGATTTCAGAGAGACACACTTAAGGTCAGAGTTTGGCCCTTGTGGAGTTGTTTGAACATTTCCTCAACTTCAATGTCAACGTTCATATAAGGTATTAATGTTCTGTTCCACAATTGAGCCTTGACCTTATTCTGACTCATGATATTGACTTTCTCCATCACCTTTTTCCACACACGTAGTCAATTTGATTCCTGTGCATCACATGTACGGTCACTTCTGTTGTTCAAAAACCATGTATTTGTAATGAACAATTCGCTTATCTTTCTAAAATTTTACCATGTGATCTTTTGCAATGTTTGCATCACCAAGACCAATTTTTTCAACTCCTTTTTCATCATATTTGCTTTAAACTTTCACATTCGAATTCCATTAGTTATCAATGAATCTTTGTTGCATTTTTTATTAATTTCAGTAGGCAGAATTTGATAGAAATCTTTAGTTTCTTCCTCTTTTACATTAGTGGTTCATGCTTACATTTGAATAATATTTGTAATAACTGATTTTTCATGTAGTTGTATGAATATTATTCTATCATTTACAGTGTTGTACTTCAGTTAGATCTTGGAATATTTCTTTTGACAGTGAATACACCACCATTCCCCTTCAATTTGTCTTTTCTGCATAGTAGAACAGATGAATTTCTGATCCAAAATGGCCAATACAAGTCAATTTTAGCACACTGATGTATGAGTAATTTTATTTTTCATTACTTCCAATTTATCTCAATTCATACATTCTGCATTCTAATTATTATTTGCAGTTGTTTCTTCTCATTGTCCAAAATAATTTTATACTTAAATTAAGATTTTTTAAATAGCTAAAACAAACCTGCCTGTACATATGTATATGTGTGAAAGATATTTTTACAGAATAATAATGATTCTTTATTAACATATTTCCTATATGGCTAATAAACAAAAAATTCTAAATATTTAAAAATAGAAGTCAAATAAACATATCAGTCTCATTCTAAATATGGATTAGGGCAAAATGATTAATTGCAAGATATTAGAAAATAACTTTTCCACATTTCACTTTATGCTTATACTCAAATTGCAAAGTATTTATATAAACTAAAATAGATGAACTACGTTTACATATGAAGTAGTGCCTTTTTCAAAAGGAATAAACAGTTATACTGTCACCTTTTATTCTAGAATCATGTTTAACTCTTAACATTAGTAACAAAAGGTAAATCTTCTTTGCAAATATAAAATCCACAGGTTTCTTGCAACACATAGGAAATGCACATGGTCATTTGTTTACTTTTCTTTATTAAGTAAACCATTTCTTTGCAAATACAGCCCTAAATAGCTAATTAGATTTCCTAATAGCACTAGAAACCATCATGGGGATAATGTATAAGAATTGTTTCATCAGCAAAATTAAAAGGGGATACCACCTAATCCTTTTTTGTTTTTGCTTTGTAATTTAAACTGCAAAGGCTTTTTTCATATATATTTTTTTAATATTGCAAATCATTGCTGTCTCTAGAGCTTACATTAATGGGCAGAAGACTAAATTGCAATAGTAGGCTAATTTGCACCCAAGCATTTCATATTAATGAAATAGATTTTTCAGATATCAGGAAACATACTCCCTTTGCAAGTTATTTTGTCTCTATTCCGAGTGCTCTGGGAAGTCTCATCGACTGGAAATGCCCCTCAAAAGACCTTTCTAGGGAGAAAGAAGCAATTTCCATGAGCGCAATGATGGCAGTAGCTGCTGGGCATATTTCTAGAGGGGTTCATATGGAGAGAGAAGGAAGGTACAAAGAAGGTATTGCAAATATAATGATTTGGGTAAACAAATGATAAAGCTTACCTAAAGGATGTCTTTATAGTACAAGCCACTGTAATGAAGGAAACTTTGTCTTTGCCATAAGACAGTTTTAATATGTCTTTTTTATTCAGTGGCTATTGGTATTGCATTTTTTTTGCAATTGGGAATGCTTATCAAAACTAAAATTAGTTTATTTTTCTAAATTCTTTTTTTTTTTCATATTGCAAACCGGGAATCTTAAAAAAAAACCTGGTTACCTGATATCTTTCTAATAGTATTTGTCGTCAATGCAGCTAGCATAACTTACTATGTTCTCTATGCTATCTCTTCTTGGCTTTTCCTTTAAAGCTTTGAACCGCTAATGTGTCACTGTAGATCAAGGAGCTGAAGTGAAAATTAAAGTAAACTTTGAAACGTGGCATGTAGGTATTTAGAAGCCAATTGCAAACTATGGTTTTAAATTGGATGTATTATAAACCTAGAAAATGAGTGATCGCTCGCTGAAAAGATTGATTATTTCCTTGGTGATTATAAATAATAAAGCCATCAACTCCATGATGAGATATGCTGTGATCAAATAGTTCTGGAAAGATTACAGTGGAGTACAACTTCTCTACTAAGATCCCTGTCCTGATGGAAGCTTGCTTCTTGTTGAATCTGGCTCCTGTATCCAGCTCATCAAACTCAACATTTTGAAGTTCAGCCAAAGAGCTGCTGTATTGCCCACAGACAAGTAAGTAATCAGCAGCCTAGCATCTGAACTATGCCCTGGCATTCACTGCCTCTACATCTACCAGCTTGTACGCTTCCTGTGGCAGCTCCCTGATTCCTGGTTTGTCTTCCTGCTTCCTAATTCATCTTCCTGCTTTTTGCTTCATCAGCCCACTGCAGTTATGCATGTGAGGAGAAGCCCCAGGCTGAACTTGAACCTGCCTAGACCTATCTGCTTCCACAGTTGTGTGACCCATTTTTTAAAACAGAAATTTCTTTCTTCATTATATACCCACAAATATAATCCAAGCTCTATGTGATTAAGAACAAGTTTTAGGTCATATAAAATATATATCCATATGCTGCTATTATATATGCACTAAAATATAGATAATAAATTAGCAATTAAATGCAATATAAATAATCAGAATAAGATGAGAAGTAGTCGCTGGGTCATTGATATTTCAAACGGCTTCAAATTGATGCCTACATTATATTTTTATTTTATGTTAATTTTCAGGACAATTGTTTTTCATCAAAAGAGTTAGTAAAGAAACAATTCATAAATAGACACAATATAGGCAATGCCTACACTTTGTACAAATAAAGAGTGTACTATTTAACATTTCTGAGAAATTCATTACCAGCAAATGCATGCACAATTCATTATACAATTTAAGCTCCTTAATGTTTTCTTGGTACATTGCCTGTGATGTTTTTAGAGCACTTCCTTTATATTGAGAATGAAAAAGGAAAATAACATCAGTATTTGTTCTAAAAATGGCTTCTTTAATAAGAGTTCTTCACACTGATACTTTACTTAGCTCACTCAAACATATTGAAACAATCACAAAAAGAATTTTAGACATTCCTCTTAAATATAGCATTTTCTCCACAAGCTAAATTTATACCAGTTATTGTGGGGAGAAGAAAGAGATAAACATGTGATGTTTAAAATATCAGAAACTCTTTCCATAAGAGTTAAAAAGGCAACATTTTTCGGTCAGAAACTATTGGTGTCAATCGAGGTATACCTACAGAAAATGGCGCCTAGGACAAGAACTGAACTTGTGCTGTAGATGAGGAAAGTAATCAGTGCTCAGTGACAGTCTCCAAATCGCTGCATATACCACCTCCACTCCTGAACACCCCCCTCTTCTTGCCCCCCACCTCCTGCCCCAAGCCCCACACAATTTGAATTCCTAAGGACAGTATCTAAGTTTTGACCTCCCACTTTCCAGATGAACAGATGTTGAGAGTTGAATCGCATTAGCTAAAACACTTCCTTTTCTCTTGTCAAGCTGCTTCAGTCAGCCTCCACAGTGTCACCCCCCACCCCCCACCTCACCTCCCACATGCCCTTTGACCTGTACCTGGAGACTAGTACTCTCCTCTGCTCCAGTCCTTAGGACTTTTGTGTCTACGATGCTTGGGCCACATCTGGTTAATAGAGACTGTTGAGTGGTGCCTCCCTTCTCATAACTGAGATATACTTCTGGTTCTCAGTGAGTTGATTTGGAAAAATTGGAAGTCATCATAATTTTCAATTAGATAGAGAGAATGGTAAACTAATAAATGCACTAACGTTAAGAGAGAACATGAAATTTGGAATCAGAAAGAACTTAGCTAGCAGTTAACTCACCGAGTGATCTGATAAAGTAATCTGTCTGAATCTTGGTGCCATTCACTGCAGATTAAAGACAATAATATCTACATCGAAGGGTTTTTATAAAGTGTATTAAGATTATTATCAACAATATTCCATGAAGTACATGCAATATATTATGCACACATATCTTATTTGACCTTCATTCTTTATATGGTTTCACCAATAATTAAAAAGATACAAAATGAATGATTCTCTACTTTTGATGATGCTAAAAATATATCTAGTTTTCAACATTTTCTGTGTTTTTTACTGTTTTCTTATTGGGGTTTATTGCAGATGTATTTTTGTCACAGAGAGTAACCCTCTTGCATTTTTTTAATATTTTTTTACTGTTTTTTATTATTTGAAACTCAGGATTGACGAACTGTAGAGATAGCAAGTAGAATAAGGTTACTGGGGGGACACAGTTGTGAAGGAATGGGGGGTAAAGGGGAGCTGATATCAAGGCGGTCAGATGGATAAAAATGTTTTTTAAATGATTGTGGTAGAAATTGTGCAGTACTGCTTGCTGTGATTGAACTATGGAATGATA
>NW_022107431.1:69519762-69521286 GCF_000313985.2 Echinops telfairi
ATTATTATAATGTTGAACACAACTTACAAGGACAGAGCTATGGAAAAAACTCAAGTGTACAGTTGTTTTCTTGTATGAAAAAAGGTGAAATGTTGATAGATGATAAACCTTGTTCTGGACATCCCAAATAGATGAAAATGTCAACTCATTTGGAGTTCATTCGACCAGCTCAGATGGTTAATCAAGCTTTTTATTTAGAGACCCTGAAAAGACTGCATAACAGTGTGTGACAAACAAGGCCTGATGTGTGCCAGACAGTGGTCTGGTTTTGCCACCAAGACAATGCCCGTGCTCACGCAGCTGTCTCTGTGCACCAGTTTTTGGCAAAGAACAGCATACCTCTCTTGCCCCACACACCTTACTCACCTCACCTCACTCCCTGAGACTTCTGCTTGTTCCTGTGAATGAAGAGGGACATGAAAGGACAGTGTTTGGCAATGTGAAAAAGGTCAAGAAAAAATGAGGTTTGGCTGTCAACCATCCAGATGAATTTGAAAAATGTTTCCAAGAGCAGAATCACAAGTTTGACAACTGTGTTAAGTGTCAGCAAGAATACTTTCAAGGTGATGAGGTTTTTTTGTAAGAACATTTAAATACATAGCTTTGAAAAACAATTGTTTTGGAAACCCCCTCTTATATATCACCGTCATTTAGTGCTTTCCAGCTTATAGAAAGCCTCTAGAAAAGGACAGAACTGCAGCTATGGGTTTCCGAGACTGTGTATCTGTGAGGAAGGAGGAAGCCTTGGATTTCTCCTGTGGAGTGACTGGTGGTTTCAAACCCTTGATTTTGCACACAGTAGCCTAACCTCACTACTTCATTAGAGTTCTTCTGACTGATATCATACAACATAAAGCATTGTGACAGTACAAGAAACTGCACTTTAAGTTTTTGTCCTGAGTGTTCACTGCTATAACATTTCAATTTTCATTTAGCAGACTCTAATATGATCCAAGACAGGAGCACTGTAGATATGCTGGTTACATGTTGGGCTACTAATTGCAAGGTCAGCAGTTTGAAACCACCAGTTATTCCATGGGAGAAAGCTGAGATTTCCTACTTCCATAAATATTTTTTGTCTCAGAATCCATGGGGACAATTCTACACTGTTCTACAGGTTCACTATGAGCTGACATTGCTTTAATGGCAGTGAGCAATAATATCCAAGACACCCTGGTGGCATTGTCATTAAAGTACTTGTCTTCAACCAAAAGGCTGATAATTCAAACCCATCAGCTACTCCACGGACAAAAGATTGGTTTGTTTATACTCACTTACGAATTGCAGCCAGACAAATTTATTGGAGTGATTCTATTTTTCTGTTTTGTTCATAGGTTTCTTAGGAGTCTGCATTGACTCAATGGCAGTGGGAATAGTATTCAAGATCATTAAATTTAATTATATATGCCATTTAAATTACAGTGCAATTAATGATAGAAGGAATGGAGTGGCGAAGTCTGAGGGAATGCTGAAGGTGTACTTTGGGGCCAGGGCATGGCGCCCCAACAGACTGGACTGGAAAAC
>NW_022107431.1:69523258-69527372 GCF_000313985.2 Echinops telfairi
ATGTATGTATGGATTGTGATAAGAGTTGTATGATCCCCTAATAAAATGAATATTAAAAAAAAGAAGTTGCAAACCCTTGAAAATGGCTACAATGCATATGTAAATATATTGTGCATACATTTAACATCACAAATAAATTTTCAGCTATATATATTTGCATATCTATATTTTTGTTGTTAGATGCTAAAAATAGACTCTAATTCAGATATATCTTACATAAAACAGATACAAACATATAAATATCACCTGGTTCTGCATCATTCTCAATCATTGCTATTTCAAACCCTTTGTTGAAGCCATTGTATCAATCCAACTCATTTAGTGTCTTCCTCTATTGGCTGGCCCTCTACTTCTTCGAGCATGCTGTACTTCACCGAGGATAGGTCCCATTCCATAATGCAGCTAAAGCCTGTGAGAGATAGTTCCCTCACCCTTGCTTCTCAAGGGCATTCGGCCTATACTTCCTCAAAGGAAGATTTATTGTTTCTCAGAAGCTCGTGTCATATTGAACACAGCATACCAAATGGAGTAACCATGGACAATAAAAAGGCTGTCAAGAAGGCCACCAAGAATAACGAGGTGAACAACATGCTGCTGAAATTGGCCAAAATCCAAGGCTATCAAACTAAACACTTGAGGCTCCACTTCTTATCAGATTGAGCACCCATGACTACACCTACAAAAATTGTATAAAAATCCAGCTCAAAGTCCAGAGGGGAGAGCTGCTGGACCACTGCAATGCGACAGGACTCTCACTCACTCCCTCGCTCTTGCTAGTAAGTCTTTCCTGTTGATCTTGACTTGCTATTGATATGTGTGAATGCCTGTTAGAATAACGTGGTTAGAAGACTGTTATAGAGCGTGCTATGATTACGAGAGCACCGGCTCTGTGCAAAGCTTAGGGACTGAGAGTTGCTGCCCTGGAGCACATTGATTCCGAAGCCAGCTACTAGGGATGCAATTTAGAGACTGCAAGGTCGCTGCCTCAGGGCATAAACTGATTGATTCCTAAACTCTTGTCTTTTAGACTGTCATAAGGTGCTCAAGACAGATAGTCAACATTATTCAATAGCACCAGAATTCTAATGCTTCTTTAGTCTAATTTCCCTTTTAATTGTCCAACTTGGCATGCATAGGAGGCAATTCAAAATACTATAGCTTGGGTCACTTCACCTTAGTCATCAAAATGAAATTTTACTCTTCTGCACTTTAAAGAATTCTTTTGCAACAGATTAAATATGTTTCTATGAATGATTGCCTGTACTGCCATAGATACTGTTTATTGATCCAAGAAGAATTAAATTATTAGCAATTTCAACTTATTTTTTATTTTCTACAATGTTGGTCATTGCTCCAGATAAAAGGATTTTTTTTTGTCTTTATGCTTGTCTGTAATCCCTGTCAACACTAGATGTAGCCTTTGACCTTTAGCAGCACATGAGTGATGTTCCCTTCACTTTCAGCTGCCTAGGCTGGATCATCTGCATATCAGACATTCTTAGTCAACATTCCTCCCATTCTGATGCAGGATTCTTCTTCATATAATCTAGCTTCTCTAATTATTTGCTAAGCATACAGATTGAATAAGTATACTGGAAGATACATCCCTGATGCATGACTTTTCTGATTTTAAACCATGCACTATTCTTTTGTTCGATTTGATCCATGTACAAGCTTTTCATGAACAAAATAAAGTGACCCGGGAATTCCCATTCTTTTCAAGAGTATCCATAGTTTATTATTGTCCACACTGTTGGATGTCTTGGCATAGTCAATAAAGCACAAGTAAACATTTTTCTGGTGTTTTCTGCTCTCAACCAAGATCCCTCTGACATCAGCAATGATAAATAGCCCTTGTTCCAAGCCTCTTCTGAAGGCAGTCTGAACATTGCCAGCTTCCTGTTAATATACTGCTACAACCATTGTAGGATGATATTCTTCAAAATTGTACTTGCATGGGATATCAATGATATTGTTTTATAATTTGAGCACTATTTTTTTGAAAAACATATTTTATTTTGAAAAACATATCTTATAGCTCTTATAGCATTCTACACATCAATTGTATCAAGCATATTTCTATAAATGTTGCCATCATAATTTCCAAAACATTTTCTTCATGACTCTTTGATATGAGCTGCTCGTTTTATCTCCTCCCCTCTCAACCCTGCCCCCTTCATGAGTCCTTGATCAATTATATATTGTCATTATTATTTCATATCTTATACTGTCTATTGTATCCCTTCACCCACATTGCAGTTATTCATTCCCTTCGGGGAATGGGGTAGTGAGGGGGCTATATATCCAACTTTGTGGTGGGTTCCCCCTTTCTTCCCCTTTCCCCTCCCTGACCATCACTACATTCACTACTGTTCCGAAGGATTTATCTGCCCTGAATTCCATGTGTTGAGAACTCTTATCTATACCAATGTGTGTTCTCCAGTTTAGCCATCTTTTAAGGTAGAACTACGTTCATGGTAGTGGGGGGAAGGAAGCATTCAGGAAGTAGAGTAATGATGTATGTTTCATCAGTGCTCTACTGCACCTTGGTTGAATCATTCCTTCTTTGGAATCCTGCTGTGGGGGGATATCCAACTCCACACAAAATTCCCTTGTTGGCATCCATATAGTTGTTTGTTTTGGATCTTTTGATACCTGATACTTAATCCTGTTGACACACATGATTATACAGGTTGGTGTGCTTCTTCCACATGGGCCTAATTTGCTTCCCTGCTGGATGGCTGCTTGTTTAACTTCAAGTCTTTAAGACCCCAGACGTTATATCTTTGATAGCTGGGCACCATCTACTCTCTTCACCATATTTGCTTATGCACTCCTTTTGCCTTCAGTGATCATGTTGGGATTGAGTATCAGAGTGTGGGGATCATGAGTATCAGAGTGCCAGATTATTAGAACAAAGTGTTCTTGTGTTAAAGGAGGCCTTAAGTAGAGGTCCAAAGTCTGTCTGCTATATAAGTACTTAACATATACATATGTGTACATTGGTCTCTTTCCCTCTCATTATAAATTGGTATATTTACATATATACATGGCTATAGCTATACCTCTATAAATAGGTTTTGCTTCCTACATCTTTCTTCTATTTCCTTTCTCCTTCTTCCTATCTCACTATCATCTTGAGCCCTCTTTTGGGTCACCTTTCTTTGGAATGGATACAAATACAGACCTCTTCCTGTCAATCAAATAGCTGTCTTCCAAATCTCTTGGCATAGACGAGTCCGTACTTCCAGTGCTTCAGAAGCTCATTGAAACATTTCTATTGGAGTTCCTTCATGACCAAGAACTTTGTTTTTGGCTAAGGCTTTCAGTGCCTCTTGAAATTCTTCCTTCAGCTCATTGGTTCTTACTCATGTGGTTCTTCCTGAAATGGTGAAATGTTTACTATTTTCTTCTTTTTTGTGTAGTGATTCAGTGTAGTCTTTCCATCTTCATTTGATGCATCATCAATCATTCAATATTTTGCCCATAAACTCTATCAACATTAAAAATCAAAGCTTGAATTGCTTTTCTGAGGTTTTTCCCTCTTGATTGTGCCATTCCCGGTAGAGTAAATCATATGATTTTCTGATTCAGAAGGGTCAATGCCAGTCCATTGCATCTCGCAATGCCTAGGATTTGATATTTATATCTTTCATTTCATTTTTTATGAATTCCAATATTCTAGATTCATACTTCATACATTTAAAAATCTCATTATCAGTGGGTATTTGTAGCTGATTCTCCTTACCCAGAGTCATGCCCATCAGCAAATGAAGAAGCTGAAAGCTACATTCCCATAGTCTTTACCTCACTCAAGCCACCACTGTCAGCTCCCCTCTGAGAGATCAGTTCCGTCTCAGTCACTTTCCCAGTGTCCTCTGACCCAAGGAGCCCGTCTTCTGGCCCCGGGTCTGGCAGTGTTCTGTGTCCAGCCAGGCGACCTGCAGTTTCTAACAATGTTTCCAAGCTACACAGAACGTTTTCAGTGGCTATTTACTACTAAGCGGACTGCAGATTCCTCTGTCATTGTCTGTTCTCAGTCTGGAAGTTCTCTAAAACCTGTTCACTAGAGGTGACCTGCAGGCACTGGAAACATCAGCTACATAAGTTCTAG
>NW_022107431.1:69528252-69530144 GCF_000313985.2 Echinops telfairi
GGAAGTGAGCCTTGCAAGCTGAAGCAGGGAACTGCTAAGGCAGCTGCACCCTGATCCGACCATCAGAAAGCAAGAGACCCGAGAACTCAAAAGGCTGTGCTCACCGCTGAGCCATTTATCCCTCCACCCTTCAATTAATCCCACACATGTTTATCGGCCAGGTTGGCACAATAAACTACTCAAAGATGCACCCTTGAAACCAGGCGCCAACAATGTTACAGAACATTAGTTGCTTTGAACATAGGAGTGTATATATCTGTTCGTGCTATGTTCTTTATTTTTGCAGGGTTTATACCAAGTAGTAGAATTGTTGAGTTATATGGTAATACTATTCCTAATTGTTTGAGGAAGAGTCATATCACTTTTCAGGATGTTTTGAACTTCTACTGTTTTTGCAGTTGTTGTTGTATGGTTGTCTATTTTAATACTGTAGCAAATCTTGGTAAATACTTCTACTAATTCATTTACCTTGGTCTTGGTGGTTAATATTTGGCATTGATGTGTATGCACTTAATTGGATGTAAGAATAATAATATATTAAGTATTTCATTATGTCTCATCATGTAATACTCTAGACTTTTCTATCTAGCTTAGAGATGACAAGGTTACCCTTGTGGTTTTGTGACTGGTCACATTAATATATGAGTATATTGCCACAAGAAGACTTTTACTAGATATACTGCTTTTCATATACATATTATTATATGTTTGTTTTTTTAGTATTTCTGTTATGCTTCCATCTTCCTGTAAATGAACCTCTCAGATTTTATAGAGTTACTTCTTACTCTCATTTTATCTCACTTTGTGTTTACACAGGATTATGCTTTAATTAAAATATTAGGCCACCATTTATTCATATGACTAAAAATATCATGTTTGCTCTAGTTCCCCACTTAGACCCTTTCAGTTAATGATGCATAACCCAAACTTGGGGTTGCATACTTACTATTATTAAGCACAAGCAGGTACTTTTTTATGTATTAGACACTTGCATGTGCTATCTACACTATGGTGTCATTAGGAATACTATTTTGGAAAACAATTCACTGTATTTTTGTTTTCTTTTGCACCCCATTGCCATATGACAACTCTATTGTTCTCTCCTGATTTAACTTTGGTGGAATTAAATGTCAGCAGAAAAATATTTTGTTGGTTTTTATTTCCCAAAATACATATTGAGTTTGTCTTCAGGAAACTATACTATAATATTGTTTCTGATCATCCATAAAACAAATGATTTTCAAGAATTCTATAAGTAAAGTAAAAAGTAATATCTCTTTTTTGTATTTTTCTCAGCATCAGAGGATATTTTCCTACATAAGCAAAAAAATAAAAAATATTTTACATCCACAATATGGTAAAAATCCCCCAAAGTCATTTATGGACTTAATTTCTTGCACAATATTACTAGCGTATCTCAAAAAATGTACCTGTGTTTAGCTTTGATTAACAAAAAAAGGGTGCAGACAAATCTCCGTAAGGTAATAAGTGCTCATTTTGAATGAACAGTTCAATTCATATAGAATTACTTTGGCTTTAGCCCCACCACTTGACATAAATAGTCAACAAACAAATCAAATTCACTATTATAATTGAAAAACATGTACAATTTGAGCACCTTTAAAGAATAGTAATTGATTTTCTCACACTTTGACAGTTAAAAGTCCAAATCAAGGTCTCATTCTTGATTTTTGTGTGTGAACCTCTCTGATAGCTTCTAATTTCTGTGGTAGTCTCTGGCCTTCTTTTGTTTATACAGATGCCTTCACGAGGTATTTCCCTTCATCTGTGGGCCTCGTGTATGCTTTCCATTTTATAAGACGCACTTTACTCTTGGTACACTTTAAGATAACCCCAGAAAACTACTATTTCAAAAGAGGTTCACATTCACA
>NW_022107431.1:69530865-69532068 GCF_000313985.2 Echinops telfairi
TCATGCCTGATGTTTCCATGTAAACGTAGATCTACATATACATGACAATTAATGTAGCTGGAGGCCATTTTGGTTGCTGTGGTGGAGTGAAGTTTCTTAATTGGCTCTTCTACCCATTTCTCTGAAACTCCCACCAAATGAGTGGACAAGACTCTATAACTAGGGCATTTGTTACTCTAGTAGAGAGGATTAGTCAGTTTTTGTTATCATCCCCGTCTACAATCATACACTTGAAGCAGCAGCACAGAGAGAAAGCCCAGATCCATCTGCCCATTCCAGAACTTTGTTTGAAGTGGTGGGGGCCCGGGCCAGAGGTCCCAGAGAACTGAAGCTATATATGGTAGAGCAGTGCTGGGACCATGGAACTGTGGGACAGACAAGCTTCCTGGTCCACAGAGGCAGAGATCAAAGGGTAGACGTGGAAAGTGCTGGGGACTAGACAGAGACTTGGCTCACAGAGCCTTTAGCTTCCGCTTTACTTCTTTCCCCTCCCTATCTTGGTGAACATCAGACTTTTTCCTTTGTTATGAAAAACTTGGTCTTGACTATTTACAACAGTGGTACATAGATGAGTTGTTCTTTTGTGATTGACCCATCATAATGTCCTCCAATTCCATTCATGCCATGAGTTGCTTGTTTCATTATTACTTTTTAGCCATGCCTGGTATTCCATCGTGTGTATGTAGTAAATATTCTTTATGCATTCTTCTATTGATGGACATTTAAGTTGTGTCCATCTGGCTATGGTAAACATTGCTGTGATGAACATAGGTGTGCATATGCCTATTTGCAGTGTGGCTCTTAATTTTCTAGAGTAGACCCAGAATTGGGATTGCTGGGTCCTATGAAATGCCTATTCCCAATTGTTTGAGTTAGTGCCGTATCACTTTCCACTGTTGTTGCACATGGTTACAGTCCCACCAGCAGTGTGTAAGGCTTCCAATCTCTCTGCAGCCACTCTAGCATTTTCTCTTTTCTGTTTTGTATTGCTTTTACCTTTGCTGTCAGTGCTGGCTGTTTTGATTTGTATCACTAAGGGGCTAATGAGCTTGAGCATTTCTTCACATGCTTGGTGACCATTTGGATGTCTTCTTCGGTTAACTGTTTCTGCCTATTGCCCACTTTTAAACTTGATTATTCCTCTATTGCTTGCTGAGGTGTTGCAGTTTTCAACAGATATTTCCCTTGTCAGATGTGTCATTG
>NW_022107431.1:69532909-69539802 GCF_000313985.2 Echinops telfairi
AAACAAAAGAATGAAATCAAACAAAAGAATATTTTAATGGAATCATAAAATGAACTCTAACAATATGTCAGCATAATTTTAATAACTAAGTTTGTTAATATGCTGAGTTTATCAGAGCACAGAAACAGGAAAAAAGTCAACTAACAAAGCTGAAAGTATATGGCAGAGCAGATCAAGAAAGGCTGCTTGATTCAACGGGTGTCTTGTGAGCTAGTTTTGTTGTTGTTTATTTAGAGGAATCTGAGAGCTTCAGAGTTCCCTATGCTTTTATTGCTCAAGGTGTCACTATCTAGATATTCTAAAAGATTGAAGGGTGATTATCTGCCTGGGGCTGATGTGTAACTTTTAGGAAGTGCTCAGTGTGCAGATTGTAGGTCTTCGACTTCTTTTCCTTCTCACCTCACCTGCTCTATCACATTTGCCCTAATAGCTTTCCTGTGTCTCTGCGGAGTCTGACTTTTAATCCTTGTGTGTGCTCACTTTAATTATTTTAATGATTTCTATTAAAGTCCTGAAATTATTTTTAAATACTTATTTTTTAAATGTAAATTTTAAGCAGAATTAATTCACACTTTGTCAAAACAAATACCATTCATATTTCTAGGCATCTTATTTTGTTTATCCAGGCTGCAGGTGTGCATAGAGCCATTCTATTACACAAATTACATAAATAAATTATAATTTTGTCCCCTGCCTATATATCCCTGGTGAACTAAACCTTGTACAGATCAGAAGTCATAACTTGCTATGAATGTGTAGGGAGCTCATCATATGCAATGGAATCTACTACAATGCATAGGAGATGGCTTGATAAAGTGCATAAGAAAACGGTTTTTAAAGAAAATGGAATTTTCTCACAACCTCTTTGAAGTCCCTTTATATATTTTTAGTAAAAAGATCCCATGTGTTCATGGGGGGTGGGGTATTGGTAAGGGGGATGGTTGTTGTTGTTGTTGTTTTTGCTCATTTATTCCTATGGAGAATAAACAAATATTTGGTGAAAGGATCTAAGCATTTGGTGAAATACACTGAGGTTTCCTCAATAGCTGAATTATATGAGATCGATGATAATGCAGATAGATAGATCGATGATAATGCAGATAGATAGATAGATGATAGTGTAGATCGATAGATGGGTACGTGAAGAAAATAAAAGAGAGCAAAAAGACAGAATCTGTGAAGGCTCCATCCCCCCAGTATCTGCTAGCAGAAAAGTCCCATGGAAGCTTTCTTGTAAGCTGAGTGCTATAAAACCAAACATTTAGCATTAATGTATATAAGAAAAAATTCTGGGCATTTCAGAGTAAAAAAATACCTTGTCATATCATACCAAATAGCATATAAAACTTAAAATAGCATTAGCGTGCTGTAAAAGAGGGATGATGTGATAAATGCACAGGCTGTATAAAGTGAAATTATACTGTATGTACAATCTATTTCCCCAGGAAGGAGTGTATGTATACCACCCTGAAACTGCTTAGGGGCTGAGTTGCTGCTCTAATAATTGGCAGTAAAACTAACATTGAATTCTGGTTTCACTTTTTGCCTTTTTTATAAAGGTGAAATTCTCTTTGGATTATATATTCACATATAAGGATATTTATAGGAATGGAAAATTTCACTCAACAAAGTAAATTTCACAATGTCTTGCATCCAAGGGGAGAAAAAGGAGGCACACAGAAAAGCTGAAAAATATGTATGTACACATACACATACACATACATATATATATATATATATATATATATACATAATGGTTTGTGGGAAAAAGGTCCATTATCTTTTAATTCTGTTTTTCCATGAGCTTTTGAGAGCCCCTGGTGTACACACACACACACACACACATGCACTTATTTAAAATACATAAAAGATGGTTTTCTCAACTTTGTTTTATAGATTTCAGATCTCTATAAATCTGATTATTTAATAAAAAGAAAAAATCTAAAGTTACTAATGCATAATCATTGTTCATTAAATTTATTTTCAAAATTAATAAACATAAAAACATTTTTATGCAAACAATGTATATATTACATGATTGTTTTTGTTTTCTTGCCTGCCATACTTTTCAAAACACACTTAAAAAATACCTCACTGGGGGATAAGGAAAGTAGGCTTGTTTATTAAGAAAAAATAGAGCACTCCCATTTTTTTGCATAAAAATATAAGAAACAGGCAGCCAATCAGCTAAGAAACAACAAAACCCACAAGGAAGAAACACACCAGCCTACCCTGACAGGAATGCTGAAGACAAAGCGGGTCCATAAGCAAATGCAGTGAAGAGAGCTGATGGTGACAAGCTGTCAAATTACATAGAATCTGGGGTCCCACAGGCTGGAAGATAAACAAGGGGCCATCTAACTGAGAAACAACAAAGCCCACATGGAAGAAGCACACCAGCCTGTAAGATGGCAAGATGGCGAAGGGGTCAGATATCAGGCATCAAAGACCTAAAACCGTAACATTGTGAATGAAGGGGAGTGCAGAGTTGGGGCCCAGGGCCCATCGGGGGGAAATTGGACATCCCCTTGCAGAAGGGCTGGGGGGGAAGAGATGAGCCAATCAGAGTGCAGTGTAGCAACGATGAAATATGCAATTTTCCTCTAGTTCTTAAATGCTTCCTCCCTCCCACTACCATGATCCCAATTCTGCCTTGCATATCCGGCTGGACCGGAGGATGTGCACTGGCAGAGATAGGAATTGAAATACAGTGAACCCAGGACAGATGAAACCCCCCAGGACCATTGGAGAGAGTGGCGATGGAGGGAGGGTGGAGGGAAGGTGAGGGAGAAAGGGGGAACAGAGGACAAGGTCTACATATGGCCTCCTCCCTGGAGAAGTGGGTGAGGGAGATGTGGGATGGGGTAAGATATGATAAATAATAATAATTTATAAATTATCAAGGGGAAGGGGGGAGGGGGGAGCAGAGAGGGAGGGAGGAAAACGAGGAGCTGACACCAGGGACTTGAGTTGGAGAGCGGGTGTTGTGAGAATGATGAAGTCAACATATGTACTAATGTGCTGGACACAAGTGTCATATATACGGATTGTGATGACTTGTATGAGCCCCTAATAAAATGATTATTAAAGAAATATAAGAAATCTACATAATACTTGGGGGGACTAACTTTTTATGATCAAATAAAACAATATTGTTTTTATGAAATTCTCTCAGAGGCTGTCTGCTGACTGCTATGATATACTCAGTTCTAAAATATTGTTCTTAAGAAACTCTAAGAAGCCTCTAAGAATCCTTACAAAGATTTCTCAAACACTTAATTATTTATAGATACAATGAGTTAAAAAATGCATTCTTTTGCTTCACTACACCGGGTGTCAGGTGATAAAGAACAGTAATCCCAAAGAGATGGAAAACAAATGAGATGAGCACGATGATTGGTACAGCTCAGTAGATAGAAAACACTGCCAGGATGTAGGACATCGAAGCAGCAGCCAGAGCTAGTGGATTCAGAGTCTAAGGACACTACAGCAGGTAGATTATGTGAAGATATTATCTGAGGCCAGAAAATGAACCAATCAAGAGAATTGGAGGGAATAGCAGAAGGCATGCACACAGGACAAGGAAGAGTCCTTGCTGCACCAACCAGACGCAAACATTTTAATTCACGAGGGCCTGCGTGAAGTATTCCATTGGACCTTGTGTCAAGAATAGGGACTCTTTACTGCAAATCTTCCCAGAGAAGCCAGTCAGCTTTCTCCTGTGAAACAGGTGAGAGACACGCACGGTCATCTTGTGCTGAGCAGCCCCTGTAACGCACAGCATCACCTTGGCTCCATGTCAGCCCAGCTCTGGTCCATTTAACAAATTTTAAAATTATTCCCAAGTTATTTAACAAAACGTGGGGATTTTTATAATATAATATAAATTATAATAACGTGGGTGGGTGGGGTGGGGGGCAGACAAAAACATCAGCCAACAAGGTGAAATCACATAGTCTCTTATCCAATAAAAAGGGAAAGAGGAAAAGAAATGCCAGCCAAGCAAAGCAGCAAAACACCGGACATGTACTTATGGAACATATCAACTGTCCCATGCAGAATCCAAACCGATAAGTTCATGAGAAGATCTGTTAGTAACTACCTCCAACCAGATACTTGAACGGCTTGGTGTATTTCAGCACATGTATAGATTCCAGATTTTCAAGAATATTAGGAAGATCCAAAAACATTGAAATTGCAATGTGAACTTTCTAAGATGAAAAAAAATATTGAATAAATTCATTGGGTTAACTAGTTTAGGGAAAAATGATAAAGAATGTCTTCGTTTCTTGCTGATTCTACAGTAGAAACCACTCAAGTGGGTGACATTGAGAAGCAGAAATTTACTTTCTCACAGCTTCGGAAGAAAGAGCAAATGCAACACCGACTTTAGTGGAAGGCCTTGTGTTCTCAGAATGCTTCTCTCAGCTTCTGTAGGGACCTTCGCAGTGCTCTTCAGTAATCTCCACATGGCCTTTATTTTATCCTACGATTGCTATTTCTCTCTGGGCCTAATCTGCTCTCTTTCTATCTCAAGGTGAATCGGTTTAAGGCATAGTATACACTGATCGCTGTTTGATTCCATGTAGTTGCTTCTAATTCATTGGAACACTATGTACAAAATAAATAAATGGAAATATTCCCCAATCTTGCACCAGCCTCGCCATTTTTGTTAAGCTTGAATCCTCTTTTGCAGCCACTATGTCAATCTCTCTTGTCAAGAACACCCCTCTTTTTCTCTGCCCTCTACTTCATCAAGCATGATGTCCTGCTCCAGGAATGGTCCTTTCTTGATAACACAGCCAAGTTCATGAGAAGTCTTACCATCCTGGCTTCCAAGGAGCATTCTGGTTGAACTTCCTCCAAGACAGAATTGACTATTCTTTGGGCAGTCCAGGTTTCTCTCAATATTCTTCACCAGCATCATAATTCAAATACACCAATTCTTCTTTGAATTGCCATACATTGTCCAACTTTCACATGCATATGAGGTAATAGAAAATACGGTCTTTGGGTCAGGTGCCACTTAGTCTTCCAAGTGATGCCCTTGATCTTCGAAACTTTCAAGAGGTCTTCTGCAGTAGATTGGCCCGATGCAATGTTTTTTAATTTCTTGACAATTGATTCCATGAGCATAGATTTTTGAATTCAAGCAAAATAAAATCCTGACAGTTTCAATTCTTTCTTTGTTTATCATGATGATACCTATTGGTCCAGTTATGGCAATTTTTGCTTTGTTTTGTTTTTTACACTGAGTGGCAATCCATACTAAAGGCTTTGGGGTTCAGCAGCAAATGTTTCAAGTCTTCTTCACTTTCAGCCAGCAAGGTTGTGTCATTTGCATCACAAAAGTTGTTAATAAACCTTCCCATCGTAATGTCACATTCCTCTACATGTCCTTTAGCTTCTTGGATTAGCGGCTCAGCATACAGAATGAATACGTGTGCTGAGAGGATAAAACTCAGACTCACTCAGACCTTTTCTGATTTTAAAGTATGTGGCACTCCCTTGTTCGGTTCAAATGACTGCCTCTTGATCCTTGTATAGGCCCTACATGAGCACAATAAAGCCTTCTGGAATGTTCCCTGGTCTCAATGCTTTCCTTAGTTTGTTATTATCCACATGGTTGACTGCCTTGTCTTTGAATAGTCAATAAAACACAAGTAAACATGTTTTCTGATATTCTCAACTGTCACTCAAGATCCATCTGCTTTCTGAAATGATATTCCTGGTGCCTCGACCTCTTCGGAATCTGTCTTGCATTTCTGGCAACTCACTTTTGATGCATGATTGAAATTTTAAAAAGTTGTCTAAAGCAAACTAATAATAGTGTTTAATAATTTCCAGATTTTTTGGGGGGGGGATCAACTTTCTTTAGAATGGGCACACTGTGGGGTGTGTTCCAGCAGTTTGTACAGGAGGCTCTCCCCCAGCCTGGACTAGTGAGAGCTTCTTCTGCTTCATCAGCTTGTCAAAATACTTCCATAAAGTACTTGATCTCTGTTTTTCACTAATGCCTTCAGAAGAAGAAGAATTGGTCGGCATTCTGAAATTTTGATACTATGGTACCTTTTGAAATAGTTGAAAGTTGACCAATTCATGTTCTGCAGTTATTCTTCTTCTGATATTTCTTCAACATTTTCCCATGGAATTCTTCATTATTACAACTCGAGGTTCAAATTTTTCTCTGTAATTATCTCATCTCCAGTGATATGCTGAGCGTTTCTGTCTTTTTGACTTTCAGCCTCCAGATCTTAGCGTATTTCATTAAACTGCTCCATCTCCTTGTGCTGCTCTTTGCCATTTTTTGTTTAGCTTGCTTACTTCATCATTCCTTCAATTCTCTAGCTTCTGTGCATTCTAGAGCAAGTCTGAGTCTCTCCTGACATCTATGTTTGTCTTTTCTTATTTCTCTGTCTTTTTAATGACTTTTTGGTTTCTTTGTATCTGATGTTATTGATGCCAACCCATAGTTCATCAGGTCTTTTGTTATTTGTGTTCAGTGTGTTGAATCTGTTCTTGAGATGTTCTCTAAATTAAGGTGGGAGAGACTCAAAGGTGTGTTTCAGGTGTTGTTAGTTTTTTTTTAAATTACATCAGCTTCAACCTGAAATTTTTATAGTGATGAACAATTGAACAATTGAAAATCCCAGATATCCCCTGGCCAAGTCTTTGGTGTAGTAAAATTCTCTCATGATAGCTCCAGTTTAATTTCTATCATCAGAGCCATATTTTCCAACTACTCTCCCTTCTTTTTTGTTTCAATCTTTTGCATTTAAATAATCAATTATTATCAATGTATCTTGCTTTCATGTTTGGTCAATTTCAGACAGAAGAAGTTTTAATAATTTATACATCACTATACAAAATTCTTTAATTTCTACATCACTATA
>NW_022107431.1:69540675-69556448 GCF_000313985.2 Echinops telfairi
AATTAAAATAAAATGTATTGTTTAAACGAGATTAAAATTAAGCATTATTTGTAGTTAATGATAAAAATAAGTGAAACAATATGAAAAAGGTCAGGAAGGGAGAAATAGAAGCTGTGTTAGTCTGGGTGGACTAGAGAAACAAATTCATAGAGACTCATATGTGAGTAAGAAAGACGTTTGTATACAAGAGCAATTGAACATTGAGAAAACATCCCAGTCCAGTCCAGATCAAGTCCATAAGTCTGATATTATCCCATATGTCTGATACCAATCTATAAAGTCCTCTTCAGACTTGAAACATATGCAATGACACCGATTGCAGGAAGATCACAGGCCAGTGGGTTGGAAGTATTCTGGATTCAGTGGCGTTGTAAGCATCTCTGGGTGAAACAGAGTAGGTCCATGTGGCTTCTCCAGCTCCCAGGGTGTAGCACCATGTGTCTTGTCATTAGAGCATCTCTCACAGAGGGAGTAGAGAGAGTGTCTCATGCTCACACAAAGGTCTCATTGGCTATGCACCCATTGACAGACTAGACTCCACTCATTCACTCTTAATCCTCAAATTGACAAATGATTATATAACTACCACAAAAGCATACCTATGTCAGCTTCTTTGACTGCTTACGAAGAGCTGTAATATCTCTGGAAGGTAGAGTGTACTAAGATAAAGTGGCGTACAATAAATTCTAAAACAATTAGTTTTATTTTAAGAGTTACAACCAAAAAGATAAAAAAAAGAGACAATGAACAGATCCTTGAAAATATTTAATTAATCCTAACTAATCCAGAAACTGTACTAAAAATTGTTATATGAATGTCAAAGATGGCCATTGTACATTGACCCCAGTTGTTTACATCTTCATAGCAAGTTGAGGTTAACTAGCACATCCCCCACCAAAGAAAGCCCAAGGGTGACCAATTCAACTGTGTACTCATCTGCTTATTTCATAACTAGCCAAAATTAGCCATTTTCCGATGTAAGCCATTTAGAACCTACCTATTATTCTACATACCCCAGGAAATGGAGCCTGAGCTCTGAGAACCTCAAATAAGATAAACCACATGATTGTAAGGAATACTTCATGCCCCAGCTGCTGATATCCTTTGGTGCTCTCTGACCTAGAGACTCCCATCTTTCTGCAAAAGGACATTGTTAGGTGCCATAAAGTCCATTCCAACCCATAGTGACCCTATGCCCAGCAGAACTAACCACTGCACGGTCCTGTGTGCACCATTCTCACAATTTTTCCTACACCTGAGCCCATTGTTGCAGCCACCGTGTCAGTTGTTTTTTTTGCATTGCCTCTCCATTTTACCAAGCATGGTCCTCTTCTCTAGGGACGGTCTCTATTGACAATATGTGCAAAGTATGGAAGACAACTTAGAAAAGGACATTGCGAGGCATAATTATAGGCCCTCATACTTTCTATTTCTTACTTTCTGGCATTACTACAGCCTCCTCCTTCTCTAGTGGTGGCTCTTTATATCCCTTGTTTCGGGGAGATCTCCTGCTGTGGGGGACTGATCCCTGAACATAACTATTAATGTTTGCACAGCAATAAATCACTTACTATATACCACAGCTATGTCATGGTTATAGCTTTGTTCTTGCTCATTCTGAAATTTCTTTGAATTCAATACAAAACATAAACTTACATCAGACTGACTATTATAAAGTTAGTTTCACAGGCATAGAAAATAGAGCTATAGTAACTTTTTGGAATTCAAAGAACTAATAATTATTAGAGTCCAGCAGACTGACTTGTGTTCAGGGTCTTGGGTATTATGTTGATAGAAGAATTACTACCCTTTAGAAAGATGTACACCAGAATATTTCAGCCTCATACTAAGAATGAAGTTTAGGATTAATGGGTCAAGAAAATGTATGGAAGACACTATGAAAAGAGCAAAATAAATGAGTATAAACATAGATATATAAAACTAGAGGACCAGTTGTGTATGAACATTTAATGTTATCTTTATCTTGAGTTTTAGAATTATTTTGCCAGTGCAAATCTAACAGTAAATTGATTAATGGACAACGAGATGTATATGAACTGTATTTGATAGAGTGAAATTGACTACTGACCTGTAGATATTGATCTGTTTTTTATCTTTCATAATTTATTTAATATTACTGAATACCTGCATATATCTGAAACTTTAATTTCTCCATTGAACCTATTATAATACATTACTGGTTCTCAATTTAATTAATTAGTTAAAGTCATTGTACCTATTCGTTCCATATCTGTATGAGCATTATGGTTTTATTTAAACAGCTGTAATTTGACACTGAATAACTACTCGTTAGCAAAACGATGTAAACCAGGTAATGGACGAGAGCAGGAAGTGGAAAAGCAGCAAGTGTGCTGCTGTTTCTGTTTTTGGTAGGTGCTATCCAGTCTGACTCATCATGACTCTAAGAACAGCAGACGGAAATATGGCCTGTTCCCTGCCGTCATCACTATTGTTATTTTTACAGCCATTGTTGCAACCACTGTGCCAATGCATCTGTTGAAGTTCTTCCTCCCTGCTCAGAGCAGCCAGTGCACAGAGAAGACCATATGGCCAGCCCCACTAAGAGACAAGACATCCCTTACTGTCCCATAGCCCTATAGGAGATAACACTGGAGACACAGAGCAGGAATTGCACCCAATCTGACCCCACCACCACGAGGCAAAACACTGAGGGTGTGCAACAGAAGAGCAATGGGAGTAGAGCAAGAACGTCCCGAGCTTATACCAACATAGACTTTGGGGTCAGGGCATGGCACCCCATCAGATTCGACCAGAAAACCCTCCTAAAGGTCAACAAACAGACGTTGAACTATTTACAGGCTTTTCTCTTTTTTGTCATTGTTTTGTTTTCTTGTGTTGCTTTGTTTTGCGCTGTCTTGTTTTTTGTGCATATTATCTCTGCAGGTCTATCTAGATAAGCTAGGTGGGATAAACAATCTAGAAGAGAAAACAATGGGACCCGTTATTTTCCTCCTTTCTTCCATTTGTTTTAGAAACTCAATGTTCCAGAGTGAGCTTCGGAACCCTTGCTGAGATCCACTGTGGACTTCACTTTCTCTCCAGTCATTTCAATGACCTTTTGCTGCTTTCATGTATGATACCCTGGATGTCATCCCACAGCGCTCAATGTGCCAGATCTGTTCCTAAGATTTTTGCTAATTTCAGGTGAGATACAGGCAAAGTAGCATTTTAACTCTAATTAACTCATTTTAATTTTATTTAGCCCCAACTTAGACTTGCATATGAGCAACAAAATGGCCTGCTTCAAAGTTAGTCTTTGGTCTTGTTTTAGCTGATGATATTGAGCTTCTCTTTGCTTCTAACTTTTGCATTCCAATCTCCAATAATTATCATTATCTATTGTGTTTTTGATCAATTTCAGACTGAAGAAGTTTAGAGAATTGTTCAATTTCTCAATTGTTCAATTAATCATTTAGTGTTCAGTGGCTATATTTAAACAATGTTAAGTGTATAGATATTATTTGATCACAGACAGTATTGCACTTCACATTAAATCTTGAAGTGTTTTTGACCATGAATGCTATGCTAGCCCCGTTAAATATGTCTTTTCTGTCATAGTAAACCAAATGACTGTCCAATTCAAAATGGTCAACACCAGTTCATCTCAGCTCACAACTTGTCCCATTTCATTTTTGAAAATTTCTAATTTCTATAGATTCATACCTCAGGCATTTCATGTTCTGAACAACAATGGATGTTTTCAGATGTTTCTCCTCATTGTCAGTCAGGTCTCATTAGCAAATTGAGTTTCTGAAAGCATTACTGCAGTCTCATCGTTTGGGTACACTACTTTGAGGGGAGAGCTCTTCCACGGTCATATTTTTAGTGCCTTCCAGCAAACTTATGCACAGCAGAATGCAACACTTCCCCATCCTGTGCCATCCTCCCAATCGTCCCTAAGCTTCAACCCATTGTTACATCCTACATGGTGTCAATCCATCTCCCTGAAGGCCTTCATCTTTTTCACTGTCCCTCTGCTTTAACAACAATGCTGTCCTTTTTTAGGGACTAGTCTGTCCTGACATGCCCAAAGTATGTAAGATGAAGTCTCACCATCCTCGTCTCTAAGATGCACTCCGGCTTTACTTCTTCCACAATAAATTGCTTTGTCCTTTTAGCAGTCAGTTATACTTTCAGTATTCTTCTCAAGCACCAAAATTCAAATGCACTCATTCTTCTTCAGTCTTTCTTAATCAATGTCCAACTTCCATATGCATATGAGGCAATTGACCCATGGCTGGGGTCAGGCACACCTTAATCCTCAAAGTCCTTCAATACTCTATGGAGCCTCAGATTTACCCCATGCAATGTATCTTTTGATGTCCTGACTGCTGCTTCCAGGAGCTTTGCTTTTATATCAAAGCAAGATAAAATCCTCGACAGCTTCCCTATTTTCTCCATTTATCATGAAGTCAGCTATTTTTCCAGTTGTAAGGACTTGGGTCATTTTTACATTGAGTTGTAATCCACACTGAAGGCTGCAATCCTGGATCTTCATCAGCAAGTGCTTCAAGTTCTCCTTCCTTCCAACAACCATGGTTGTGTCATCAGCATGTGGAAGGTTGTCAATAAGCCTTCCTCCTCTCCTGATACTTGATTCTTCTTTGTATAATCCAGTCTCTCTCATTATTTGCTCAGCAGAGTGACTGAGTAAACATGGTGTGAGACGACAATCTTGATGCATGCCTTTTCTGATTTTAAGCCATGCAGTATTCTATTTTATGTTTGCGTAACTGCTTTTCAACTTGAAAACAAAATCAAGAAAAAAATGGTAAAATTCTAATATTAATCAATAGAAAGTTATTACTCAATATGAAGGGCTAGCAAGAAAGGAAGGAAGAGGGAATGAGAAAATAAGTGGAAGATGCTGAAAGGGGGAGGAAGAGAGGAAAGGAGAAAATGAGAAAGAGATTAAAGAGATTCTCATAAAATAAGGATTGAGGGAGAGTTTTCAGAGACTTTGCAAGTTTTGAAACCTTAGAAAATGTCTTAAGCATTGGTCTACTGTCTAATTCCCCATGATGCCATTTATTTCAGATTTTTCCAGGCTTCTTGTAACATTAAATTGATGGTAACCTTGTGTATTTTAATTCATGTGCCTGATACACCTTTCTATTTCTAAAGAAATAGTACACAGAAAAATGTTCAAAATGTAATCCATTGCTACTTTGATAAATTAATTTATTCATTTTGTTGAAGGGAAAGAGTTTGTTCTTTGTATATCTTCCTTAATTTTGTTGGTAGCTACCCTCAAGTTAGCGGTGCCTCAGAGCGACCCTCAATACAAAATAAAGAAACCTTGTTCTGCCCGGCACCATCCTCACAATTACTGCTGAGTTTGAGCCCATTGTGGCAGCAACCGTTTTCAATGAGGGTTTTCCTCTTTTTCGTTGCCCTTCTACTTTACCAAGCATGATGTCCATTTCCAAAGACTGGTCTCTTCTGATAACATGCTCACATGTGTGAGAAGGTCTCACCATCCTGGCCTCTTAGGATCTTTCTGATTGAACCCCTTCCAAGACAGATCTATTCTTTTGGTGCTCCGTGATACTTTCCTTATTCTTAACCAGAATATTTCAAATTCTTCTCTTCTTCTTTGGTATTCCTTAAGCAACGTCCAACACTCACA
Organism: Echinops telfairi; assembly: GCF_000313985.2. Lineage (NCBI taxonomy): Eukaryota > Metazoa > Chordata > Mammalia > Afrosoricida > Tenrecidae > Echinops > Echinops telfairi. Next base: position 69,546,347 of record NW_022107431.1, read on the forward strand.
TGCCTATGAGGTGATTCCAAATACCATGTCTTAGGTCAGGGATACCTTCATCATCAAAGAGACATCCCTTCTCTTCTACATTTTAAAGAGGTTTAGTGCAGCAAATTTACTCAGTGCAATGCTTTGATTTCTTGCCTGCTGCTTCCGTGGACTTTGATTTTGGATCCTAGCAAAATGAAATTCTCAACAACTTCAATCTTTTCTCTATCTATCATGATGTTACTGTTGGTTCAATTGCAAGGATTTTTGTTTTCTTTATATTGAATGGTAATCCTGATTGAAGGACGCAATGTTTGATCTTCATCAACAAGTGCTTCAAGCCCTCCCTTTCAGAAAGCAAGGTTGTGACATTTGGGTATTGCAAGTTAATACGTTTTCCTCTAATCCTAATACTGCATTATCCCCTCAGATTGTCCAACTTCTAGGGTTATTTGGCAAGCACAGGGATTGAATAATTCTATTGAAAGGATATAATCCTGCACACACGTCCTTTCTGATTTAAACCATACAGTACTCCCGTGTGCTCTTTGAGCAATTGCCTCTTGAATGGGTTCTGTCCGAGCACAATGAAATGTTCCAAATTCAAATGATTCTCATCACTATCTATCCATAGTTTATTATAATATAGGCAAATACCTTTGCATAGTTAATGAAACAGAAGTAAACCTTCCCCGGGGGGATTCTTTGCTTCCAGGCAAGATTCATCTGATATCAGTAATGAGATCCTTTGATCCTTGGGTCTTCTTTCGAACCAAGCTTGAATTTCTGGCCACTTCCTGTTGATATGTTGCTGCAAAAGCTTTTTAATGAATACAGGTGAGAGCTTCCAGTAATTGGTTCATCATCATGTTGAAGCATTTCAATTTTTATACCATTAATTTCTGGGGCCTTGTTTTTGGCTAAGACCTTCAGTGCAGCTTGGATTTCTACCTTCAGTACAATTGTTGTTTTACTATACATTACCTCATGAAATGGTTGTATGTCAACTAGTTCTTTTTGGCACAAGTGTCAGGAGCTCTGGTGTTGTGGTGGGACATAAACTAAGCTACTAACTTCAAGGTCAGCAGTTTAAACGCACTAGTTCTTTAGGTGGAGGACGAGCCAATCTGCCCCTATCAAAATCTAAGGTCTCCGAAACCCAAAGATGCACTTCCACTCTAATATGACGTCACTATGACTCAGAACCAACTCAATGGCAAATAATGTATTTCAATTTAGTGATGAGAAACAGGCTTCTTATTCTTCATTCCACAAATTGAATTTAAAAACTTTTTAAAATTGTGATCTCCTTATGAAACATTATTCTGCTTCTCCCTACAGACAAACAGTTCTGGTAACATATTTTAGTTGTCTTCTTTAGCTAACAAAGCACCGTATCAAATGATTTTTTAGTTCTGAGCTACTTTGATTTATTATAACAAATTAATATAAATCCTAATAAGATCAACCCTTGTGTCTGAGGTAGGGTATTAATGTGCTTAATATCTTTATGAAGGTCAAACTTAGAATTTGGTTGGTATTTTAACCAAGAGTCAGCAGCCACAGCAAATAGGTATAGTAGTTGTTTCAGCAGGTGGATCATTTGAGGAAAAAGGTTTCACAAAAGATCAAAGACAGCTGAAGCAGGCCAAGGGAGCAGGTGGCATGCTGATGCTAATTGTATTTTACATATTGACACTAATTATATTTTAGCCACCAGCTGCTAGCTGCCATTTTTCCCTCCCAACATAGAACCTGAGGACCTGTGGGCAATTGCATCAATTTGCTTTTCCAAGTGGCCAACCCTGCGTCCAATTAAAGTCCCTAGTAATCAAGAAAAGTAAGACACTAACTAAAAATACTTGTCTATGCTATGAAACATGTGTGATCAAAATCAATCTATAACAAAAACTATAGATAAAGAACTGACTAACAGAAAGCCCTAAAGCTTTCTTCTCTTAGTACAAAAGAATTGAAAAGTGACTGATACAGTTGATGCTTGTTTGTTTGTTTGTTTTCTTATGTGCAATTAAAAACCAGAAGTGATTTGACTGGTTGTTTTCACATTATGTAAACATAACAGAAGGGGACAAAATTCTAATCACTCCCCTCTGGAATGTTTTATGTTAAATGTTTCTTCTTATGATAATGTATTTTTCCACTAGGAAACATTACCTACCCCTCCTACCAGTGGTTGTTCTCGCTTTAGCTTTATTGTCCTCATTTAATACTGCCAAAAACAGTCTTTTCAATGCTTTGGTGGGCAATGAATTCTGAATAATGAGTCCTGAGTAACTGAAAAATTTCCACTTGGTATTTTAAATTAATTACTTTGATAGCCAAATAACTTTAAAGATTGCTTTATAAATTTGAACATAAAATAAAAATATTAGTTTGCATTCTCTCTGTTCATGCTCTGTCATCAGCCTAACTTCAGTTCAGTGAAAAATATGAGTGTATAAAAATTAAACAATTGTCTGTGGCTGTTATTGAAATGCTGTCATAGTATCAATCTGGTGATAATGCTTCTAGTTATAATTGATCATCTTCAGGGCCCCCTGCTTCCTAAATGCCCCTGCCTTCCCCAAGACACACCATGCACTCTTTAGTCCTTTGCAAAACACTGCCAGGTGTAGCATTAGCCCCAAAACTCACCGCCATCAAGTGGATTATAATTTATACTGACACTATAGGACAGAAAATCCCTATCACTTTGGATTTCCAAGACTTTTAAAATCTAATAAGAACAGACCAACCCATCTTATGTATTTATTCATTCAATAAATGCTATGGAGTGGTGATTCGTATTATGAGTTTGAATATCAAAGGGCGGTATTGGAAGGACAATGAAAGAGGAAGAAATGCCTAGTATTGCAAATGGGAACATTTCACGGTTTGCGTGCATCTTCTAGTTTTCAGCTATGGTTGTGAAAGCTCAAGGACATAAGATATATATACAACTGGTGACTGCGTGGCTTGGTCTTCTTATCCTGGTTCCAGGAAGTACACGAGATGCTCTTTTCATACGAAGACACTCGTCTTCACATAGACATCTTCTAACGCATGTAAGATAGAACAAAATGGAAGAGTCTACTTGACTCCAGCTCCGTAGTTCATCTAAATACCTGACAAGATGTCAGGGAGCAACAAAGTCCCTGGATAGATATTGGAGAGAAAGTGGGGGTGGCGCATTAGAGTTGATTCCAAGAAGCTGCAGTGGTGTTGTGGGTTACTCATCGTGCCGCTAACAGAAAGGGCAACAGTTTGAAATCATCAGCTGCCCAGCTGAAGAAAGATGAGGCTTTCCGCTCCCATAAAGGTTTCCAGCACGGACAACTTATGGGGCAGTTCTATTCTGCCCTACGGGGTCACTCTGGGTCAAAATAGAGTAGATGGCAGCAAGTGTGTTGATTCACGGCTCTTTCAACAGAATATAAAAACCTAGGCCATCAGAGGGGTAGGACTCAGCTATGTCAGATAAAATCAATGCTTTTCTAATTACCTAGGCTGTCATTTTACTAGTAGTCTCTATGAGAATACATACTGAGTATACCATAATATATTTTGATGCCTATCTTGCCATAATCCCAAATAAATAAGGTAAATAGTCCTAATGACCCAGCATAGCAAATAGAGAAATCACTTTGATGACTATGAAGAATTTACCAACATCCATGGACCGAGGAATAAGTCATTAATGAAAGGTACTTCTTCCTTTTAGGTTTTCCTTCTATTACTGCCCTTTGGCACTTAAACTCACCTCATTAAGATCGTCCCTTCATAAAAAGGACCAGATCTTCAGTGAGCTTATTTTAAATGCAAATGCTAGCTCATTAAGCTATCAGTAGCAAAAGGAATACAGAATTTAGCAAACTAGGTTGCAACTCATTAGTGAATTGTGAAATCAATTTACTGAGACACACCCCGTATTTTTTGATGGAATGTAATAGGCCTGAAGTTAATTGAAAATGTTATATTTTAATGCACAGAAGAAGGGAGAGTATTACCTTAGGACATTTTTTCCCCAATGATGTGTGTGAGTGTATGTGCATACCGAATCTCAGTGTGTGTGTGTGTGTGTGCATGCATATCTTATGGTAGGTACAAGATAAGTTCGAATGCTTCTGTATCAGTACTTGGGAAGCATGGGGATGAGTTTCAGTGGGTTGACAAGCTATCTGAAACAAGAGAGGAAGCTGTTAAAGAAACACCTAACAGGCTCACTAAGCACAGTGCCCCCCAGAGGTGTTTGCCTAGGGCAGTTCTGTTAGGATCATGTAAAAGTGAAAACTAGTAAGAAACAAGAATGCGATGGAATTACAGTTGGAAGCTATAGCAAATTGTCTAGCATGAATTCCCTAATTCATAGATGAAGGTCTGGGTAGGACATCGTGTAAGCTGAACAGAATTAATTCATTGCCTGATTTTTAAAGCATTTATTTCAGTTGATATCACTTCAATTAAAACAGAAAGTATCCACCCCAAAGCAAGGAGGGTTGAAATGGAAGAGGAATTAGGGTCTGACTGGAGATGGCAGATGAGGAGATCATTAGGATAGAGAGGGATGGTAACGTCTTCTTCCCGTAGGATCTGGTTATCACAGATCTGCAAAGCACTATACTCATAAAGGGTGGTTTCTAGAGTCTCATTCTCAGATTGTTTTCAATATTTATGAATGGTAGATGTTACTTAGTATTCTTTGCAGTGGTCTTTTAAATTTAAATTTATATTTATGAATTTCCTTTAGGCAACCCTAGTGATGTAATTTATGCATTATGCTGAAATCCATAGGTTTGGCAGTTCAAAACCACCCGCAACTCTAGAGAGAAAGACTAGACTTCCTGTTCCAGTAAACAGTTGCATTCTCGGTCACTCACAGCAGGGCCGCTATGAGTTAGTACTGACTCGATGGCAGTGAGTCTAGTTTTTGTTTGGGTGATGTAGTGCTATAGTAGGTTGCACATATGACTGCTAACTTCAAGGTCATCAGTCAAACCCATCAGCCACTCTATGAAATAAAGAAGAGGCTTTCTATTCTTATAAAGATTGATAGTCATGGAAACCCATAGGAACAGTGTTGCCATGTTCCATAGGGTCACTACGAGTTAGAGTACACTCTGTGTGCTTTTTGTTTTTGTATTTCTTTTAGGAGCCGGGTTGTGATGTGGTCAACTGTCAACCGACTATAAATGGCTCAAATTCACAGTATGCTCTATGACAGAAAGATATGGCACTCTGCTTCATTACAGTCTGTAAACCCAACAGGGCAATGTGACACTGTCCTATGGGATGTTGCCATCTGATTGAAGGCAACAGATTGATTTGTCTAAGTTCATTTTCTGTATTTGTTTTTGATTCATATTTATTTTTGTGCCTTGAGATTGTTTGGGGGGAAAGAGTAGGCTTTTAGCTCCCATAAGCAATTACCATCTCAGAAATCCACAGAGCAGCTCTACCTTGTCCTACAGGGGGGCTATGAATCCACATGGACTCAATGGCAGCGAGCTTTTGGTTTTTGTAATGATTAAATCTAAATGCTAGAGAAAATAACTGACTTTAATGAATGCTCATTAAAGTCATATGACATTGAAATAGACTTTTAAAGGAAGAGTTTGCATAGTACTTTGCAACACAAACACAGACCTGATGTTCATGATAAGAGGAATAGAAACCATCAAGATGATCCTTTTCTTAGTAGACTGTGTCCATTTTTTCAGCAAACTAACCAATAAGCAACTGTCTGAAGATGTCTTTCTTTTAGTGTCTATATTCCCTGAAACCCTGAAACAGCTCTTTATTTAAACTTTGTCCCTTTGTCTTACAGGCCCAAGGTTTCAGGCCCTCAGGTAGGTACCGTTTTCAGTAAAGTCCACTGGAATTTTGAATGCCCAAGGGCTGTAGTCATGTATTATAAATATTTTGACACATCAGATTCATACACATTCAACTCCTGCTGAAAAGGTAAACCAGTATGGACCTTCACTAGTTATTCCTGCCATGAAGAATGGCAACTCAGTTTATATTATTGAAAGCACAATTTATTTTATAAAGACAAGAAATAAAGATGGCTTTCAAGAGGTATAGGCTAAATTTATTGAAAAATCCGGCTGATACAAAATGCTGCACCACGCTTTCATCTCTAACATCAACTGCTCCTACCTTTTTCATTATTCTCTTTGGTAGCTATAATTTGGTAGCTATAATTTGCTACAATGTCTAACACAGCTCACAAATTCAATAAAAATGATTGGCATAATTCTGAATCTGTGGTTCAAACATAAGGCTGATGGCCCCTTCTAATTCATATGTTTTCATCTCACCTCAGATGGTCAGATGACAGATGATGGCTCATAACAGTGGAGAAACTGATAGATCCAATCTGGCGAAAGACTGTTGGCTCAAGAGCTGCAGGTCAGTTGATGATGAGCAGGTTGCAGTATTCCAAGTAAAAGGGGGAACTTACCCAGAACAATCATATACAAGGGACTTCAAAAAGGGTGCTTCATGAAAAGGAAATTAAATCATTATAAGATATGCAAGATATTTTATGCATGGGGAGCTAATCTCAAGGTCAGAAATTCAAAACCACCAGTGGCTCCTTGGGGAAACGATAGGGCTTTCTACGCCTGCAGAGAATTACAGACTGGAAAACCCACAGAAATAGGTCCACTTGGTCCTCTCGGGTTGCTATGAGTCAGTACTTACTCAATGGCAGGGAGAGTTTTCTATATATATTGGATATGGACTGTATAGTCAAAGAAACTTCCTGTAGTTGAGACAGGTGGGGCAGGGAATGACTTGAACATGGGTGGTGAGAGTGGTGATTCAGGTCAGGGTTTGAGATGAGTCCCACCCACTAGGAAGGGGTGGCCCGAGATATATCCACCTTAATTTTTCCTCACTGACATAATGTATAGCTTACTCACCAATGAGACCATAGCTATAGACATGGAGGCTAGGATTTACAACACATCCAAAAGGGAGAATAATTACATCAGATCACAAAATGGAAAACAATTACCAAAGACTACAAAATATAAGAGGATTACATCATTATATGACTGACAAATTACATCACTATGTAACTGCTAACCAATTAAAAATCATGGCCCAATCAAGGTGACACATAACCTTAGCCATTTCCAGTACAGTACACATTATTGCCATTAGCAGCCCCTAGTGACTATTGCCCCTAGTTGACCAAAGCACCGTATTTTCCTAATTATTGACTGGGAGTCACAAATATAATAGCTAGAAGAGTCATATTAACTAATTCAATCTTATTCTTTTCTTAACTCACATCCACTTAGAGAAAAGAAGACCCTGACTCCCATTTGTAAAGAAATGGGCTATGTCCCAGTGAAAATAAATTATTTTTGTCTTAGGCAGGCTGTGTTGCAGCCAGTGAATTTCTACTTCTCACCATTTATCACTCCTTCATAAAATATTTCAAGCAATGAGTATAGCATATTCTGTATAAGTGTGTATACTTTGGTATGTTATTGATAATATAACTGTATACTTTTGTGCATTTTTGATGCTGTATATGAAAAAGAACAATGAAAAGAACAAAATAAGAATGCAAAATCTGTACTTGGACCGGAGTTGCCCTTGTTATTTTTTTAATTGAGCTCTTTATTGCCTGGAACTTCCCTTCCTCATTTAAAATTCTTATGAAGAAAATTAATGCACAACTGATTCTTAATAAAAGGTAATTTTTCATTTCAGTTCTTGATACAAGAAAAAATTATTTGCAGTTTGCCATGTGGAATAATTTATATCACAAAACATTAGGAATGTTTGAGGACAATAAAAATGTTTATTTCAGGGGTATTGTTAACTGAACTTCCAAATAAATACCATGAATTAATTGTACATATTTGAATGATTGTTCCTCATAAATTTCATTACAGGGAATTAAATTACTCATACATTGCTTTTAATATATACCAGTTTCTTCATTTGGTAATTGTTGTCCTGTTTGTATAATCTTACATGATCTGACATAACAATGTCATGTTATATAAAGATGAAATAATATCCTTTGCCTATTAAGTACTTAAAATTCTCTTCACGATGTACATCATGAGCTAAGCAGTGAACAAACTCTCCGTATCATTTCTCGGTCCCAATACGAGGAAGTTCTAGGAGGAGTAGAGTACACACGTATGTGTACTATTTCAGAAACTGGTATGCAATATATACTGTCGAATATTTATAGTTTTTAAAATGGACTATTTGGGCTTAAAATATCCACATTATAATTTCATGGGTAAAGTATAATTAGATACAACACAATTCTCTCACTATTAAAATTCTCTGCAACCTAAATCCAGAGTCTAGTGAGTGGCAGGAAACCAGAAATCATTCTGTTGCTACTTATGCTTAATGAGTCATGACAAATCTAAACAACGAAATCATTCAGTAGCATCAAATTTGACCATTCTAGGCTGTATCTACCCAATGTCCAATTATTTGAGTAATTAAGTAAATATGTGGCCAAACGAAATGCCTACTACTATGTAAACAAACCATCGGAATGAATCATTACATTCTTTAATTGAATCGGCCTTATTGTGCATGTGTGTGGCATATTGACATCGTCATAATCTGTCAAACATCTGGTTATTCTCTCCATGTCATGCTAAGCAGCCATTTAAATTAATCAACATTTTTATTTAATTTAAGGAGTTTCCAATAGAATATGGTGAGTGAACTTGTTATATACATAAAACTTTCTACTTGCGTGTGCATATATGCAGATTCACACATGTAATTATGATGATGAAATGAGTCGTCAAAGGCTAACTTCTTGCCAGAAAGACTTCAAGCCACAGGATGCATTATTTCATTTACTTCCCACATTAACTATTATATCTTAATTTTATATAAGGAAAATGAAGATAAAGTCAAATGCATTCTGGAAGCGAGAAGCTTGATGGAAAAGCTCCTGGGAACGAACTACACGACCTCTGTCCACAAGCAAGCACATTCGCAAAAGCAGGCAGTGCAGCCCATGAATTTACTGAAGAAGGTAAAACCGAAGTTTGTGGTTGGACAAAGTTGATCAATTACTTCTATGAGAATAATCAATCTTATTGTTGTACTGAGCCCCATCCCCAAATGATTCCTTTTAGCACCGCATCACGACTCACCTTTGACTGTTCCTTTGTGTTAAACTTATAAGGCATTAAAAAGGACGGGCAAATCCCAAATAACTTATTATGGTGGTACCAAAGGAAGAGAGAAAACTCTATAGATTTTCTCTTAGTTCCAGAGAACGCTTTCAAATCACATGGCTATAGCAGTTATGATGAAACACAGCAATCAATCATTCTGACAACTATAGTTCACCTTTAACCATGAAACCCACAAAAATTCCAAAATATATCTCTGTAGTACCAGTATTTATCTCACATTTTCTTTACAATGATATTAAGTATTTTGCAACAAATATTAGTTGACAGCAATCTCTGTGTTATAGCTGTGAAATATTCTCTTGCTGTCCTGCAACTGCCCCAGTGGTTTAGCTCAGAGAATAAACTTTTGAAACCAAATGAAAGGGGGGGAAAGGGCATTTTGCATTTGCTAAGGGAATTCAGTTCACTATTGTAAAGGATCCAGATGTATAGCACTAAATTTCAACTTCCTTTTGTCTGTTCTCTTGGGAGATGATCACCCAAACCCTAATGCCAAAGGATATGCTTATAAGATACGGTCATCTGTTTAAAATAATATGACAGTTACATTAAAGAATAGTGACTTTGGACATTTGAATTCTTATTAGTCCAAGATTCTTTACATTTTCAATGTTTCATTATAAAATGTTGGTGTTCATTTTCATCTACAAACTTATATATACTCAAAACCTATGTAAATATGCCTATTCAATGAACGTTATTAGAACAAGCCATAAATTGGTGCTAAAATCATCTTTTTCATCTTGTGAAGTAGTGTTCTAGTTCCAGTCAAATGTGGGTCCGCCCACGTGCATATGCCCACATACGTGTACCCGGCATGAAGACTGTTACCCACGCTACGCCATGCTTCAAGACAAAATTTCATTTATTTGTCATTAGAAATAAATATTTCACAATATGTAATTACATATTGTTTTGTGATT
>NW_022107431.1:69556754-69558041 GCF_000313985.2 Echinops telfairi
TCAAGAAGCAGTTAGACAGAAAAAGGGAATAGAACCAGGCAAAGTGTGCATCAGAGTTGTCACCTCTAACCAAATTTACTCATTCTGTATGCTCAATAAATCATCAGAGAAGCTGACTTCTATGAAGAAGAATGTGGCATTAGGATTGGAGAAAGGCTTATTAATAACCTACTACATGCAGATGATACAACCTCACTTGCTGAAAGTGAGGCAGACTTGAATCACTTCCTGATGCAGATCAAGGACCGCAGCCTTTAGTCTGAATGACACCACAATGTTAAGAAGCCCCAGATCCTCACAACTGGACCCACAGGTAGCATCATGATACATGGGAACAGATGGAAGCTTTCAAAGATTTTTGTCTTGCTTTGATCCACAGTCAATGTTCATGGAAGCAGCAGTCAAGAGATCGAAAGACCCACTGCATTAGGTAAATGCTGCCCAAGACCTCTTTAAAGTTTGAAAACCAAGGATGTCACTTTGTGAACTAAGGTGCTCCTGACCCATGTTACAGAATTTTTACTTGCCTCATTTGCATATGAAACTTGGGCATTAATAAAGAAGACCAAAGAAGAATTGACTAATTTTAACCGTGGTTATGGCAAACAATATTGAAAGTACCATGGAATGCCAAACAAACGAACAAACAGTCTTGGAAGAAGTACAGCCAGAACGCTCTTTAGAGGCAAGGGTGCCAAAACTTCTTCTCCGGTACTTTGAACTTTTGGTCTGGAAAGACCAGTCCCTAGAGAAGCACATCAGGCTTGCGAAAGTGGCAAAGTAGTGGAGCAGTGCAAAGGGGAGGCCCGACACGAGATGGGATGGCACAGGGGCTGCAACAAGGGCCTCAAGCACAGGGACAGAGTGGGGATTGTGCAGGATCTGCAGTGTTTGCTTCTGTTGTCACTCTGAGTTGGAACTGACTGTACAGCACCTAACAACAGCAAATGCCCCATGGAAGAAACACTAGATCAATTGTTTCTGTAAAGATTAAATCCAAGAAAAGTCAGTGGAGCATATTCCTCCATCAAGAAACACCTAGATAAGTAGTACAATGGAAGCCTTAATAGAGCTATTAAGTGCTTTGGTAAAAGACTTACATGAAGGCCAATTCACCCACCATCAAAGGAAACTAGCTACAACTGTCGGCACTGACACCGTAAACATCTGCCTCATGTTTGTTTTTTTCCTTCTGCATCTGTCATTCTGGGTTTTTCTGACGCATCACTCATGGGCCTCCATGTAGATTTTTCTGTCTGAGCTGTAAGGACATTTTTCCAACCTCTT
>NW_022107431.1:69558141-69571067 GCF_000313985.2 Echinops telfairi
AAAGATTAAATCCAAGAAAAGTCAGTGGAGCATATTCCTCCATCAAGAAACACCTAGATAAGTAGTACAATGGAAGCCTTAATAGAGCTATTAAGTGCTTTGGTAAAAGACTTACATGAAGGCCAATTCACCCACCATCAAAGGAAACTAGCTACAACTGTCGGCACTGACACCGTAAACATCTGCCTCATGTTTGTTTTTTTCCTTCTGCATCTGTCATTCTGGGTTTTTCTGACGCATCACTCATGGGCCTCCATGTAGATTTTTCTGTCTGAGCTGTAAGGACATTTTTCCAACCTCTTTTCTGAGAAACATTTGTAACTTTTACAAATGATAAAAATAAGTTACATGACTCCCTTCTGATTTACACATTGGTATCTAATTTGACAATATCTCACCCAAAATGCCTGCCAGTGCTTTGGGTTCAGCATTAGCTGCTAAGGCGGCCAGTCACTTAGCAGGGGAAATATGAGGGTGTCATCCCCCTTAATGACTTGCTTTCTCAGAAAACCTATATAAGGTTCCATGAATAGGAATCGATTCGTTGGTGGTGGTTTGGATTGGGTAGAGTCCACACTGTACATATAGTCTGAGAATCCATTTAAATCAGCAAAGTTATCTCACTTGATAAAAGTCTTTCAGTTAAAATAAAGGGAAAGAACTTGTAAAATCCAGGTTTTTATAAAGTACTCTATCATATTGTATTTGTTTCATAGACTTAATACAACACAACTACTCCAATGTTTCACATTATAAAGTTTCCCTCATTTTCTTCAAGTGGTATTACATTTCCCTTATATGCATATTTTCATGTAACCATTGTACATTTATTTTGTTGCTTCACTTTATTTTTCTTCTCTCCTTATCAACCACTTAGGTTTACCATAGCCTAGGAATCTAAAATAGAAATCACTCTATTTGAGAGAAAGGTAAGTCGTAGTTTTTTATGCACGTCTATACAATACACACAAAAGATGAAGAGAATCCATATGTGGGTGGTCTCATCATCAGAGATTAAATGATTCCCAGATGCAAAGTAGCTTGGCCCACCCGAATTCTGCTGTACCACTCTTGGCAACAGCACATCTGGTTAACAGCATCCCTGTCGCTCTCTCCAGCTCGGCCATCAATGTGTGCCTTGCTACCCTGTACTAGACAACCTCCCTTCTCTTCCATGCATGCCCCTGCTCGGACCATCCCAGCTCACACAGGCATATGTGCAAAGATTGTAGCTCACACGGGAACACACACATAAACATCTTTTACCCTGGCTTTTCTTTCTTTTTTTCTCTATATCGCTTTCCTTTTTCCATTCTTTCTTCTCTTACTTCTCTAACCTGCTTACTTTTGCAACCACTGACTGTTTTCTTTTCATCAGTTTATTTTAAAAATATGATGTGGATGGCTAGTCTGTGGAGAATATTCTTCTCAAAATGCTTCTCTACATAACGTAAGATTGGCATGTAAAGACTTACATAGTTAAATCTAAGAGAATAAAGTTCGGTTAAAGGAATACCAGATTAAATTTGTCTTGTGGCCTTTGGGGTGGTAGCTGAGTTTACAAATATGTGTGAGTCTATACACACACATTTATAAATATACGTGCAAATGTATTCATATGTGTGTGTGTATATATATATATATATATGCCTCTAAAATTAAAGCAACCTTGTAGCTCTGATGAATTAAAATTTTGATTGTTTCTGTAGAAAACTACAACATTTCTAGCTAATATTTATTATTAAGGTAGACTGCTTACTCATGGATATATTAATATAACAAGGCAATTATTTTTAGTTGCCTCTCAGTCAATTCTAGTGCATAGAAATCCCATATGCGCAGTGTAGAACCAGTTCACAGAGTTCTCATAACTTCCTCCTGAAGCAGATCACCAGGCCTGTGTTCCAAAGTACATTGGGGTGGTGTAAAACCATCGATCTTGTGGTTAGGAGTTGATTCTGAGAGATCCCATGTAACACCTTATGTATGCATCTGAAGCAGTGTAATCTATAACTTTACAATTGATTTAAGGAAAAATAGGTGCAATGAATTCTATCAGCTTTTATTTTGTGCACTGAGTCTTTAATATTTGGATTTGTCAAGACCTTGATGTACAGTTCTTCTCTCAGTTCTCTGAACCTTTACACTACCTTTGCCCATTGGTAGACTCTCCTCATCATAGACGACCTTTACTCATTGGTATGTTCTCTTCAACATAGAAAGATGCACAAAAGAGGAATGTTGGTCCCATGTCCCTCAACTGCTTTCTTCCTTTACTTTTTAAGTTCCTAATTATCTTTAGAACGTACTTTTCTTTTCTTTTTCTCCTTAACACATTTGATTTTAGCTTCAATTCCTACCGCTCTATTTAGACTTTTCTTGCAATGATGATAAGTGATCTCCTAACTGTGATATTGAAAACCTATTTTAGTCTACACTGAATTCTCAGACAAGTTTTACATTTATACTCATTTATTTATTAAAATAATGTTGACATTTTTAATTATTATCTACCCTCATTTGTATACCAATACTGAATTCAATTCCATAATTTATAACAGGCCAAAATAAGTAGTTTTCATGTTCCATATGATCATTTTCTAGGAATATTTATTTGAGTGTATACATTTTATAAAATTGCTATTTTTTCACAGGAAAATCTAGCTATTTTCAATGTTAACTTTGCATAAATATGATGTTGATAATTATATAGTATTATGTTAAGCATTGGGCAACTAACCAAATGATCAGTGGTCTAAACCCACCAGCTACTCTATGGGAGAAAGGTAAGACTGTTGGCTCCCATAAAGATTTATAGTCTCAAAAACTCTGTGTAGGGTCACCATGACTGGGAATCAACCAGATAGTCTTGCATACATATTGCTATACAGATAAATCATGACTTTGCATAACCATTCCTCTTTTTAAGGATACTTACTTTGTTCCTACTATAAATAATTGTGTTAGGAGGGAATTTTTCCACAGAGCATTTCATTAAATCTCTACATCTAGCAATGGGTTTTCTATGTGAAATGATGTCACTCTGTTGTTGGAATACAAATACATGCTATATTACTTCATAGAAACAAATTTAAATAAATATATTTTCTCCAGCAGTAAAAAGAAAAGATATTTTTAACCATTGATATATATTCCTGCCAGTTCAAAAAAATGTGATTAAGCTCAACTACATATTGAGCTTCCTTTGACCTCCCAAGATGGCACTCTCCTCTTACTTAGCCTCTTATGACAATGTGTCTGCTCTTCCCAAAAGACCCTGCATGTGGAAGAGTTAAGATGATCTGCCAATGAAAAGTGCCAGCTTCTACCTTACCCATAGGAGCCTCAGAAGAGAGGTCTGGGGACTTTCAACAAGTCAGCCATTGAACATGTTTATGGAGCACATTTCAGTTCCGACACACTCTGGGTCACACGGAGTCATAATCCCCCCAAGGTAACCGGTTTATTTATTGTTTGCAAGAGTTCCACTTGGGACTTCCTTTCAGTTTTGTTCTCCACGCCCTTGTTATCTCATTATCATTCAGAGTTTTAATTAGGACCCACAAATGGTACACCCCTTCCCTTAGAGGTGGGAATCAGCCAGTCCAGGCTGGTTTGGCAGAACAGATGCCTAGTGTTTTGTTTAGTTGGGCGAGCCAGTTGTTACAATGGTGCTTGTACTGAGGGTTCTCTCTAGGTGGGTGGCTGAGTAGTTGCCCAAAATTTTACATTCCTTACCCTTTCAATGTTAATCTGCACAACAGTTATAAACAAGTTTAGTAATAATTCATTCCATTTATGTATATATATATAAGTTAGATGGAACTATGGTTGTAATATTTATTCACTTCATAAAACCTGTTATACTTTGATGAAATGCTACAATATTATTCTCTTGTGTTTGTTACTTAAGTAAACATATAAATAAAAAAATGCCAAAGGACAAGAGGTGATATGCTGTCATTCCTTTCAGCTTTGTGTTAGCCCCCAAATTCCCATGAGATATTCTGAGTGAATATGCAATTCCAGAAGGTGTTCAAAGAGCTAAAAATATTATCAGAACAATTGCTGTAGGTTTAGCAGAAGCAGAAAGGGTTTTTACAAAGATGAACACCATATGTTCAGAGAAGAGAAGTCGCCTGTTTCTACTATATCAGACACAATGAAGATTGTCTAATAGTCCTGTCCCTAAAAGAATGGGATCCTACTTCTACAGTGAAAACATGGTTAAAGATAAATCACACAATCAATGCTCAAATAAAAGCAAAGTATATTTCATGTCAGGATGCCAATCAAGAAACAATATGGAAATGTCTTAAGTAACGTTTTCTTTGTCACGTATTCTTTAATTTTTTCATTAATATTTTAAAACTCATAATCTAGTATGTTGAACTCTTATTGTTCTTCTTTAAGTATTAACTGTATGAAATAATCAACTACCTTTTAGTATCTTCTTTTTTTTTTTATACTTAGTCACTAGGGCAGCGAACTTAAGTAATTTGAATCCCACCCCTGCCTTCACTTGCTCTGAAAGCCAGAATTATATCTGCAGCCAGCACTTGCACCCCTACGGCTTTTTGTAATTTTCTTCATCACTAAGCATCTGCACTTTCCTGGGACACAGGTGTCCTCTCCAAAGATGGTAAATTTCATTATAATGACATGCTTCTTGCCCTGAGTTCCTACCATATTCTAACTCCCTCTGTGTAGAACTTTCAGCACTTACAGTCTTCTTATCCCTGTAAGTAATGTACCTCCTGATTCACTTATGTACTTTTTATTCCAAATTTTTCCTTTACATTACTGTGGTTTCTCCTGACTAGCACTCCAGCATTCTTGATTGCTTTCAACAGGTATCCTTTACTTATCCATTTACTTTCAACTAATTTCTGAATGTAGGGTCCTTATAATCTTGTTTTACCTGTGTCTGTTTTGTTCCCCTGTCAAATGTAATTAATGTAGAGTTAGCCCACCACTCTTTGAGGATATTTTGCCTTTCTGCATAATAGTTAGGTGATATTGTCTATCGTGTCTTAATTAGCCATTACTCTTGTTGTTTGATGTCATCAGGTGCTGTCTACCACATAGTGACCGCATGTATAACAGAATGAAACATTGTCTGGTCTGGTGGCATCCACATAATAGACGTATGTTTGAGCCCATTGCTACAACCATTGCCAATATATCTCATTGAGAGTCTTTTTTTCCCCCTTGACTCTCAACTTTGCCAAAACAGTTATCCTTCCCCAGTGACTAATCCATCAGGATCACATATCCAAAGTACAGAAGATAAAGTCTCACTATCTTTACTTCTGAAGAACATTCTGCTTGTACTTCTGTCAAGTCAGATTCTTCTGCAAATCAATAGTGTAATTAACAATCTTTGCCAATATCATAATGCAAAGATATTCTTCTTTATTCATTGTTCATCCTTTAAAACGCGTACTTTGGCCAGGCACATCTTAGTTACCAAAGTGAAATATTTTCATAATGCCACCTGACAAATTTCTTTCAAAGCCAAACTGGCTTCTCCATCATGGTTACCAAAATTGTAATTTAAAACCTGACCATCACATTGGACCTCCACACAAGTATTTCCTCAATGCAAGAATACGTCATTCTATTAAACTGGCATTCCATGAGGCTCTCCTTCCTGACACAATCGCTGAAGACAAAGCGGGAGCATAATCAAATATGGTGAATAAAGCTGATGGTGCCCAGCTATCAAAAGATATAGCATCTGGGATCTTAAAGGATTTAAGGTAAAAAAGCAGCCATCTAGCTCAGAAGCAACAAAGCTCACATGGAAGAAGCACACCAGCCTGTGCGATCACGAGGTATCAAAGGGATCAGGTATCAGGATCATCAGAACAAAAAATCATATCATTGTGAATGAGGGGGAGTGCAGAGTGGAGACCCAAAGCCCATCTGTTGGCAATTGGACAGCCCCTTACAGAAGGGTTGTGGGGAGATGAGCCAGTCAGGGTGCAGTGTAGCAATGATGAAACATACAACTTTCCTCTAGTTCTATAATGCTTCCTCCCCTACCCTCCTATCATGATCCCAATTCTACCTTACAAATCTGGCTAGACCAGAGGATGTACACTGGCACAGATAGGAACTAGAAACACAGGGAATCCAGGGCAGATGATCCCTTTAGGACCAGTGGTGAGAGTGACGATACCAGGAGGTTGGTGGGAGGGTTGGGTGGAAAGGGAGAACAGATTACAACGATCTACATATAACCTCCCCCCTGGGGGATGGACAACAGAAAAGTGGGTGAAGGGAGACGTCAGACTGTGTAAGATATGACAAAATAATCATTCATAAATTATCAAGGAGTCATGAGGGAGGGGGGCACGGGTAGGGAGGGAGAAAAATTGAGGAGCTGCTGCCAGGAGCCTAAGTGGAGAGCAAATGTTTTGAGAATGATGAGGGCAATGAATGTACAAATGTGCTTTACACACTTGATGTATGTGTGAATTGTGATAAGTTGTATGAGCCCCTAATAAAATGATTTAAAATAAATAAATAAAAATAAAACCTGATCATCTGTCAGTTGGATGTTGCAGTAACTGCTTAACTTCCTTTTCTCACCCTATACAACTGAGTCCAAAAAACTTTTGGTCAGAGTTCTGCTCTGGAAAGTACATACGATAACATCATTCTCCTGTTGACAACTTGTGATGCCTTCTCTCTGAGGGGGATCAGCCAAAGACATAACTGTACACGCTGAGCCAGCCAACTCTCACCACTTTCCCGTCTCATTGCTTACCACTAAAGAGCTCTGCTCACTAACCACGCAGTGTTCTTCTCTTGCCCCAGCACATGACCTTTTCCTGTAAGAGTTTGGTGTTTTTGATTTTCTTTTGTTATCTTGATACTATTGTCTTCAACAAAACCCTCTTCAATATTTAATGTGTTTCTTCATGTTGTTTGAATTTTATCTCCTCTGTGATCTTTGGTCTCCTTGGTGATAGCTAACTTTCAATTCCTGCCTTGTCATCTTGTTCGGGTTCCTCTTTTAGAATTTTCTGTGGTAGTCCTTGCACTGGTATTAGAACCACTTGTAAGACTAGTTAAAATACAGAATGCTGATCCCATCTCAGAGTTTTTAATTCAGAAGCTTAGAGTGGTTGTCATGGCCTTTACTGTACAAAGCATCTGCGCTTCACTGCTAGCTTAGAGATTGGTAGCCCAAACCTACCTACTGATAAAACAAAAAAACTCCTGGTTTTCTTCTATAAGACTTGCAGTCAAGAAAATGCTACAGAGCCTATTCTACTGTGCAATACCTGAGAAGTTGCACTTCTGAGGAGTTTCAAGGTAAGAATACAGATGCTGGTTCGGTAACCATATTTTGAGAAACACCAGTCTAATGCGTTTTTGAGACAATTTCAGAAATTTAGGTAAAATTTTACCACCTCCTCAATTACTCAATTTACTACAGAAATAGAAAAGGTTAGTCTGGCTCTGTGACTAATGCTATTTTCTACCTAACATTAAAAATGTATTTATTAAAATGTTGCCCCAAGCAAACACTTAACACAGAGGCTTTGAGCTCACGCTGGATAACAATAGCAAACACAAAGCAGTCTCACTTGTTCAGGTTCACCACCTGACTCCAAGTGGCTTCAGCCTCAGGGGGATTCTGTGTACGCAGTGCACACCTGTCCTCCCGGGGTTCCAAAGCTGTGCCAGTTCACAAGCAGATATTCCAACTTTTTTTCCTGAAGCACTTCTGACTGGGTTCAAACCACTAACCTGTAGGTGGCAAGTCTTTATCTATTTGCACCACCCAGGGACTCCTTTTTCAACTCTTTGCCCTTGAAATATCATCTTGTATACAACTCTCCAAGTCTGGAACAACACACATGCACACACAGTTGTAAAAGTAAAGTGTAGTAAAATAAAATTCCTCTCACTAATTAAATGGATTCCCAGTGCCACATAGCAAGGGCATTTTACAAACTGTTGCACTGTTATGTCTGCATAAAACTTTGTGCATAGGTGGTGGGATAATTATATAGGTTGTCAAGAATATAAATGCTTTTCCAGATAAAGGCAATCCATAGATAGATTTCAGGCTCTGTTGCCTTTCAGTTGCCTAGTGAGGGTCTTTGAAAAGCTCAGCTTATTAGGAAAGAATGGCCCTTGCCATATGCACAACATTAGGAACATCTGGAAACACCATCAAAGCAAGACATTTTTACTTTTCACTGGCATGAAGAAGCCATTGGAAATTTCACAGATGTTTGAATCTCAGGATCCCTGGATAGTAGGAAATTGAAGCCGACTGCTGGCATTGACCAAGCGATTTCTCCCAGGAAATACACTGCTACTCCACAGAGGAAAATGAGATGTTCCTAATGGGAATACATTTCTTCCCAAATAAAGTTATGAGTGAATAATCGAGTTTGTCATTGAATGTCAGTATAATGCATATCAGGCTAAAATCATTAATGCACCCATAGTGCTTACAATTAGAATTATTTGAACAATGGGATATTAGTGAAACTCATGCCTTTCTCTGATGTAATACAATATGGCATTTATCTTGATGATTTGGGGCATTCCGTTCTATTCCAAGAAGCAGATCTACAATTTGTCATTCTATCAAAATCAAAATTACCCACTCTATATTCATCCCAAATTTAGTACAGCCATTTTCAATTTGATATTTCCATAATTACAGGTTCACATCTAGATTTTGTAGCTTTTGTACATATTTCTTCTGATTACCAAGCAGTGGTTCTGACTCTTTCTTCCACCTCTGGTAATAATGGATCATTTTAGAATAACCTAGCCATTTGTACTGGTTTGATTTTGTTCAAGACACTTATGACCAGAAATACAGCTCAGATGCCAATGTTAAGTTCTCAACTCCGTTTGGAGAAGTGAGAAATAAAGAAAAGATGGGATTATGCACATGTATTTATAAATAAGTCATCGGTTGGTTTTGATATTAATATTTAATTAGAACTACCTGTTACAACACCTCTCAAGTAAAAAATGTTGTACATAGACCCGTAGCATCCGTGTTAGATGCTGGTTAGAGGTGCACATTCATGGGCTCTGGAGCACAATCAAAATGTCAAGAAGATGAACAAAATAACCTGTTTCCACATTAAAGTGTTTCTATAGAAATTACCTTCTTTGATATGAAACTTATTATATCTCATTTGGCCTGACCCCCCATTCCCTGAATAACAGTGTGCTGTAGTTAAATAGATAACAATGCCCACAAGAATCATTATTATGTATGGTAAGGGAATATATTTCTTATTATATAGAAAATATTTCATCTCTTTCAAGAGCACAGTATGGTGGGGGGAGGTATAGATTTTATTTCGAAGTACAATTCAATGCCATGCAGCCCTTTCCTTTTTTGGCTGTTAACTGAAGGATCAGAAGTTTAAACCCCCAGGGGTCAGCAGGAGAGAGGTGAGGCTTTCTGCTCCTGTGACGTTGTACAGCCTCAGAGACACAAGGACACTTACACTCTGCCTCAAAGACACAAGGACACTTACACTCTGCCTCAGAGACACATGGGCACTTACACTCTTACACTTACTTAGGAGGCCCCTATGCACTGGAAGCGACTTGATGGCAGTGAGTTTTTTTTGTTTGTTTGTTTTCTTTTTAAATTCTGATCTAAAAAGCCCTAGTAGTTCAGTTGCTTAAACTTTATGCTGTCAGTCATAAGCTGGTCAGTGTAAACCCATCAGCTACTACAAGGAAGGAGGATGGTGCTGGTCCCTTAAAGGCATATAGGCTGGCTGACTCCATGGATCAGGAATCAACTTGATGATTCCATTTGTTTTTAATATTCTGATACTGTAGATCACAACAATCATCTGCCTCTTTGAGAGAAGAAAGAACAAAACTAAACTAAAGCAGATTAAGTGTCCAATATGAATTACAGGCTCTTCTCTAAATTAAAGAACATTAACCAAAACCGAAACCACTATCATCCAGTAGAACTACCTCAGTATGGCTCCCAGAGCTATAAATCTGTCTACAAGGTCACTGCCGTTTTTTTTTTTTCTCCCAGAGAGTAGCTGACGGGTTCAACCACTGAATTCCATGAACAGCCAGATATTTTAACCAATATAACACTTGAGTTTCATAAAATGCATTAAGTGCATTTTTATTCTGCCTTCAGAAAATGCACGATCTTTCCATAAGTGGCTCCCGCTCATTCTTTTCTCTTCAGTTGTCACCATCTTCCCTGAGAACAAACGGAGATCATGCAGTGACATAGATGACAGGAGGTCGGAGGGTCACTGACTGTAAGGTCTTCTGCCTCTGCTGGTCTCCAGGGTGAAATCTTCTCCTTCCTGGGGCTACTTTCTACTCTAGTTCTGACTCTTGAAACTAAAACAATAGTTTAACTCAATTTCTTCTCAATGTTTTTCAAGGTACAATTGTCTTTTAGGAAATCTTAGATTCAATTCATTCTTTCCTGGTTACAGATTCCTGAATCTGCTCATTATTTCCAAGGAATAAGCTATAGAGAGATTATTTTGACAGTGAGTTTAATCAAGCAAAACCTTTCAATAATACCATGCATTAATAGATGAATCCATCAAATTAATTTTGTGATACAATGAAAACCTGATATTTAAATTTGACATATATAGCACAAAAATAGCAATTTCATTTCTGATTTTTTTTAATTTAGAAAACTTCTTAGTGAAGAAAGTTGAACATTATATTGGAAGAGTTAACCATCATGAACAAGCATTGTATAGCACAAAAAGCTATATTAACATTAGCCAATGTAGTTCTAAAATATCAACTACAAAACAACTCAGTTTGAGAAAATAGGCACAGGATATATATAGAGGCAATACTTCAAAGAGGGTGTACACTGGTACAGATAAGAGCTCAGGACACACAGAATCCAGGTCAGATAAACTCAAAAACAGAAATAGGAGTAGTGCTACCAGGAGGGTAAGGGGAAGGTATGGGGAGGAGGGGAGAACGGGGAACCAATCACTATGATGGATGCGTACCGCCCCCCAAACCAGGAGGATGAACAACAGAAACAAATGTGCATGAAGGAGACAACGGTCGGTGTAAGATATGAAAATAATAATAATTTATCAAGAGGTCCTTAGGGTGGGGTGGGGGGGAGAGGAGCTGATAACAAGGGCTCAAATAGAAAGTAACTATTTCTTATTTATTTCTTCATATAGAAAATAATGAAGGTGGCAACATATGTATAAATGCTTGATATAACTGATGTATTGATTGTTATAAGAGCTATAAGAGCCCCCAATAACATTATCTTAAAATGTATACACACACACAAACACACACACTAACTTATGAGGCAGTACCATCATTTGCTTTTGCCAAAACTATCACTTAAAAGTACCATTAATTAAAATTATTAGAAAGCAGATTAAGAGCACTCTACAGGACCAGTGGTGTGAGTGGCGATACTGAGAGGGTAGAGGGAGAGTGGGTAGGAAAGAGGGAACCGATTACAAGGAACTATATGTGACCTCCTCCCTGGGGGCCGGCCAGCCGGAGGGTGGGTAATGGGAGACGTCGGACAGGGCAAGATATGACAAAATAACAATTTATAAATTACTAAGGGCTCATGAGCGATCGGGGAGTGGGGAGGGAGGGGAAAAATGGGGACCTAATGCCAGGGGCTTAGGTGGAGAAGAGATGTTTTGAGAGTGATGAGGGCAATGAATGTGCAGGTGCGTTTTGCACAATTGATGTATGTATGGATTGTGATGAGTTGTATGAGCCCCTAATAAAATGATTAAAAAAACTAAAAACACTATCCACAAAAAAAAAAGAGAAAAAAAAACAAAAAACAAACAAACCCAGGGATGAGGGAACAAGTGATCCAAAATAGGTGGCAAGGAGGGTATAAGATGCCTGGTAGAGCTTGATCAAGAGCAATGCAACTACTGCATTGCTGAAACCCAAATGAAGGCTGAGCATGATAGGTGGGACAAGAGTAAAGTCAAAGGAAATAGAGGAAAAAGCTAGGAGGCAAAGGGCATTTATAGAGGTCTAAATATAGGCATGTATATATGTAAATATACTTATATATGATGATGGGGAAATAGATCTATGAGCATATATTTGTAGGTTTGCTATTAAGGTAGCAGATGGACATTGGGCCTCCACTCAAATACTCCCTCAATGCAAGAACACTTTGTTCTATTAAACTGGCATTCCATGATGCTCATCTTCCTGACATGATCGCTGAAGACAAAGCAGGTGCATAAGCAAATGTGGTGAAGAAAGTTGATGGTGATCTGCTATCCAAAGATACAGTGTCTGGGGTCTTGAAAATAAACAAGCGGCCATCTAGCTCGGAAGCAACAAATCCCACATGGAAGAAGCACACCAGCACGTGTGATCACAACACACCAGCATGTGTGATCACGAAGTGTCACAGGGATCAGGGATCAGGCATCAAAGAACAAAAAATCTTATCATTGTGAATGTGGGGGAGTTCAGGGTAGGGACCCAAAGTCCATCTGTAAGCAACTAGACACCCCCGTACAGAAGGTCCACTGGGAGGAGATGAGCCAGTCAGGGTGCAGTGTAGCAACGATGAAACATACAACTTTCTTCTAATTCCTAAATGCTTCCTCCCTACCCACTATCATGATCCCAATTCTACCTTACAAATCCAGCTAGACCAGAGGATGTCCACTGGTACAGATAGGAACTGGAAACAGGGAATCCGGGACAGATGAACTCTTTAGGACCAGTGGTGAGAGTGGCAATGCTTGGAGGGTGGAGGGAAGGTGGGATAGAAAGGGGGAATCGATTACAAGGATCTATATATAACCCCCTCTCTGGGGAACAGACAACAGAACACTGGGTGATGAGAGACATCAGATAGTGTAAGACATGACAAAATAATAATCATTTATAAATTATCAAGG
>NW_022107431.1:69571351-69588403 GCF_000313985.2 Echinops telfairi
TACAACTAGTATTAAACATTTATTAATTAAGTTTTTAAAAGCTATGTATTATTCAGGCAATCCTGTGACAGAAAAAAAAGAAAATAAAATCTTTGATTTCTTAGACTGAAACATTATATTAAAAGTGCTTATGTATTTTTCTGACAAAAAAATAAATAGGAAATACGAATTGCCAATGAACACGTGAAAATATTCTCATCATCAGGGAAATGTAAGCTAAAGCACATTGGTATTTCAGTTCATACCCACTACAATGGCTATGATTTAAAAATTAAAAACAATAGGTATTGGCAAGAATGTGGAATCACAGATATCTTCATTCATTCCTAGTGGAATTGTAAAATGATTCAGATGCTGTGTAGAAGAGTCTGGCAGTTCTCTTAAAATTTAAACAGAATTACTGTATAATCCAGCAATTCCACATCCAGTTATATACCCAAAGGAGGAGCCACAAACAGATACATGTAAACCAATGTTAATTGCAATAATATTCACAATTTCCATAAGATGGAAAGAGCTTAAATGTCCAATGAAGAAATGAGTAAACAAAATATTGCACATACATACCATGGAATATTACATAGCAATAAAGAGCAATTAAATTCAGATACATGATACATGGATAAAATATTCTTAATAAAATTGGTCACAAATGTATGATTCCACTCATATGAAATATCTGGACAATGCAAGTAGATATACACCCAGTGTTATTAAGGTTTATTGTGGGCAGGAAAGAGCTTGAAAATAATTCTCTACTTAGAAAATACTGAACTTCTAATAAGTATGATCACGAAATGTACGGACTAAAACCCACATTGAGACAATTTTACATACCGCAGGTGTTGTGTGCCCTTCAGTGGATTTGACTCATGGAAATTGTGAGAAAGTAGAACTGCTCCATAGGCCTTTCAGAGTGTAATCTTTATGAGAAAGATCAGCAGCTCTTCTCTTTCCCAGAGTATCTGGTGGTTGGAACCAGCTACCTTTCAATTAGCTGCCACAACATTAACATGTTGTGTCATAGGTTGCCTTGAATACCACGTAAGGTGGCTATCCTCAAAGAGACAGTCTCAAAACACCCATTCTGCTGTCAATGTGAAGAAATTGGAACCATCAAGCACTCTGTGTGTGATTGTAAAATGGCATGGCCACTTTTGAAAAATTTGGTAGCCCTTCAAAATGTCAAATAGAGTCCCAATAGGAACTAGTCATTTCATGCCTGTGTATGTATCCAAGAAAATTGAAAACAAATATCCACTCAAAAATGTGTACATGAATGTTTATTCACAACAGCCAGGAAATGTAAATAATTACAATGTTTATCAAATGATGACTAGATAAATCAAACGGGTATACATATATATAGAATGAATATTTAGATTTAGATTCAGGAATAAAATAATAATAATGTAACATGATATACATAGATGGATATTGGGAACAAGATGCTAACGGAAATACATAAATGACTCCATATATTGTATGATTAATTTGCATGAGGGCTAAGCTTCAAGGCGGAAAGTAGAGTAGTGGTCCCCTGGGACAATGGGACCGAGGGATGGCCAGTGGCTGGTGAGGAGCTCAAGGATTGGTTATGTCGTCTCCAGAAAGCTCTACAATTGGGTATTACGATGGTTGGACAGCTCTACAAAATGATTATATAAAATATGTTATGAGTGTACTAAAAATCCAGTAAATGAGTTTTAATAAGATCATTGCAAAGTGTGATAATTGGATCTCAAAACACTTTTTTTATCATAAAAAAGAAGTCCACTGTAATGTTACTGGGGACAAAAAATGGGGAAAAAACCTACATGATAATGTCTATAAATTATCAAAAGGCACATTATAAAAATCCACAACTAATTTCTTCTCAATATTTTTAAATTACAAAGAGAAACTTCCTTAATATCAAGATTATTTAACGGTCAAAATTGTATTTTGTATTTAATCAATTAAGAATAATTACAAAAATTCATAAAAAATAATCGTTAAGTTAAATCAAGTTTGTTTTCATAAATATAAAGTGGTTCAGTAATAATACTAGCAATATATATATTTTAATAAATATAAAAAATGAAATATTATTTAATGACTAGCTGTATTATTTCATTTTTAACCTAATCGTTAAATAAGGAATGTTGGTAGTGCAGTGGTTAATCACTTAGCCACTTTATGGAAAGATCCATGGCTTTGGGGACACTGCATTTTATATGAGTATCAATATATTATTACTGAAACGTTTCAAAGTAATATAAAAAGGTGACAACTAGACAAAGATTGTGGGAGGAGAAGAGTTGTAGTAGCAGTGGGGTGAGAGGGCAGAGGGGAGAACAGGGGAGGTGTAAAGAAAATAGAAAGACAAGAAGAACATTGATTATAGAGTTACGTATCAGACACTTTAAACAGCATTTACCATCTATTCGTGATAAAGTACCTCCAAATATCTGCTAAGAGCTACACTAGATTATAGTAGTCTAACAATTAAGAATATTGAGAAACAGTAAATAGACTAACTCAAGGACACTTAAAACCAAAACAAATTGATGGGAAATAAATTGAAGTTTTGTAAATCAAGTAGTAAAAATAAATTTGGCTTTTTAAAATGTTTTTTAATATTAAAACTTTAAGTAGAATTTGAAATCACTTTATCCCTTTACTTGAGTTATGTTTTCAACTGTCAATGACAATAAAATTTATGAAATTTCCAATAGAAAATTGATAGGATAAATAAGATAAATATGAGCATTAGATACTCACGCTCCTGATTCCTGCGTTTGGGGTACAGATCATATCTAAGAAATATATCTGCTTTTCAGGGGTCACAGTGCTCTTCTAATTTTATCTCTTACTTAGAATGCAGCAATATGATGACGTTCTAGTGACAGGATGTAATATTGTCATATTTAATATATTCAATTAGAATTTACCCTACACATTTTAAAGTATTTATTTTTAAACTGACCTCAAATTCAATATCCATGAGAATGTAATGATGTAGTTCTTTGTGGTTTTTTTATTTCTTTGATATTATGTTTATTAGCTTTTATTGACAAAGTAATTCTATAGATAGTGCATGCATGATTTTTTTTTAATAAATTGCTTTTCTGTTGACAGTAATAAAAACCAGAGATTTAAGGATACAGCTGGTAGTTGAATATAAAAGACTCCACCACAAACCAAAAGGAAAAATCTGACGTTTAAATTGTTGTAAACATAATTACTTTTGTTCAAACAAATGATGAACAAAAGCAGAGGAATTGATGCATTGCCAAATACTGTTTTTCCCCTAGATGAAAATACATTTTTACAAAAAGAAATGACATATTCTAGGCTGCTCTACTCTAGCTGTGATAATATCAGTTACACATATGGGGGAGACCAGAAAGAAATGTGCTTTGTCTGTTGTTGTTGCTGTTTCTAATTTGAATGATAAAAGTTCTCTCATAAACTGCAAAGGCATATGCCACTTGGGACATGCCAAGGCTGTAGCTTTGCAATGCCTAAACAAGGATGGAAATGAACGATGGAGTCAATTAACCAGTTTGTTTCGTCCGTATGAACTAAACTACCTATCTCATAGTGCAACTCAGTACACGGGGGCCTTTTGGCCCCTGTGTAAGTAAAGCTTACAGAAGAAAAAAAAAATCACTGGGTGCCATAATGAAGGTATTTCTAAAAACTGGTATAAGTAAATTAAAGGATAAGACATAGTCATTTGTCCCTATAGCTAGTCAAGTTACTCAGCAGTAATGACTTTTGTCAAACCATAACTAAGTTTTTCCAAGACTGAGATGCAATTAACTCATTCTCATTCTTCCACTGTGTATTATCCATCACAGAGTTACACACAGACATTAGAAGAGACAGGGGGGGGGAAAAACACAGGAATTTGATGTAGAAAACAAGAGAATGCACTCCTTCTGTAATCTTTCCACTGCTGTTTGGGGTTTTAGTTGTGGGAAGAGAGCTAATGAACAAGGTACGGGCTGGTTTCGATAGGAGAAATTTGAATCAATATGTGGGCCAGACATGTCTGACCGTAGAGAACTCACAATGTTGAAATGCTTAGATAACCTCATTAGTAAAAGTGTGACAATTAAGAAAATGATCCCTTTGTAGCAAGCTACCTCAGGAAATATTCAGTGATTTGGAGAGCTTATGCAAGTATGAGAACTTTTCTAAAATAGTGTTAAAGTTTATATATTCGCATGAATACATACTTTATGCACTCACGGTCCTGTGACCCTGGATGTGGTAGTTACCCATTGGGCTACGAGATGCATGGTTCGCAGTTGGAAATCACCAGCACCCGCGGAAGAAAGATGGGACTTTCTAAGGTCAAAGTCAACAATTACAGTCTCCGAAACCCTCGGAGGCAGGATGCGAGTCTGCACTGGCTCCATGGGATTGAGACAGTATCATCATTCATATTTTATAGTACTCATAAATCATGCTATGCCTTCGTACCCAAATACCTGTGCAGTTATATTGTTCTTTAGGATAAAGTTTGAAGGATTACTAGATATTGTTTCCCCCGCTATCTGAAAGTAGAGAATCTCTAAAAAAAACAACCACTTTTCTAAGCTGCAGTGATACAAAGTGAAGAAGAAATTGCTCTTAGTTTCTATGGGAAAATATTTTGAGCTTTCAAGATCCAAAAGGCTTAGCAAATCAGACCAAAAAGCACATAAAACGCAAAGCAAAATTGTTCTCTGACATAATTCAAAGCTGCGGTGGCTTGAAGCTGAATGTAAAGAGCTGTTTCTGGGGAAGGATGATCTTCCTTGCCGCTTTAATGACTCACTGCGAAATGCTAATTTTGCTTTTTGTCCCTTTACATAAATGCCTAGGCTTTTATTTTTTTCAATTAGCACAAAATGGAATAATGCAGCTATTTCTTAAATCAGAGTTTTGTGAAGGAACCTTCAAAACGTAGGGGTATCTGCCGAGAGTTGAGCAAGTGTGCACAACTCGGCTCCTATTGTTAACTGGCTTTCCATGAAGTCTGCTTTTATTCACCTCCCCACTGGTGGGATGGTTTTCATTACTATTCAAAATTTTTCAAAACCTACGATGCAAAATAATTCTCTATCCTCTCTCACTGTCATGTGATATGTGAGCATTCAGTAACGGTTTCAACGGGAAGTCTATACTTTTCAAAGCAACCACTTCAGGTTGGCCAATAACTTGCTCTACCAATGAAATGTGAATGTTAATACCTCAGAAAAGCACACACACACACACACACACACACACACACACCCCACGCCCAAATCTCAATCCACGGGATTTCAGAAAATAAGAAAAACTAGAGCAAATACAAAATGAATCAAATGGGAAAACAAGTGACAAGATATTAAAAATATAACTGTATCTGCATGTATTCACGCTGGTGTTCTCTGGCAAGATTATTCACATCCCTGATCAACGGTCTGAGGGAATTTCATGCAGGCTTAATCCCGTGGGACTATGTAAATTAATTTTGGATATTCAATGTCATCCATAGCATTCTGTAAACCAACGGTTCAGAATTTAAGCTGTAATTTCCTTCCTTTGATCTTGGACTTTATTTTTTATAATCTTTGGATCATACAGGCTGGTGTGCTTCCTCTGTGTGAACTTGCTGGCATCTTGTTTATATGGCTGCTTGTTTCAGTACAATCTTAAGATCTCAGATACGGTTTTTCCTGATAGTTGGCCACCACTGACTGTCTTCATCACACTTTTCTGTAGCATCCATGTCTTCAGTGACCCTTTGTGAGTGAGCATACTCTGGTTGTTCTGCAGTACAATTATTAACCTACTCCTAATATTTTTCTTTTACTGTTTCTTGACTAAAAATGCTTTTGATTCAAAAATCTGCATGGGTTGAAGTTTACTTTTTCCATCCAGTGCATTTATTCCCTTTATTACATATTACATTCATTACCTACATTACCTTTCCTCTACTCTTGGATCTCTATCTCTTTCTCATTCTCCCCTACTCAAGGAGTACTTACTATGCTGGAGAAAAAGACTAAAGTTTTCTTATTTTATACTATTTTAGGTGATATGGTTAAAACAGTTTATTATATCTAAATTCCTGTCTCATTTAGCTTCATTTGATGAGTGTATTGTGAAGATTGAATTTGTCAAGGATTTCTTTTTAATTGAATCCACAGCTTATTGTCCAAAGAAACATCAGTAAGGAAATCAGCATCCGGTTGCTTTGGGTAAACTTGCTGCAAAAATGTCTTTAAAGTGTTAAAAAGCAAAAATATCCATGTGGGAAGAAATGCAGCCAGAATGTTTCTTTTATGTGAGGAAACCCAGCCTGTATGTAACATTCAATGGACACATCGTCGAGATGGACCAAATTCCAGAGAAGAACATCATGCTTCTTAAGTGGACAGTTGGCAGAACACAGAAAGAAGATCCTCTCTGCGGTGGCTTGCTTAACTCAGTGGCTGCAGGAACAGACGTGAGCATAGGAATGCTTTTAAGGCAGGTCCAGGGCCAGGTAATGTTTCTTTCTGATTCATGGTGTCGCTATGAGTTAGAGCAAGCACCTTATGATGAAAACAGAGTCCCAGAAAGGGATAGCAACAATATTACTATCTGAGATTTTTAAAAAAGGAACATATTGGTCTGAGACTGAAAGGTGAAAGTTACCATCCCAAATAAATGGGTAGCAGGTATGGTTACTGACTGATAACTATAAGAAGCTGAAAATAAATTCATGGCTTTCAGAGTACCTGAACACAGTGAATGTATTATCATAAGTAACTAGTAGGCTCCTTGCCCACAAAATGTTATTCTTTTATATAAGATTTTAACCTTGTGCCTTTCCCCACCATGTCATAGACTGCATTTCTTTACCTTGTCTAACTTTTCAGAGCCTTAAAGATTTTTGGATGTGTGTGTGTATGTGTTTTTTTTTTCTCTCTGATATCAAGAACTAGAAAATATTCTACTTTTCATGTCTTCCTGGGGATGCTGTAATCAGAGCCCAAATTTCACCTAGCTTTTGCTATATGATTTCCTTTTTGCTCCAATGTCAAAACCAAAAGACATCTCTACTCCATCTTCTAAACACAACATCGCACCTGGGGATCAAAGCAGGGGCCAAAACATACTCCACTCTTTAAATAGAGCAGTGTGGCCACTTTTTAAATGTGTGTTTCTACCTTGATTATTATTGGCTTCAAGGCTATGCTGTTTCCAATGCCTGAAAGATCAATATGTCAAATAAGCACGACATTTAGTTTATAATAATATAGTAATGGGGAAATGTAATTTAAATATTTAATGTAGGGGATACTTTAAAATAATTGAGATATTAAAAGAAGAAGAAGAAAGCCAAATCATGGCTTTTCTTGTAAGGAACCATGGCACTAGTGCCCGGAAACATTACCGGATAGTCATCTGTCAAAAAGAGTCTTCAGAAGAGACTCTGAGCAGATTGGGCACATTAGCCAGATCAATGGTCACCAAATGGCTCAGGGAAACTTTGGAGTTCTGCTACAGGGGATGAGGCCAAGCTTGCTTCTTTCCTTTAAACTAGACTGCTACACTCTCCATCTGGTTTGCATTTGGGGGTTCCACATGCGATTTTATTTTGGGGGGAAAAGCTCCGCTGGTAAAATAAAGTTATAACCTGCTGGACTTGATGACTTTTAAATGCCCTCCCATCCCAACAATTCCAACATCAAATGTCAATGATTCAATGTGCACTGTGAACACACAAAGTTAAGGAAACAATTTAAAAGGTAGGTTTCCCATTATTCTTCATTTATTATTTAATAGCTCTTCATTTAATTACTATAATATAATAAAAATAGTTAATAGGGTTTTTAGACAGTATGGCAAATGCACTATCTAGAGCAAAGGAGGCTTAGCCTAAAGCATGCTTATATGTTAGGAGATTAATTGTTAATGAGAATTAGTGAGAGGTCACCAAATGTACAAGGTACAAAGAAGTGATTCCCTAAATATGAGTTTATGTGCCACATACCCTTAAGACATTCATTATGTTTTTTAAAAGCCCCCTTATACATATTTAGATCATTAATATTTATTTTTAAAATAATGTGCTATTTGTGGTAAGTAATTTTTCCTTATACTCTGAAACGCCTGTAAATAATGCATTGTGCTGTATGTGATGGCAATATTTGATCCCTCTTTGCAGTTTGGAGCAATGAAAACCTAAAGTATAATCCTTCATAAACAGAAAACCAGATTTATATGCTAGTATACTGGAGGAACAGACATTTCCATATGAAAAGCCATGATTGTGAATTTCAATACGAGGAAAATTTTCAGTTCCATAAAATGGAACCATCCAATTACTTAAGCATATTTGTCATAAGGAAAGAATAAAGCAAGAATTTAACTCAGTATTGATTGAATGCATATGATATAGAGGAAGTATGGGTGCTGGTTTCCATTTTCCTATTTTCAACTGGTAACATGAACCATCCTCAGTGCAGTTTCAGCTTCTGTGTGTTGTAGAATTCATCCCACTCTGAGCCATTGGAGAAGTGGGAGAATCCTGAAATCCTGATAGCCTGTGTTCTCACCTGATGTCCTTTCAGGAGCATTCTCTATTGTTCTGGCCCTACCCTTGCATCTTGGGACATACTATATGAGTAAAGTATTCTGGTAGCAATAAAATGCTGTGTCCAATATGAAATCTTTATATATATATATATCATTTCAATATAACTGTTGAAGACTCGGTATTGAAAAGGTCATACTTTTTATAACTTTTCCTAAAAATCCATAACTTTCAGTAAGTAACTTGGGATTAATTTAAAAAAAAAAGGTATTCATGTAATTAATCTTAAGATTTTGTTAATTTGTGTTCTCGTTTTCATTTACTATTTATCTGAAAACTTTGGGAACTTTTTTCCAGGTCGAATAGTCGAATTGGCATATGACCAAACATAATACTCACTTCATGGTCATTTAATGTCTTCTCAGTTACTTTGTACCATCTTCCTGAATTATACCAAACTTGGCAAAGGCGAGACTTTAGCGTGGAGCATGTCTTCCTTTTGTAAACAAACGTGGAGTCAGAGTTTAAACTATCACCATGAGTAAAATGACCAGGAGACAGTTAGTTGGTAATTCTACAGCAACGCAGACCAAGTTAAATAACTACACAGCCAATCCAGTTGTTAATACCAAATTATTAGTGCTTTGACTGATCTCTTAGTTCCATCCAAACTTGAATTTAATTTTTATTATTAATTTATTTTTATCTAAAGGACAAGGCTATAATCTATCACAATCCTTGAAACATGAGTACATAGCATTTGCAAGGCACTGGACCCTTGCCCTTTCCTAAATATTGCACTCATGGGAATTTATATCTCTGGTCAACACAGTTTAGGGCCTCAAATATTAGAATGGTACCTGGGTATTTTTGACCTGCTGTTCCCAAAAATGGCTCCAGATTTTCCATACCAATTCTAGTTTTTGAAACACATACCAATCTTTTTTCTGTTTTCATAAAAACAAATCAGTCTGAGATAAAGAAAGTGCATGCTGGCATTATTTAAAGTAATTTGTGCTGTACTAAATCTTTACATGAAATTATTTTTCACATGGTGTATTTTGCTCCATTGATATATTTGAACAGTGCATATTATATGAACTTGGACTTTTCCCCAAGTATCATTTCACTTTTCTTAGGAACTGAATAGGCTGTCGCAGTTCACTATATTTAAAGGGGGCCATAAATAAGAAGTACTGTACAATCAATAAGGAGCCCTGATGATAGAGTGAGTTAAGTCTTTGTTAACCACGGATTCAGTCCTTGGAGCCCACCAGCTTCTCTGCAGAAAAACATAAAACTTTCTCCTGCCGTAAGGATTTATAGCCCCAGAAACCCACAGGGAAGTTCCACTCTGTCTTATAAGGTCACTATGGGTTGTAATGAACTGAGTGTTAGTGAGTTTGGCATAATACATAGAGATTCAAATGTTCTAAAACCAAAAATAGATCTTTCAGAGTTTGAACTCCTTTACTAAAATGTTCAGTCTTGTTATAAGATAGCACAACTTTGCTACCTGTGCACAGAATCTTGCAGGCAAAATTAGAATTTTTTTAAGAAAAAGTTTGAAGTCCACCTCACCTCTGAAACATTTAAAATGACTTATCCACTGAATTCTGTATATTAAAATGTGCTTTGAAATAATTTAAAGAATACATTTGAAGAGGTAGCAACATAGTTTGAAGAAAAAATTTTAATCTTCAAATTATTTATGAAAATTGCTATTAAGTGTCACATTTTCCACACTCTAAATTGCCCTGACACCTTCCATATATTGGTCTTTTAGAATTCCTTTTTTAATTTTCTCTTCTTTTAGTAGTTATATAATCTGTTGTCAGTTTGAAACTTAAGAGCGAAGGAGAGGAGTTTAGCCTGGCAATGAGGTCTCAGCTTTATGACCTCATTTGGAGGCACTAAAGAGATAAATAGCTCCCTGGAGGCAAGATACACTCATTCCCTGTGAGACATTCCTATAGACAAGACACAGGGAGCTACGCTAGAGCCCTGGAGCTGAAGGAGCCACATGAAGATCCCTGCCAGCGCTGAGATGCTTTTATTGCCATTGGATCCACAAGACTTCCCACCCACTGGACTGTAATCTTCCTGCTTTTAGCATCACTGCAGGTGTTGCATGAGTCTGAAGAGGGTTTTACAGATTGGTATTGGACATATGGGATAATATTGGACTTCTGGACTTGATTTGGACTGGGCTGGGATGTTTTCTCCATATTCAATTGCTCTTGTATATAAAGATCTTTCTTGTATACATATGAGTGTCTATGAATGTTTCTCTAGTCTACCCAGACAAACACACTTCTCAACCTGTTTTCAGTAGTTTCAATATCCAATATCCAACTTGCAGTTTTTGTATATTTTGCACAGCCTCCTTCCCCAAAGAAAATCCCATTGACATTTAATTGATGTCAACTTGTAGTGAACTTATAGGATTAATAGATAAATGATAGATAGATAGATGATAGATAGATAGATGATAGGTAGATAGATAGATCAATTAATGAATTAATGAATGCCCCTTTGGGTCTCCAAACATTGAAATTACGTAAAGGCTGCAGAGTGATTGGTGGGTTCAAATGACCGACCTTATGATTGTCAGCTCAACGTGTTACCAACTAGCCCCCACAGGTGCATATACAGCTTGCCTTGGATGTCTCTTAATACCCAATTATCTTTCCTAATATACCTTCCCACTTTGTCTTGTCCTGTAATCTGTGACTCTGAACTATTCTTGTTTTAAAACTAGAATGATACGTTAATCAATTGGTGTAAGTAGGTGAAAATATAATGGAATACTATATCTAAGAAACGAGAGCTGATGTGGTCAACTCAATGTAATTTTCTGAATCAGTACTCCAAACGTCCCCAAGAATAAGTCTAAAATCCAAGACATCATGAAAAACAAAATGTTTGGGGGATGTATAATCTTTTAGTGCATTCAACTGGCATAAGACCTAAGGCTAGGTATAAGTTCTTATAAATCAAAGAAATAAATATATACTTTATCAGTGGGTTCAAAGAAAGTTTTATCAGATAGAAGACTCTGAAATTTGGTTTTGAAAAATGGAAGAGTTTTGAAAATGAGATAGAAATGGTAAGGGAATAAATTACAAATAAAATCATACTAGGAAAAATCAGAAATAAAATTGTAGAAGTAGTGGTCCATAGCAGTTAAAATAGTAAGGTTCCTACCAAAGCCTTCGATTATATTGCTGCAAAACCAAATTGAATTATAGGCAGATAGAAATTTTTCAGTATATAAATTTTAAATACATGCTTTATTCCCATGTCATGGTTACTTTGAAACTAATTCTTTGTAATTATAGCTTCAGAAACTAATGCAACACTTCAAATCTGGTCAAAATATACAAATAAACCTATTACAATTGCTTAGTCATCATCAAAAGAAATTATGTTCTGTTTAAAAGAGAGATGGCATAAACTAAGCCTATCACTTCCAATAAAGAAAGATGAAAAAAGAGAAAGAACATAGCCACCTCTGTAATCGCCGTGACCCATGTGAATAGCTGTGTTTCCAGAAGTACTTGTGAACATAACGCTTCATTTAGCTAAAACTAACCTGGATTATCCCTCTTTGGGCTGAAGGGTGGAGAGCTCTAATGATGACATAAGCATCTGGTTTAAGCAGGTTTATTTATTTTGTTTTTGTAATTGCTATTTTCATTTAAACTCAAACATTGCCATTTATTTGAATTATACAAGCAGGTAGCTCTATGACTCACCTGCTTTATTCCTGTTTAACTTTCGCCTGTTCTAAAAGTGCTTTAGACAATTAATCACAACTTTATAATAAAGGTCACCTTATCAACATATCTGTGCTTTCACTTATTTAGCTATAATCAAAACCTGTTCTGACACATGAAAGATGTTCTCATTATACCAAAAAATCTGGACTGGCATATTAATTTGAAAGCTACCCAAGATCTTACTTCCATGAGAAAACTGCGGTATCATCATTTATCTCCTCAGTGACTAGCTCTATACTCCTGTTTTGTAAAGAGTAACATTCACACTCATAATCCTTTTTATTTTCCTATCTTACTTTTGTGACCAGATGTCTACCAGTAACTTATTCAGCCCAATTCACTGTATATGAAGAATTATATCTCTGTCATTAAAGGAACATTAAAACCACTTGGGTAATATTGTGTTCCTTTATATTCAAAGTGTTTTGAAAATGCAATTTATGAAATATGGCAATATACCTTCTTTTTTCCATACCAATGAACTTCAAAGATTTTTAAAAGAAAGAAATAGACAAGGAAATTCAGGAGTCAGAGTAAGACAAAGGCAGAACAAGTGCAAAAGAAGGACACTCAAGGGAAAAACCGTCCTGAAATGATGGGGTTTGCATATGTACTGTCTCTCATACCCGCCAATGACTGGCTCTGGTTTACTGTTGCTGCTGTTGATTGATTTCAAATAGATGCCAACTTGCAGTGAGACCCTCTGTAACAGGTGAGACCTGCCCCCTCAGGGTTTGGTAGGCTGTGTGATGGGCGAAGATCCTCAGGTATTTTCCCTGGAAGCCACTTCTGTTTAACAGCTGAACACTTAACTGGTGCACCAGCAGGTCCCCTTCTTAATTCCAAGTTCTTTAGCTTTTCTGTAATGTTGATGTGGTTTTTGCCAAAATTATATAGCTATAGAACCATAATGATTTTTAGACATGTATAAATGCATAAAAATTGCTATGACATGATGATGCTAAGCAGTTCATCCACTTTGAAATTTTTACTCATTCTAAGACATTCTAGTACCATCCACATGAATGTAGTCGAATATGCACTTAACAACTACTTTGAATAATGCAATTGCTTTTCTGAATAATGAAGATTAAAAGAAAAGGATTCACATTAGATGACTTTCTGGTGACAGTTTTTAAAATCTTCTACAAAGTGAATAAGTAAAATTTGTCTAGCTGCTTTTGAAGGATGTAAACCAAACATAACAGAATTGGTCAGCTACAGTTAAATTACAGCCATTCCACACAAGAACAATCACATGTTTATGCACTTAAAAAAATACCAGACAGGATTTAGTTCTAATCTATGGTTCCCTTTAGCTATAAACAAAACCAAACCAAACCATGTTTCTCTTTTGTGTAGAAATATACAAAAAGTAACCATTTTGATTTTTGGTTTTGTATTACAATCTTTAAATTTTATTTTAAATGTAATTAAAGTGCATCTATACAATATTTACTAAAAAGAAAACAAAACTTTATAGCCTGTGTTTCTTTTCTGGCAATTTAAATTATTTTTTCACTTCCAAGATTATTCCTAAATACAAGTTTGCTCTACAGAGGCAAACCAAAGCCAAACTCGCTGCCATCACGTTGCTGCTGACTCATTGTCTCTGAGGGTTTCAGAGACTGTAACTGTGTAGGGGAGTAAAAAGTCTTTCTCTTGCAGAGCGACTAGTGGTTTCAAACTACTGACCTTGAGAATTTCAGCTTAACCACTATGCCACCGGGGCTCCCTGTTGTACAGAGGCAGGTACTTTTAAAAATGATCTGCTCTTAGGTCAAATGTGCTGAGACATTGATTTGTCCTTCAACAAGAAGAGCAAAGAAATGAAGATGCACATAGACCAAGGTCTGAGAGGGATCCTAACTTGACCTTTTCACACCCTAGAGAACATACTGCCCTCTGACAGTAGATGTGCGAGTCACCCCAGCAGCTCTCAGCACCACACTTTTTCAAACAGTAATCACCTGTGCAACTGAAGTGATCCTGAAGTTACTGAAGGACTCTCGTCTTTGTTCCCCAATCAAAATTATAGCATACAATTTAAAAGCAGCTACATTGTGTAGTTCCTGAGTTATTGGATTTAAAATCAGAGCAGGGGGGCAATGTGGAGGAGAAGCACTGTGGTAGGTCCCACTCCTATGCTAGACGATGTGCCCATAACTTATTGACAACACACAGAACCTTGTACATCCAGGTGAATTTTTCACTTCCACAATCCTCTGAAGAAAGTTATTATCTCTCTATTGTTATCTTTACATTTTATTTTAAATTTAACTAGATGACTATACAATAGTAAAAGAAAACAAGCCTTCACTACTGGTGTGTTTTGATTTTGCTTTTTAAATTAATTACATTATATGTAGGGGCAAATGATTCTCTGGGTATCACAGTTAGTAAGTGGTAAAGTGGGGACAAAAACTCACATGTAATCACTTTCCTTAGAACCTCTAGGCTATGCTTGCTCAGTCCCAAACCTATACGTAAAATCTAAGAGATCCAAAGGGTGGATGCCGGACTCAAGTGCTGTCTAGATGAGTCTGCCTGCAGCAGGCCCCAAGCTTTACAGAATTCTGGGAATTAGAGGAAGGAAATGAATTTAGGAATCTGAAACTAATTGTATTTCTGGGGGTGAGGAACTTATCAATTTATTGTTCATGTAATCGGTCACAGGGACCTTGCTGGGTTGATAGACACTTGCGTCTTGGCAGAAGTCAAAAGACCCAAGTCCCCCATTGTCAATTCGACCCCAAATGGAATCCCACAAGGATAAAACAGAGCTTTGTTAACATTTAGGATTAGAAAATATCAAAGTATGCCAAATACTCTGACTATTCATGGCCACATATGGTACACAATGCCAAAGCTAGGCCAAGTGATCACCCTGAAATTGCCCTTCTCTTCTCTGTGTATAATGCTTAATAATTTTTTCCAAAGTTTGGTAAACACAATTTTCACTTTACCACAGAAGTTGCTGTGCTCCATTTCTAACGACACATCTGCCTGTGAATATGCCAACTGAGAAGTAGGCATTGTTTATTTCTGAGGATAAATTTGCTGAATTAAAAAAAAAAATGAAACACAGACTTTTCTAATCAAGCCTATAGGCGAGATTGCTGTGATGGGTAGGTGTGACCCAGTTGTTTCCAGCTCACAGTCACCCTGTGTTCTCAGAACTGTTCTGGTCCCGGGCAGCCCCTACTACTGTTGTTATATTTGAGCCCATGTTTTCAGCCATTGTAGCGATCTACTTACCTAAGAGTCTTCCTCTTTTTCATTGCACCTCTACTTTATCAAACTTGGTTTTCTCTTCCAGATACTTGTCTCTACTGATTACGTGCCCGAAGTATATGAGATAAGGTCTTCCCATCCCTGGAGACACCTGCGTGTACTTCCTCCAAGAGAAATGTGCTTGCTATTTTGGGACTCCATGGTATTTTCTCCATTCATAGCCAACACTATAATTCAAATATGTCAATTCTCCTTCTGCCTTCCTGCTCCATTGTTAGATTTCATGGCTTGGATCATGGACAATTCAGTCCTCAAAGAGTTATCCTTGCTCTTGAATACTTTAAAGAGTTCTTGTACAGTAGAATTATGCAATGAAATGCAACATTTTATTTATTTAGTACAAGATCATTTTATTGTGGATTCTTACAGCTCTTATAGCAATCCAGACATCAATTGTATCAAGCATCATTTTATAGATGTTGCCATCATTATCTTCTAAACATTTACTTTCTATTTGATTTTTTGACACTGCTTCCATGAGAGCTGATTGTGGATCCAAGTAAAATGAAATCCTTGAGACCTTCAAGATTTTCTCTATTTTTCAGAATGTTGTCTATTGGCCAAGTTTTGAGGATCTTGCAAAGTCTTCTATACATAAATTTGCAACCAATAGTGAGACTGCGATCTTTGAACTTCACCAGCAAGTGTTTCAATCCTGTTCACTTTAAGCAAACAAGATTGCGTCATCTGCATATTGAAGTTGACAATGAGTTTTCTTCCAATCTTGGTGATACATTCTTCTTCATATTTTGTCCAGTATCTCATAAAACTTGACTAGCATACAGATTGAATACATGTGGTGCAAGGTTATGACCCTGATGCATCCCTTTCATGATTTCATCTCTTCCTTCAGTTCTTCCGTATTTTTTAGCGAATTTTCATTCAAAAGCAATTTCAAAGTCTCTTCTGACACATACATTGGTTTCTCTCTCTTTTCTGTCTTTTTAATAACCTTTTATTTTCTTTATGTGGAATGTTCTTACTGTCATCCTACAACTAAATGGGCTTCTGTTGATTAGTTCAAATTTATAGTGCAAGTTAAGACAATGGAATCTAGTAAATGCATTTCTGTGAGAAAGTATCTTTTTATTCCATTCAAAATATTTATTTAGTCATGAAGTCCTTCTGAAGAATGTATTTATCCAATTCAGTCCCATTTTACAATGGAGACAATGGAAATGCAGAGAGATTTAAGTATTTGTCAAATGGATTGCTTTGTTTATCTTGGCTTCCTTTGAAGTCTAGAATGTTAAGAGTTTCTGAGTGCTTCAAGGGAATGCTGGAGCCGTGGGTCCAGTTGATCTTTGCCACATGGAGCATGCTGGAGGAGAGGAGACAACACTGTTTGAGTAAGCCTGGAACTCATAATGGTAATCCACACTTTCTAAAGCACATTGTAGTTTTCCACATTCCATTTTCATTTATTTCACTTTA
>NW_022107431.1:69589162-69591577 GCF_000313985.2 Echinops telfairi
TCACACATGTTGGTTTGCTGCTTCCATGTGGGCTTTGTTGCTTCTGGGCTAGATGGCCGCTTGTTTACTTTCAAGACTTTAAGTCCCCAGACGCTATAGGTCTCGATAGCGGGGCACCATCAGCCTTCTTCACCACACTTACTTATGCCATTTTATTTGCTCTGTGCAATAGGGAGTGAACAGAAACCACCACTGTCTGCTTGAGAAAGCATATGACCCCTTGAGATCAACAATAGCGGGGCGGAGTGGGTTATCAAGAAGTGTTCAAAGACAGTGAAGCTTACAGGGATGTGAATTGCTGACTGCAGCTCCCCCACCCCTCCTGTGAGGACTCAAACTCACAAATCCAGGGCCATTTCGGCAATTCTGACACAGCGTGTCCCCATCAGTCTTCTGAGGACCAAAACTAAAGCCAAACTCACTGCCATCAGCTGCTGCCAAAGCACAGGGCCCTGTGGGACAGGGTGGAGCTGCTCCTGTGAGTTTCTGAGATGCTAACTTTTTAGTGAGGGAAGCCTCTGTCTTTCTCCATGGAGAAGCTGGTGGTTTCAAACTGCTGACCTTGAGGATCACAGCCCAACACATAACAACTACACCACCAGGGACCCTTTTATATATCTTATAAGGTCAGTGTCTCCTAAATATGAAATTATTTTAATTTCAATTCATTAAGAGAATAGTTGTAGGGGTCAACATCAGGCTATTCAGATGCTCAATGAAACAGCAGAAGATAGGATCCAGGAAGATCAAGTTCGAGAGAGGGAAGACTCTCTCCATGTGGTGCAGCTCACACCAGCTCAACGCCAGCAGGCCTCCTCGTCTGCACCTCACTGCCGTGGACTGTGAGCTGAACATCGGGCACTGATTTTGTGGTTTATCTTAACTGATCAGCAATTTTCTTTCTGGATTGGATTCAAGCTCAGTATTTTACTATCTCAACACTATTTGGACATTAAACTCTTGGCTTCTGATCTGGCTATAGATTAGTCACGTCTATACCTGAGTTACATTTTTGAAAAAAACTGTTTTTCTCTTTTGCATTGTGAAGAAACAGAATTAAACAGACTTTAGTCTGGAGGGGAAAAGGCAATGTTTTCTTTATGCATTAAATCATCATTAATTTATACTCAGTCTTCCTTCCAAAACTATCACTGAATACAAATACTTGAAGTTTCTGTGATCCAGTCCATGTGCACACCATTAACATAAACAAACAAACAAAAACTTTCAGTGCCGTTGAGTCGATTTAACATATGGCAACCCTAGGGGACTGGGTAGAAGCGCCCCTGTGGCTTTGTGAGACTATAACCCTTTACCAGCATAGAAAGCCTCGTATTTCTCCTGCACACCATTAATAAGGTCCCTATATTTAAAAATGCAATGCTACTTACTTAAAGCTTCTGTGTTATGTTTTTCTCTAATTTCTGACCACCTGATAGGTCATTTTCTAATTATGTCAGAGGCGATGGACTTAAATTTATAAAACTATCCTTTGGTATTGCTATCTCAATAGAATTAAATTAAAAAAACAAATACACTTACTGCTGTTAAGTTGAGGCAATCTCATAGCAACCCTATAGAATGAAATACATGCTGTTAAATTGAAGGAATACATGTACTTCATGTCCTGTTACCATAGTCAAATATGGGAGACAAAAGACATTGACTTAAGGTGTATGGTAAATGCAGAGAAAAAGTGGATTGGAGGTTTGCTGAGTCACCTGTTATTTCTATTTAGAGCAAGTTTTCAGAGTAATTATCGATTGTTAACTTCTAGTGAGATTTTAATTATTTGATTTAATAATAAAATGGATGTCTTGCTCTCATGTTGAAGTTTACTTAGCATTGAATTTAAATAAAGAAATGAAAAGTATGTTTCACTGCTAATATATAAGTTTTGAATTTATAAAGAATCTTCTGA
Organism: Echinops telfairi; assembly: GCF_000313985.2. NCBI lineage: Eukaryota > Metazoa > Chordata > Mammalia > Afrosoricida > Tenrecidae > Echinops > Echinops telfairi. The sequence continues at coordinate 69,591,084 of NW_022107431.1, forward strand.
TATCGAGCTTAAACACACACACACACACACACACACACACACAAACCACATTTGAATAAAATGTTCTGTTTACTAATTTCCATCTATTTTTCAAATTTAAATTCACCTGCTTATTTTATATGGTGTTATTAGTATTGTTATCGTGAGCTGTCTTTGAATCAATTCCAAGTTATGGCACCCTCAGGTGTGCGTGATAGGACTACTCCGTAGATTCCCAAACTGGGTGGATTTGAATTGCCATCCTTTCAGTCAAGGTTTCGGTGCAGAAAGGTTTGCACCACCTAGAGATTCCCCAGTCAAAATTATACTGAGGGCTCTGAATGACACAGAGCAGGTAGACCTCAGCATTGATCCCTGAGGTCGTGTGAATGAAGGAGCCCTGCCAGTGGTGGATTAGGAGTTGGAGGGCTGGCAACAAGGTCAGTAGTTAGACGATCAAAGGCTCTGTGGCAGGAAGATGAGGATCTTCGCTCCCACAGATATTCATCACCCCG
>NW_022107431.1:69592142-69628382 GCF_000313985.2 Echinops telfairi
AGTAATATATTAGACGACAATGTTCTGTTGTGATCCATAGATTTATGGGCTCATTTCCAGAAGGCGATCACCAGAATCTTCCCAGTCTGTTTTAAACCAGAAGCTCTGCTGAAACTAGTCCATTAGGGAGACCTGGGAGGTATTTTTAAGTAGTAGTGATGAAGCTTCCGGCATCACAGAAATACGTGCCACAATATCACAGAACGATAAACTGGCAGATGGGTGGGAGTGTTATAACTTTTAAGGTGACCAGATTTTAACATTGGTAAAGCGGGATACCATTGATAAAACTCATATCTGGGCGAAATAGCCACATGGCAGCCGAAAACCATATACCCTAGCTTGTCGTGCATTCTTTCCAAAAATCGGGACTTTTAAAAAATGCCATGGGATGCTGGAAAAATTGTTAAAAATCGGGACTGTCCCGCAAAAAGCGCGACGTCTGGTCACTAGTGAAAAAATAATAAATAAAGTTTGAAGATTACAATGTTTAGTGTGATGCCAGCTTCCATGGGCCAGAGAGTAAAAAGGAAGGAGTTTGTTTGCAGGGAGCTACAGCACAGTTACTTCTTTGTTTGCCTGTTTTTGTTTTCAAGAATGGAAAGACCAGGAAGTATAAATGTCAATCACAATTTATCTTTGTGGCCACCACTTGCTTGTGAGTTTACTGTATGGTGGTGTTTTGTGTTTCTGTGATGCTGGAAGCTATGTGATTGATATTTCACATGCCAGCAGGGTTTCCCAAAATGTACAGGTTTCATCAGAGCTTCCGGAATAAGAACAGGCAATGGAGAAGAAAACGTTTGCCCATTTCTGAGGAAGGAGCCGCTGAAAACCTTATGCGTAGCTTCAAAGTTTCACCAGATATACTGAAGGCTTAGTGAATGGAAGCCGAACATTGTGGGAGACAACGTCAGAGGATGGGCTTCTTGGGTCATACTCAAAATGTGATGGAGGAGGAGCTGCTTTCTGGGAGTGGAGTGAACCACGTGACAAGAGTCAGGTAAAGCCTGTGAGAGCGGGGGCCCACAGCACCTTCATTTGTCAATGAGTTTTGACTCAAGTGAAGGAGAAACAGTCGCAAAATGTGCTAAGGATCAGATCTTGGAATGTGTGAAGTGTGAATCTAGGAAAATTGGAAGTCATCAAAAATGAAATGGAATATATAAAGAACAATATCCTAGGCATTCATGAGATGAAATAGACTGATACTGGCCATAATGAGTCAGAAAATAATATAATTATGATGCTGGGAATAGCAAAATCAAGAGCAATCATGTTGCATTCTTTATAAAAAAAATCACAAAATAAGTCATGAAGTACAATGCTGCCTGTGATAGGACTGTTTCTATCCAACTTCATGAAGTCTAAATAATAGTAATGAAACGTATGCATCAACGACAAAAGCTAGTGATGAGGAAATGGAAGACGTCAACCAATGTCTTCTGTCTGAAATTGATCTAATGTCCAATCAAGACTCATTGACAATAACTAAACATTATTAGAATGCAAAATTGGAAACAAAAAAAGATGGAAAAATAGTTGGAAAATATCAACTTGATGATAGAAATGAAGCAGAAGATGTCATCATGGAATTTTGAAAGACCTACAACTTATTCATAGCACATACCTTTTTTCAACATAAAAGTTGACTACACACCTGGACTTCTCCAAATAGAACAGACAGAAATGAAACTGACTACATCTATGGGACGAGATTGTGGAGAAGTTCAGTACCAGCAGCTTAAAACCAAATCAGGGACTGCAAGTTCAGGTTAAAGCTGAAGAAATCCAAAACAAGGTCACAGTCAACTAAACCACAAATAGAACCTTGTGTCTATTCCACCTGAATTTCAAGAACATCTCAAGAACAGAGGAGATGCATTTAACATTAATGGTATAACACATGATGAACTGTGGGAGGATATCAATAACATCATTCATCAATAAGCAAAAGGTTATTAAAATACAGGAAAGAAAGATAAGATCAAAGTGGATGGCAGAAGAGACTTCGAAACTTGCTTTTATTCTTAAAGTAGCTAAACAAAATTTAAAAAAATGATGAAGACAAAGACCTAAATAGAAAATTTCAAAGGGAAGCTAAAGAGACATGTAAAAAAGACAATAATGAAATGTTCAAAGATCTAGAGTTAGAAACCATGTCCAGTGTATCTTAAACTGAAAGAACTCAAGACAAAAGATAAGCCTCAATTTGCAATCTCAAAAGATTCAATGGGCCAATATTGAAGGCTGCAGGAAGCATCAAAAGACGATGGAAAGAATACACAGAATCACTGTACCAAAAAGAACTAGACGGTAGCATATGAGCAAGAATCAATGGGGTTGAAGGAAGAAGTTAATGCTGCACTGAAAGCGTTAGCAACAATCAAGGCTCCAGGAATTGATGGGATACCAATGTAAATGTTTCAGCAAGTTAATGAAGCACAGGAAGCACTGGTTTATGCCAGGAAATTTGGAAGGAGGCTACTTGGCCAACTAATAGGAAGAGATTCATGTTTATGCTCATTCCAAAGGTGACCTAACAGAATGCTCACATTATAGAACAATATTATTGATATCACATGCAAGTAAAATTTTGAGGGTGATTATTCAATAATGGTTGCAGCAGGACATTGACAGGGAGAAGCCAGAGGCTCAGTACAGAATCAGAAGAGAACAGGGAACCAGGGATAACATCGCTGATGTCAGGCAATGCTTAGTGAACAGCAGGAAGTACTACAAATATATTTACTTGTGTTTCATGGACAATGCCAAGACATTTGGCTGTGTGGATCATAACAAACTGTACGTAACTTTGAGAAGAATGAGAATTCCAAAACACTTCATTATGTTCATGCAGACCTTGTACATGAAACACAAGGCAGTTTTGGGAACAGAACAATGAAATGCTGCGTGCTTTAAATCAGGAAAGGTGTGGATCAGGGTTGTATCCTCTCACGATATGTGTTTAATCTGTATATTGAACAAATCGATCAGAGAAGCTGATTCATATAAAGAAGAATGTTGCATTGGTCTTGGAGGGAGGCTTATTAACTATCTCTGATATGCAGATGGCCTTGCTTACTGAAAGACAGAAGAACTTATAGCACTTACTGATGAAGATCTAAGATTGCAGTCTTCATATGGATTACAATTCACTGTAAAAAAGACCAAAATATTAACAATTGGAACAATAGATAACAAAATGATAAATGGTTAAAATGTAGAAGTTGTCAAAGATTTAATTTCTTGGACCCACAATCAATGCTCATGAAAGCAGAAGTCGGGAAATCAAAAGACCCAACGCGTGAGGCAAATCTAACGCATTAGGCTTGTTTAAAAGGTTGAAAAAGCAAAGATGTTACCGTGAAGACCAAGGTGTGCCTGACCGCAGCCATGATATTTTCATTGCTCATATGCATGTGAAAGTTGGACGTTGAATAAAGAATACCAAAGGAGAATCAAAGCAATTGAATTGTGGTTCTGGACAAGAATTTTGAAAGTACAATGACTGCTGAAAGGATAAATCGATCTGTCTTGGAAGAAGTACATCAGTGTGCTCCTTAGAGGCAAGGATGGCTCCTTAGTCTTAATACTTTGGACATCTCAGGAGAGATCGGTCCCTGGAGAAGGACCTTGGGTTTGGTACAGTCAATTGGCAGGGGGAAAAAAGAGAACGCGGAAGGCCCTCCCAGAGATCCATCTACATTGGCTGCAGCCACGGCCTCCACAACGGGAGCGAGTGTGAAGATGGCGCAGGGCCAGGCAGTGTTTGCTTCTGTTGTGCATAGGTTGCGATGGCTCAGAACTAACTAGATGGAGCCTAACTACATCCTTCATGGGCATAATAATACCAATAATTCATAGTGAATGGAGGAATGGATAGAATCAAAAATCTACTGAAGAGATTTGGAAACTGTGAGAAGCAAAAGCAGAAAGCAAGTCTCATACTCATCTGATCAGTCCTGCTCCACAGGAGATATTAGGGGGGGGAAATGGTAAGGTGAAATCATACACTTTTGTTTCTCTATCAGAAGGAGCTAGTAGTAAATTCTTTGTCTTGTCTTTTTTTAAAAATCCTGCTATACAGGCAGTTAGATCTAATGGAATGTGACATTTGCCCCCTGGCCACAGGAAAGGCAATTAAGGATTTTGTATTTGAGGCTTAGATTCCCGGTCTTCAGTAGGGCTTTGCCCGGATTTGAATGATTGGGAATGTAGTAGAGACTAGAATCCCATTCAAAAGAAGATGCAGAAGGCAGGCAATCAGACAACATCGTTGCTCCTTTACAGCAGCATCTTCTGCACGATGAAGGAGCTCTGCAGAGAATGGCGGTACCATTCTAACAAGGCTGGGTGCCTGGATGGCCGCTGCAGAAGCCCATGGTGCCTGCGGCAGGATGGGGTGGGACAAAGGGACAATTCAGTCTGAAGTCACACTTCTCACTAACGCTCACAAGTGGAAACTCAGCCAGGTTTAATTAGATTCTGAAGAAACAAAACCAACGGTACTTCTTAAAGGAAAATGTGTCCTGGAGCAATTCATACGGTTTCATTGTTAACACTTCATTACGCTGAGTCAGCTCTAATAACTAATCCAGAGAGCAGATCTCTTTTCCCCTCAGTTCCATGTGCTCCCCCAAAGTTGTCAGGTTTTCAAAAATGTTTGTGAAGAAATTCAATTCCTCAGGAATAGTTTCCAGACACCCGAATTTCTAGTAACATATACACCCTCTAAGTTATGCTTGACATTACAGATCACAAAGAGCTCATTGCCCAAAGAACCTAAATTTGGGGACAACATGTATGTTCTCTAGCTAGTTCTCTCCTTCTCTTTTATCTCTAGGGCATGCTTCACTCTTTCATATTGGGACACCTTATTTTATTAATGCAGAATGAGTATGTGCTCCAACAATGGCAATGACACTCACTGCTGTCTAGTGGATTCCAACTCTTCACAACCCTGTGGGACAGGATAGACCTGCCCCGGTGGGTTTCCGAGACTGTAACTTGTTGTGGGAGTGGAAACGCTCATCTTTCACCTGCAGTGAGACTACCTATTGGTCGTCAGGTTAGTAAAACCTAACCCCGTCCTCAGGTCGATGTTGACTCTTAGCAACCCTTCGGGATTCCGTAGGCTTCTCTGTGGTCTTCTGAGACTTGAACTCCTACAAGAACACAAGTCCCTGTCTTGTTCCCCAATCACTGCACCACAGGCACGTAAAATCATAAGGACCTGCCAATAAAAACTTAGACTCATGTTTTTCACCTTATTACAAAAACTCAGACAATAGTTGCTTAATGAAGTTCAGGAAAAATAAGTGATTTTCATGTTATTTTTTCTCTCTGCTCCTTGAAAAGTATATTTCTATTTTGCTAACATGAAATAAGTACAAGTCCCTATGCACTACATACGGTATCATCATGAGGTGGAATCAATCCAATGGCAATTTTAATAGAGTTAATATTGAGGCAACAAGTGGCACAGTGATTAAGCACTTGACCTCTAACTTAAAGGTCAGTGGTTTTAAACATTAACCACTCCACAGGAAGAAATGGTAGGAATCTACTACCTTAAGGCCTTACAGCATTGAAACCCTTATGAGGTTATACTGTCCTATAGCATCACCATGAGTGGAAATTGATTTGATGGCAGCAGTTTGGGCTTTGGTTTTGCTTGCTGGCTAAGGAACCCTGGTGGCACAGGTAAAGCACCCAGCTGCTAAGGAATGGTTGCCTGTTCAAACCTCTCAGCTACTCTTAGTAGCAAAGCTGTGTCCATCTGCTTCTTGAAAGATTTGTATCCTCAGAAAGCCTATCGGGACAGGTCTACTCTGTCTAGAAGAGTGTTATGGGTCCAAAGGGATTAAACATTAATGGGTTTGGTTTATTCTGTTATTGAATATTAAAGAAAAAAAGAATAGGAGGGTTAAAAAAATTCTTGAAAAATAGAATTAAAAGGTAATGGAATTATTTCATGAACTTTTTGAAGCCCCCTCATATATAAGGAATATGAGTAACTTTACAACAATATCTTTGAATATATTTAATAATTAACTGTGTAATAATAACCTTTTGAACATACATCCTTTAATAATCATTTAAAAAATTTTAAAAGGCAATCATAAAATGTTTCTTCTAAAATTACAATAACAAATTGTTAAATCTCAGTCAAAACACCATCGCTTATAAAGATCATTTTTCTTACATAGTCATGAACCTGTCTCTCTATAAAATTCTGACCTAATAATAGTTATTTATAAATTAATCTATATTCCTAGAGAAATTGTACCGCCCTGTTTAATTCTGAAGTAACTTGTTCACCATGTCCCTTTAAATGGAGTGGTACATGAAATCCTGAGCAAATACTTCATTTATGTTTCGAGATTGCAGGTGAAATGAAAGTCCATTTGAGATAGTTCCATGTTTTGGACCTGTGACAAAAGATAATCAAGATCCTACATGAACCTTTTCCCACTCAAACCATATTTTTAAGCTGCAATTGAATGTACAGAATTTGAAATTATGTCGTCTTTAAACTTCCAGAAAAGTATTATATTGCTGCTTGCTGGGTGGCGTTATGTTGGGATTCCGTATGTGAAGTGACAAGCAAAGAAACATGAGTCCATTGCCTGTTATTTTGCTCTATGAAATGCTACAAACTGATTGAAAGGAAAGACAAGTGACCATTGAAAAAGTTATTACACACCTTCTGTTTTTTCCTAAATAAGCTTGGCAATCATGGATAACATACACAACAGGGGAATGTTTTAACCTTATATAAATCATAAATTAAACATACCTGCTAAATAATAAACCATGTAGACAGAGCCACACATTGACTGTATATGTGTGTAATTATAAACAGCTACACATACACATATGATTTTGATTATTGTCAGAGGTAAAGGAAACTAAAATGTAACTTGCCATTAAATAGCAGCACTACTGCATAAGGTGAGAGCCACTGACTTATTTTCTTGAGAAAGAAATATTTGTGATTCCCCTAAAGCTTTTCTCTCTTTGTTAATCAGTTTGTTCATGAATAATGGAGAAGCAATGATCTCTCAATGTTAATTTTAATAGATAGACTCCTAAAATGAAAGCAAGTTTTAACTGATGAAAGTATCCATCCTTCTTGATGAAGACCCTAGAAAATAGGGGGGGGTGTGAGCAGTAAGAAGTAAAATGCATCATAAGAATGATATTAACCCCCAATACATATTTTTTATAGAATGCTAATAATCTCTGAGCTATTCTGCAAGAATCCAAGATCTAAGGATGTAAGTATACAAAATAAATGTGATGTAAATATGTTAATTATTTTTATGGGAAAAACTTATGCTGCAATTCTTCTATCTTATAATCATATAAAATCATGTTTTTCAAAAAATTATATATTCACTAATTTTATTAAAAACAAACATCTTTTAAAAGTTGGCAAAAATGCCCACTGGACAGAATATTCCATAAAGCTCCAATCTTCAGATTCCCCATTAATATATAATTGTCCGTTGGATCACTTCAGATGCTTGTCCCAAGGTCATCTCAAGTGTCTCAGTCCAATAGTGAATCTGCCTTACTTTATCTGATTTCCTGTTTTTCTCAAGGTTCCCCATTTCATTGTGAGTCTCTGGGGAGTTGATTCCTTCACTTTCATGCCACCGGACTCTCTCTGAACCTGATAGCCATGATTTTCTATTTATTATGGGGAAACATTCAACTATATTTTTTTCTCTGCTGTCATGAATTTTGCTACTGCTTTCCACTCTTTTTTTATTAAAACATGTTATCTTTTAAAATGATTACAGATTTGTACATACTCTTGTAATCACTTTAACTATGTAGAAATCCAAGGAATAAAAAAAAAGGTATCTATAGAAATATCAAGACCAACATTGCTAGCCACTTATATATACATTTTTCTTGATAGTTTGTTGCTATTAGCTTTTATCAGCTTGACCCTGATTTAGGACAACTCATGTTCTAGGAGTGGAACTGAGCTCTTGCAATGCAGTGACTTGCTTACTGTAGATCTACTCACAGCTTCAACCTCTTCTCGGTAAGGTTGCTGTACTGAGGTGGCTGGTGTGCTGCTGTGATGCTGAAAGCTATGTCACTATTTCAAATGTGAGCAGGATCATCAAAGTCACCAGGTTTCAGTAAAGCTTCTAGATTAAGAGCACACTACAGAGAAAGAACAGCTGTTCCTTATGAGAAACTAGCCACTCCAAAGCTCAGGAACAGCAGCAGAATATTGTCACATAAATGGCCAGTATGTGGATGAGCACCTCCGGTCAGAAGGCACTCAAAATATCACTGAGAAAGAGTTGCCGTCTCAAAATAGTGTCAATGATAATGACAACTATTATTCAAATTTATGGACCAATCACAAAAGCTAGAGATGAAGATATTAAAGAATTCTGTCAAGCACTTTACTCAAATATTGCTGGATCATGCAATCAAGATGAATTGATAAATATTGAGAATTAGAATGCAAAAATTGGAAACCAAGAGTAAGGAACACTAGGTGGAAAGTATGGCATTGGCTAGAGAAATGAAGCTGGAGATCATGTGTCAGAATTTTGCACTCTATACTACTTTTTATAGTAAATGCATTTTGACAACAGCACAGAAGGTCAATATACACATGAATCTCTCCAGATGGAACGCACAGAAATGGAACTGACTAAATCTGTGGAAGAGCTGCTCCACATCAGCAGCTGACACCAGGCCCAGACGGCGGTTGCTTGTATGCAAGCTCAGGTTAAAGCTGCAGGACGTCAAGATAAGGTCACAGGAGCCAAATACGAATTTGCGCCTATGCCCTCTAAGATTTGAGAGCATCTCAAGAACAGACCGAGTGCATTAAACACTAATGACAGGGGATCTGTGGAGCTGTGGGAGGACATCCCGAGTATCACTCAGGAAGCGAGCAGAGGGTCATTAAAAAGAATTCAAGATCCAAGTAAATGCCAGAAGAGACTGACATTTTTCCTAATCTTAGAGTAGCTAAAGCAAATGGAAAAAAATAATGAAGACAAAGAGCTGAATAGAAAATTGCAAAGGGCAGCTCAAGAAGACAAAGACAAATATTATAATGAAATTGGTAAAGACCTAGAATAAGAAAACCAAAAGGGAAGAACCTGCTCGACATATTTTAAACTAAAAGAACTCAAGGAACTATTTCAGCCTTGAGTTGAACTCTTGAAAGATTCTATGGGCAAACTCTTTAGTGATGCAGGGAGCATCAAAAAACGAAAAGAATACAAAAACTCACTACACCAAAATGAACGAGTCGACATCCCGCCATTTCAGGAGGTAGCCTATGTGCCAGGACCAACGGGGCTGAAGACAAAAGTTCAAACTGCACTGAAAGAATTACCCAAAAACAAGGCTCCAGGGATTTATGGGATACCAATTGACATGTTTCAATGCGCTGAAGAAGCACTGGAAACCCTTAATTGGGATGACAGGTACTTGGCCAATGGACTGGAAGAGATCCATATTTGTACTCATCCCAAAGAAAGGAAACCCAACAGAATGCCCATATTATAGAACAATATTATTGATGTCACCTGTAAGTAAATTTTTGCCGCAGATCATCCAACAATGGTTGCAGCAGTTCATGGACAGGGAGCACCCAGAGTGGTTCAGGCCAGATTGAGAAGAGCAAGCAGAACAAGGAATATTGCTGATGTCAGATGGATCTTGGCTGAAAGCAGAAAGTACCAGAAACATGGCTACTTGAGTTTATTGATTATGCAATGGCATTTGACTGGGTTGATCATAATAATACTTTTTGCCAATTTTCTGTATGAATTTCTTGGTAATTTAAAAATTCATTTGTATACAATCTTTATATAATTGCCTTTTATATTAATTTTAATATTTCATAGCATTTCCATCAATTTTTGAAATATTCACTTAGATTTTAAAATTTCACATGGATACACATAAACTAGATGGTCACATGAAAATACATGCATGTATCTTTTATCCACTGTATGCATCTCCTCTTTAAACTGGTTTTAAATAAAGCAGTCATCCAATTTGAAAAAAATTGTCTCTAATGACCTAGAGGAGCAGAGGAAGGAGAAGAGTCGAGAAAAGGAGGATATAGAGTATGTGGCAATTTCTTCTGCGTCCTACTGCCTCGTTTGTCAGGGCACATGACTGGACTTCTGAAACAGAAGATCCTAGGAGAAAACACTGATCAAAATGGATGAAATTGAGAACAGAACTTTAAAGTAGCATAGAATCCTGATTTTCTTTTTTTATGTTTATAATACTTATTAAGCATATCATCATTTCTTTTTTTTAACTGTTTTATTTGCATTCCATCCATATGTCATACAATTAAATAATTCAGTCATATCAAGAAGACTTGTAAAAACATCACCACCATCAATTCTAAAATATTTTCTTCTTTCTTGTGTTCATTGTTATTTAAGTAATTATTTTAATTGTGGCAAAAATATATACCACAAATAATTCTCCAGTTCAACAACTTCAACATTATAATATAACTTCTCCAACTCAACTACTTCTAGATATATGTACATACACATATACATAGATAGATAGATATTACATCTTATATCCTAGTTTCTAGTTTGGAGATATAATAAAGGTGTTTTCTTCACAATTAAAAAAAATGATAGGATAGGGGGAACCGATTAAAAGGATATACATATAACCTCCTCCCTGGGGTACAGACAACAGAAAAGTGGGTGAAGGGAGACGTTAGACAGAGCAAGATATGACAAAATAATAATTTACAAATTACCAAGGGTTCCTGAGAGAGGGAGAGCTGGGAGGGAGTGGAAAAATGAGGAGTTGATGCCAGGGGCTTAAGTGGATAGCAAATGTTTTGAGAATGATGAGGGCAATGAATGTACAAATGCGCTTTACACAATTGATGTATGTGTGGATTATGATAAGAGTTCTATGAGCCCCTAATAAAACGCTTAAAAAAAAAGAGTTGTATGAGCCCCCTATAAAATGATTTTAAAAAGAATTTTATAAAGGATAAGATCTAAATAAGGTAAATATCTCTGCTTGTGCATTCTTTATGTAGACCATTTAAAGCATGAATAGAAAGTGAATGAACTTCTGTGTCCAGAAAATTGGCCAAAAACTTGGCCTAAAATGTTAGACCTCAAAAACATTCAAGTTAAAAACACATCCTACAGTTTCTAGGAATCTTATCAATGAATTCGCCACATTTCTTCCATTTTAATGTTAATTTATCCGCAGTCTTCAGTGCATTTTCTAAATGTTGCAGTTCTAATACCTTCGTACATAAGGAAGCAGTCGCTAATGTGCCTCCCTTACTAACCAGTAATGCTTTCTTCCGTGTTTGCTTTATAAGGAGCTCCGGTATTGTTGGCAAGCAACTGCTGGAGTGTCATCTTCAAGGTCATGGGTCATACCTACCAGTAGTTCCATGGCAGAAAGATCAGGTAACTTGCTCCTGTAAAGATGGATAGGCTCAGAAACCCTATGTAAATTCACTATGGGTTGGTGTTGACATGAAGGCAGCTTGTTTTTGCTTTTGATTTTTTCTATAGCGGAATAATTTTTATAGATTATGTACAAATTGAATGCATATAACTAATATAAACCACAGAAAATATTTTTAATCTTCTTGGGAATTTACACTTACAAACTAGGAGTATTATTTATTTTCTTTTTTTAGGATAATTATATTTTCTTTTTTAATCATTTTATTGGGGGCTCATACAACTTTTATCACAATCTATACATCCATCCGTTGTGTCAAGCACATTTTTACATTTGTTACCATCATCATTTCCACAACATTTTCTTTCTACTTGAGCCCTTGGTATCACAGAAGTATTATCCCTAATGCATCACAGTTCTGAACCTAAATTCCAAGAGTTTTTTGTTAATTTTGTTTATTTTTTGTTTTCTAAGAAAAATATGGTAGCCAATATATAATTCAAATTGAACTTATGTTTACCAAAATGTAAGTAATTAGTACTTTTGTATTCATTGTTTAATGACGCCAATATGTTTAAATTTTGTTATTTTTATTAGTTGAAATCAGCAATCTTATTTGTAATGTATAATATTGCTGTTAAAGTCAATTTTTTTCTAAAATGGTAAACAAGCAAGCTGTCTGTTTTCAACTAGGTGCCCTTTTCAGTATAAATCTCTAAGATCTCCACTTTCTATCTCACTTTTTCACACAGATGTGGTCAGTGGAATACAACTTAATTCTTACAAATCAGTGCACGGTAAGATAAAATACCATTCTATCTTAACATCTCTCACAAAATAGTGCAAAACCTTTAGCTATACCCCATCTTTTGTATGAAATGCAAGGGGTGGTTCAAAAACAGAATCTAATGATAAAAGAATTGATAACAGTCTCATATCTTTATTAATTGAAAAAAAACTAACCCATCAGAAATTTTGATTCAAAGATGAGTGAAAAGACTTGTGGTCAGAGAAAAGCCGTTACTCTTTATATTTCTCATATATCTATCTGGTGGTGTTGTGCATAAGGAATTGGGTACTAGATGTAGGTCACCTGATCAAACCTATGAATCTCTCCATGGAGAAAGATGAGCCTGTTTAATTCTGGAAAGATTACAGTATTTGGAAACACTATGGGCCAGTTCTCTCTACCCTTGACCTATGAGATCACTGTGAGTTGGAATCAACTTAATGGCAGTCTGTTTGCCTGGTCATATATCTATCTTGATGCCAGACTGAGTTCTCTCAGGAGATGTTGAGTAGAGATTCCAAGAAAAGGCACTATACTGATTATCCTTTTAAAAGGTCCCCTTCTCAAATTAGCTCAATATAGGTACAAAGAATCTGGAAAATATATATATAAAATTGAAGCCTACGTTGACTTAGTTTAGGGACTATTCGTCAAAGGCGAACCACACACACTTTACACTGAAGAGAATCAATTCATGTTATTTTTATTGTCAATAAGTGACAACATTGCAAGCATTTTCCATTTGAATTTCCTTTCTTCAAAATTAAGAAACTATCAGTATATTATTTAATGAAATATCAATGATTTCAATCTCAAAATAAGGTTCAAAGAAACCAAAAAATACAAACTACAATATGGCTAAAGATATTTCACAAAATAATTTTCTAATTACTAATCAAAATATGATGCCTAACTCTCTGAAAAGCAGAAATGATACATGAGTCATAGATGTATATACATAAAGACTTAAAAATGAACAATTCATATCCAGAGCAACTAAAGAGGTTCCTTGAAAATTCAAACTGTATAAAAAAAATGACATGCTACCTATGCAATGTTATTAGCAGATATGCACCCAAACATGTTTTAAAATTTATAGAAATTGATTTCAATAAAGTGTTTTTAAGTGAATAAGTTGAGATGAAAATAATAATTTCATTTTACACTCATTTTATTATTTTTCCAAATATACCATAATACTCAAGTATAAGCTGACCCGAATATCAGTGGAGGCACCTAATTTTACCACCAAAACTGCATTAAAAAGTGCTGAAAAATTCGGCTTTACAAGAGTGTATACGGTAGGTGTTTCAGAAAACAGAGTGCTTTTTAATGAAAGATATTTCACGTATATCACGTAAAAGTTAAATATAAATGTTGATTAATATTTGTATATTTGCATAAACAAAAAGAATGATAAAGTCATTTTACCTGAGTGCGTTGGTAATATTAAGAAGAACTTTCGTTGTATGTTGTAATTCGACTACTGCAGCAGCACTGTCCCTTGGTTTAGGAAACTATCAGGTTCTAATGCTCTTTTCCAAAATTAAATCATTTAGAAAAAGAAATTGCTACTGCTTAGTACTCATAAAGTTTATTTTTTCATTGTTTATTAAATAGAGCCTTTAATAAAACAACAGTTCAATGGCGATGACAGCTTTATGAGCAAGACTTTATAATGCATTCCATTTGTTTTGTACATATAGGCTCTTCAAAATGGAAGCCAACATTGATTAACCACCTCAGAACATAACTAGTCAATCAATTTGATTCTAAAACATTGATATTTTTTCTGTGTACAATGAGTTCTTTTCAATCAAGAAATGTGAATTTAGAAGCACTGATTCCTGGTGGCACCTATTGTGCATTGATTGCACTGCTAACCACAAGGGCAGTCGTTCAAAACCACCAGTTGGTGGCATTTCCCTCCACGGGAGAAGGAGGGGACTGTCAACTACCATAAAGGGTTAGCTTCAAACCCTCACAGAGGCAGCTCTGTCCTACCCCATAGGGTCACGATAAGTCCGCTTCCACTCGATGGGAGAGTGCCTGTTCTTATGGATCACTTAATGCCAGAAAATATTGGTAAATTTTCTACAACTACTAATATTATGGTTATTGTGAGTCAGAATTGACTCAATGGTAGCAAGTTTGGTTTTGAGTATAAAATTTGAGTTTTCTTTTTTTCCGTTCATGGAAAATAGGTACATTGGTGTAAGCTGCATGTGCTAGGATTTCTGTTGATAGAGTGGTTAAGTGTTTGGCTGCTAACCAAAAAGCCGCACTCATTGGTCCCTCTGTGGAGGAAGAGATGGCAGTCTGTTGTCAGAGGACTAAAGCCTGGGAAGCAGTGGCACAGATCTACTCTGCACAACCAAGCAGCTGCAAGTCGGCATCGACTCAACAACAATGTGAGTGGTACATTTACCACTGCTGTAGTAAATATAGCATATCTATTATACATTCACACAGAAATACATACAGATTTTTGTTACAATGAAGTAATTTGTTTTAGTTTCAGAGAAATCATCGGACTCCTGAAGACAACAGAACTGTAGGAAAAGTTGTTGGTCTTAGTGTTCAGCTTCTTATTTTCCCCATCAATAATAGATCATCAATTTCTGAACTTATTTTCCTCTTTTCCAATGCATTTATTTTGCAGTGATTTATGTGCTCCTGCTAAACAATTCGACCAAAGCAACCTCCACCCCTGAGCATTAAACATTTGATCAATATAAGAGTTTCATTGTAGAAAGTAGTGTTAAAAGTTTATTCATTCAGTGCACTCTTTAGAGATGATTAACTGTCTTTATTATATCAAAGCAAACCCAAAGCCATCTGCCAAAGGCGATTGTGTCCAAGCACTGAAACCACTTCATGTGAAAACTCATTTTCAGGCTCCTAATTATTTTTCATTATAGTGGCAGTGTGGAATAGATTGGAATTGGACAGTAATTGCCAGGTCTGAGCAGTGTGGACTATTGCAATGTATCAGTTTAGATGAAGTGTGACAAGGATACATCTAGCTACTATATAACTTCCATTAACCAACTTCCCTGTCCCTGATCATGTAACACTTCATAGAATGTGGTCAGCACAAGGTCATAATAATGGCTTTCTGACTGACTTCAAGTGCTTTGTACAAGTGAGAGCTGTTAGGCCCCTGTTTTAGCATTGTTCTAGGAACGTCCAGTTATTACAGTTGTCAAAAATAGCTATCTCTTCCAGAAGGAAAAGCAAACTGTAAAAAAGTACAAGGTTCAAACTCAAGTTCAATTTCTTTCACGTGCACTATTCAAAACTAAATGCATGACTACCATTAAAACAATGATTTGGTATGAAATACATTTTAAATGATAATTGCTCAATATAATCCAGTTAACCTAGTACTCGTATCCCAAGCCTTCTTGTCAACCAGAATATAATCTCAAAGTGTGACCACATGAGCAGCCAGATAAAACATATTTAAACAAACTTACTAGTAAAGCAGGAAGACCATCATCACGGATCAATTCTCTCTGAAAAATCGTATGTGCTGTGGGGACATCAGGAAAATATGTACTGCTTTTCAGCCAGGTTCATCTTTCCCTCAGAGGACACTTGCATAGGACAGCCCCCGGTCCCCAGAAATGAATTATCTGGCCCAAGAGTGTAAGGCTGAGAAAGCCTGAAATATACTTATTAATATACTATGGTTTCTTTCCCTGATCCTTAAAATAAAAAAAATTGTTCTTTTTTGACGGACATATCTTGAATATTTACTCTCTGTGAAACACTAAACTATCAATGTCATTTACAAATAACTTTCCCTACTATCTTACACCTATTACACAATCAGATGATGGCTTAATTTCATAATCATAACAGATAGGGGTTTTTAAGTCATATCATAATCCAATTGCCTTTCTAAAGTAATCATTTCAAGCAATCCTACACTGTATGTACACTGATAAAAGCTTCATAAGGAAATGCTTTCATGTCCAGACAGCCAAATAGAAGATACCTGAGACAGATGTTCTAATCCGGCACAGACCTTTAAAGTACTTTTAAAATGATGACGTGGAATAAACTTCATTAAAATTCTGGCTTTAGTCAAGGAAAGGAAACAGTCATGGCATTTTGGTTTTATTTTTAAATCTTCTATTGTAAATATTTCTGTAATAATCATATAGCATGATCAAATTGGCCAGAATTGAAAGAATTCCTTCAACGTGTAAATGTTTTATATCTTAGTATACTTATTTCTTTTTTAAAATGACAGAAATTTATCAATTATTCTTTTGAATGATCAAGAGGCATTACTCCCTTACTCCATTACTGTGTTTCCGATTCTTAAACAGTGTTATAGGCCCTTGTAATCATGTGCATATTCAGTTAAAAAAGGTAGCATAGTTTATATAGCTTATGGATGAAAGGTGCTAAATTTTGAGAAATAGTTGTTCAAATTTAGAAAGGTAACTTTTTTCCTTTTGTAAACAAGCTTAACAATATGGCTGAATTTACATAATTGCAATTATTTAGATAAATTAGCAAGCATGAACTATTGGAGCCACACTAACTGATGGGAAATAGTGGTGATGTCGGAATTGTCCATGTTGGAGAGTCATAAATCCCCATTTCCATTTAGTATTTCCAACTCTCCACTCGACCTTGTGCTCTGTTCTGGGCAGTCTATTATGAGTTTAATCATAGGTCATAAATATGTGTCACAACTGAGCTGATTAACACATGGACCTACCTATGTCTAGGAGAAAGAAACATGACCAAATGACCCAGCTAGAGTGCTGTGGCACACAAAATACATGTTTAGAAGCTGCGCCTGATCCAGCCACATTTAGCTTTGCTTTATCCAGATAAATCTAGTCATATGTTGTAATATGTAGCTTAGGGATTCACATTACTTTCAAACACCACACAACCGCATTCATCAAGGTCTATTTGTGGTTGCTCTTGGGCCAGTAGATTTGCAAAGATAGTTTCTGACCCTCATGATTTTTCATTCCAAAAGATAGTACTGTTCAGAAGGCTATGATTGACAAATATAAATAAAAAACTAAGTAGAACAGTGTAATAATATAAGATGAAAAGACTCATATCAGCATATTTATACAAACACATGTAACTCTTATAAATAAACAAAAAAAAGATAAATACCAAATAGAAAAGATGATATGCAATATGAATAGTTTTTTGTAAATAGACATATGGTCAATAAAATGTAAAAAGAGCTTCTATGTCACTAGTATATTTGCAAATTACAGTGAAGCAATTATTTTTATCTATAAGTTAAAGATTAAAAAAATAGACACTACCTAGGCTTGATAGAACTTTTGGGGTGTTAAATTGCTAAAAGAGTATAATTAGGCAATTTAGCAGTGTATCTATCAAACTTTTAAAACAGTTAATATCCAATCTAACGAATATAGTTCAAATGTAATATTTTAAATAAATGCATGCCTATTTGTGGTGAGAAGTCCATCAAAGCTGTTCAGAGAAGTACTATCCAAGTAGCAAAACAAACAAAAGAACAGGAGAAAGAAATGAGCTCATTATCTCATAGATAACAGTCAAATAAATTACAGTTCACCTGTCTGATGGATGCTGTATATAAATCTTTTTCAAATGTATATTTATGTTTCAGCAAATTGTTATCAGTGTTTTTATGTGGTGAAAATTGAAATATGGAATAAAAAAATAAAGAGGAAAGATTACATTATAGTCCATTAACTGACACTTTTATTTTCTATTTTAAAATGAGATCATTTGGGGTACTTTATTTTGCAGTTTAGTAAAATGAATTCATGAAACAGATGAAAAGAGAAGGTGATAGGATTTCTTTCTTCTACAAATGTGGCACTATTGATCATATCTATGTGCAAGGATCTACTTACTTCACCATATGATTTTAGTTTTAGCTTACCCTTAAAATAAGAGACTTAGCGAAGAATCAAAAATGGTTCACAAACTGATCACAAGGTTGAAGATGACCGCTCCCACCCCGGCAATATGGGGATAAATAATAGAAATGTGGGTGAAGGCCGATGATGGATGTTATAAGATATAAAATACGAAATAACAATATTATCATAGAATTGATCCAGGATTAACAAGGGTGAGAGGGTGGGGGAGGGTGGGATGAAAGAGCAGCTGAGTCCCGGGGCTCAAGTAGAAAGAAATGTTTTGAAAATGATGATGGCAACATGTGTGCTTGACACAATTGAACTGTGGATTGTTATAGGAGCTGCAAGAGAACCCAATAAAATGATTAATGCTTTTTTAAGTGTCATCAGTTCAACTCTACTGGTGTCTCTGTGGGAGAAAAATGTGGCAGTATGATTCTGTAGATGACAGCACTGGCAACCCTATGGGGCAATTGTACTCTTTCCTATAGTGGTGCTGTAGGAGCCCTGGTAGTGTAATGGTTATGCATTTGTTTGCTAACTGCAATGTCAGCAGTTCAAAACCACCAGCTGCTCCATGGGAGAAAGATGGCTCTTCTAATCCCTGAAGAAGTACAGTCCCGGAGAACCGCAAAACCAGTGAAATCACCTGGATAGCAGAGAGTAAGCGAGAGTAGCGGTGAGTCAGAATCAAATGAACAGGAATGGGTTTGGTTTGGGGTCTTTAAAAGGCAACAGGTCAAGCTGCATTTCTACCACGATGGTGTGTGTGCGTGTGTGTGTGTGTGTGTGTGTGTTTAATGTTCTGCTTAAGAACCCAACTTGTCATATGTAAAAACACAAAGTAAAATTGAAAGACTATATACCTAGGCACATGCCTCTTTTGTCCGTTTTCGGTTCATCTTGTCTTACCGAGCCTTCCCTAGAAAGCCTCCTTATACAGTATTCTAAATCTGAATTTAAGATTAAATGCTCACTCTGGATCTAGAGCCCTATTGACAGATAATGCTGCTGCTGCTGAAGGTATTGAATTAGAACACAATGTCCCCTTGCAGCAGAATTTTGACATCATTATTGTACTGCATTTTGATTCTGGAAAGGATGATGATGATGATTTGGAGAGGAAAATACTCACTAGAACTAAACCCATTGCCATTGAGTCAATTCTGCCCACAGCTATATCATAGAATAGCGAAAAATTCTCCATAAGGTTTCTTAGGCTGTAAATCTTTATGGAAGCAGTGTGCCTCATCTTTATCCTGAAGAGCAGCTAGCGGGCTGGAACTGCTAACCTTTTGTTTGGAAGCCAAACACTTAACCACTGTGCCACCAGGACTCTTGAAAACACTAAAAATATATCTTAAAATGATTGGGTAAATACCCAAGAGACTCAAAATGTAATCCGTACGAATGGCATGTGGGTGATGTCTGGCCTCCTTTGGCTTTTCAAGGGGAAAAGAAAATCAAACTCAACATTATCCCAAGGCTACCTCCCATGAGACAGCAGTCGGATTGGCTTTCAGGCTCCAACCTTCTTTGCCAATTCTGGCACCAACCTTCCCCCCACAGCACTCTCCTCCACAGAGCTCACAGATCACACTGGGAAGTATAGGGTTTATCAGAGAAATTAACAAATTACAATTCCATGTTCTAAATCTTTAAAATATACTCCTTTGCTCAGAAGTGCCTCTTCTCCACTGCGCTCACTTGCATGCCTCTAGGAAGTCCTCAGTCTCCAAGCCACACAGTCTCCTGGCCTCTGCCCTCAACAGTAAATGCTGCAGAACTTTCTTAGCACTGTCAGTAAGCGTCCGAAGGCACTCCACTCTGCCTTCGTTAAGTCTCATACCTGAAGATGCTTAGGTCTCCCTCTGTGGGTTGGAACATTGAATTTCTGATGAAAGGTCTGGAGATGCCCTGCTCCACCAGTGCGTCTCTGCGTGACGTGACGTGACGTCCTTGACTTTACCCCCAGGCCTCACTCACGCCACTTCTTTTTCGATGGTAGTAACATCCCTACCTCTGCTTCTGTGACGGCTCATTTTAAACCTCATGGGAAAGCAGAAACGGGTCAATCCCTACGTTGGAGTTTCATAGACTCTACGTGGTCCTGCCTAGTTACTTGATAGGAGTTAAAAAGACTCTGGCTAAAAGAGTCACGTTAAGCAGTTCCCTGAACTAATTTCTCTTAAGAGTACTATCTCTCAAGGTATAACCTTTCGGAAACGTGAGGGGGAAAAAGTTGGGATTGCGGGGGAAGTTTTTGAGCATTTTACAGGCTGCTGCAGGCAGCATAAACTGGTTGCATGTATTTTTTACCATTTCTGAGATATCCGGTCGTTATAATAATGAGTTCCTGGATAAAACACCTTTGAATTACTGCCCCCGTCCCTCTCCCAAGTTAGCTGAATGAGACTGAATCCAAGGGTTTGTTTCTTCAAGACTCAATTCACTACTGATCACATTTAAGAAATAGTAGTGCTTAGAGATAGTCTGGGTAATGTTTAATATATATTGGTGTTATTAATATTATTGTTTTATATATCTTATTTATAGAATTGAGTATATTTTCACGTGAACATTTTCCTTAAATGAATTTGGAAGTTGTACTTTCTCCACGAAGGCTATCTAACCACGAGACAGACACTGCTGCCCCAGACCACGAGCCATATGAGAGAACTGCAAACGTTTTGCCAAAGTGATTTTCAAAATTCAAGTGTCATCATTGTTTTAGCTTCTTAGCAAAGTAAAAGGTTTTGAAATAAATAAAGGTTGTTTATTAATTTCTCAGCCATTCAGTATTTTCCAGCTTTCAAAGAAGTGTTTAAATCCGTGGATCAAAATAACCTCGAACTTGAGCAATGCACCTTTTAGCGCCTGAACAACAACAAAGCTGCCATCAGGCATGACAGTATTAGCAGCAGCACCACCGCATAACCTTCAGCATGGCCGCTGTGTTCACCGAGATAACAGAGACATTACACTGAACCATTCAGTCGCTGTGCGGGGGAGCAGGACTCCAGACACGTGATGCTATGAAATGCAGTAGTTCTTCCTGAAATACCTTCGTGTGCGGCATTAAAATGAGATGTTGATGGCAGCATGTGTGCAAATGTGCTTGACACACTGGAGGAATGTATGGATTGTGCTAAGAGATGCAAAAGCCCCCGATTAAAGTATTTTCTTTAAAAAGGAGAAAGAAACCAAATACATGATGATAGCGATTTGAAAAAAAAAATGAAACATTGATCTAAGATATCTGAACTCAGTTTACTACGCTTGTAAACATCAGTCCCCAGTCCATAAAAAGGGTGATGCAATCTCCAGGAACAATATGGAAGAAGTGAAGGGAGATCTGTGTCGCACCGGCAACCGTAGCACATACAGCATGGTCTTGAGAGCCTGGCAAAAATACCTCCCCAAACGTCACTAGACGCTACATACTTTCTCAGATTTTCTCCCTTGACACAATGTGTAATTTGCCCTTGAATGCCTGTAAGTGAAAGTATTTCCTTTGGAAATGGCCTTTCTCATGAGCTGTAATCATATTTGATAAATGTTGCTTAATTTTTTTCCTACAATATCAACTGAAAAATATATAGATTTTAAACTCAATCAATATATTCATTTTTTAGGCTAGGAAAGAACTGCAATGATTGACCTAAAAAATACAGTTAATGAACCAATCAGCCATCAATGATCCTGAAATGGAAGTACTCAAAATGTGCATGATAGCATGAGTGCATTAAGATACTCTGTATCTAGGTATCAGTCACTCTTCTATGAGGTTTCTTCACTGCTGTACTCCTCAAAACCCTTTTAATAGACAATTTCATCAGTAAGCATTTATAAGAAATGATTATGGAAATGCAACCAAAAGTAATTTTAATTGCAATGTAGTTACTGCTAAATCACTCACATAAAATAATACGTCTATAATTTAATCAATATAAGAATACTAGAGAAATATTTTATATATTGAATCTTAAGGAATATATTATTCATTAGAAAGAATACAGCTTAATTTACACATTCTATGATAATCAATGCAGTATTATTCTTGAAAAATGCTTGTCCTTATTTTTGGAATATTTACTGTAAACAGGTTAGACACAATTAATTTATGGAAAGCATTATTTGTCCCTGTCAATAAGGAAAATTTTATAAAACTGAAAAAAATCTTTGCATTGGTTCTACAAGGTACAGACTCAGCTTCTAATATTCGCCATTAAATTCCAAAGCCATTGTGTAATCTTAGGATTTAGATGAATTCAATTTAATGCATGGAAAGAAAAATAATGCTCAAGGGGCTTGTTCATCCTCAAAGAACTTAGCCTTGGAATATTATTGTTTTTTAATGCACATACACTTAACAAATGAATGTAACACTATAGAATGCAATCCAGTAGTTCTTGCTGTTCCAAAGTGGTGACTAACGTTCATAGTTGTTAGCATCACCACCTTGGCTGAGAAAGTTGACCACAGAGGACACTCCAGCTCCGTTTTTAACCTTGAAAGTAAAATATTATTATTGGAAGGATGTTAATGTTTTTTACTCCTGAATAGCTTCTTTTCAAACTTTTCCTGTACTGCTTCTCAAAAGCTATTGGTATAGCAAAATTCAGACAAAATGTTATATACATAAATAGTAATTTTATTCTCTCTAAAATATTATCAATAAGACTCATTTTTATGTGACTTGACTGATGTAAAACTAAAAACCAAATCTACTGTCATCAAGAAAATTTTGACTCACAGTGACCCTACCTAAGGTATTTGAAACTAAACCTTCAGATGAGTGAACAGCCTCATATTTTTCCGATAAGGCAGCGGACGAATTTAAGCCACTGACCTTGCAGTTAGTAGCCCAACAACTCACCTACAGAACCACCATTCCTCCTGAGAACATTATGTAACCTTGTAAATTCCCAATAGGCCTGGTTATCTAAAGATTGTTTGTGCCCATCAGCAAGTTATCATGGTAACATGCAAAGTAAAATCTTGTTTATGCTTTTCGTAATTGACTATAAGTAAATAAATATAGGTATGTATCTGCCACCAGGGTTCCAGAGTATACATGCATGGGATTATTGAAAAAAACAACGCAACAAATACTGTGATGTGTTTATTTTTAAATTGAGTAATTATGAACTTCATGATTTTAACATGTTGCAATTTTGAAAATTTTACATATTCTCATAAAGCTCCCCATATAAAAGGATCATTACCTGTCTGCTCATTAAAAGCTCGCTCTGACTTGACACTTCACTCTTGCTTACAATCTGCATTCATACATTCCAAACAGCATACAAATACTTCAATCAGACATTCTGCCATCCTCCCAAAGCCAAAAGGCCATGAGAAATCTCATACAATTTCCCTTTATGTTGATTCGTACATTATTTAGTTCTTTAGTGCTTCTTCATCAAGACACAAAGACCAAATTAATTAATTATTTTAACATTATTTTAATCCAATCTAATCAAAACAGCACATAAAATATACATAATGTCTGTGATGGTGTTTTTGGCTATCTCAACTCTAACTAATGATTCTGCTAAAAACCTTTAGTAATGAATATAAATAATACCATTTCCAAGTGACCTTGGTATCTAAATGCTGAAATTTTTATTGTTGTTCAGTGAATATCTGCTAAATTTCTGGTAAAATCACTAATACTACTCTTTTGGATCTCGACAATAAAATTAGCTTCCGATGACGAGGAACATATCTATATCATTTTCACATTCCCCACATTTAGTCACTTAGAGACAAAACATTCCTTGAAGTAGTAAATGTTTTCTATATTAATTGAGCTCATGTTTTCTATATTAATTGTGCTCTTTGTGTACTTTGTGTGCATTACCCAATTTATCCCATTGTACAGTTGATAATCCAGGTGTAGTCACTGTAAGATTACCTAACAAGCAAGCATTGGTTTAACTTGTGCTTACATACTAACCTGTACTGCACATGTCAAATTTTTGCACCATGATTCTGCTTCTAGGTATGCCTGGCTTCTATCTCTTTCCTAACCATGGACCATCTCCCTGCAGAACCAAAGCCACTTTTCAAATACATATTTTGGCAGGGACAGAGCATCAATAAGCAAGGTAAGCATGGAATTACTGGTGTTTACTTATTTGCTCTGTGGTGAACAGTTTCACATATTTTTCACCACTCATATGAGATTATTCCCTATACATTAGTAAGTAAGTACAAGTAATCCTTTACTCCCTGTGCGATTGGATAGTCCACTCCTGCATGTGCTTGTCAGGAGTCATCAAGTTGGTTCTGACTCACAGCAACACCGAGTAAACGGCACAAGACACTGCCCTGCCATTTCCCAGCCTCACAATAATTGCTGGTCTGACGCATTGGTACAGTCATTATCGTGATCCATCGCATCTTTTGTGTTGACACTGCTTTACCAAGCATGAAGTCCTTCTCCAGGGATAGGTCCCTCCTTAATAGCATGTCCAAAATATGTGAGACACAATCTTGCCATCCTTCTTTAAAGATCCATTCCAGATTTTCAAGTCAAAGCTAGATTTATTAATGTTCTGGTAGTCTATGCCATATTTGATATTCTTCAACTACTTCCTGCATCAATTGCATCAATTATTCTTTGGTCGTCCTTATACATGTCAAACTTAAACATGTGTCTGAGGTGTTTAAAACCATCATGGCTTTTATTAGTATTAACGTAGCAGGTGGACATTGGGCCTCTACTCAAGTACTCCCTCAACACAAGAACACTTTGTTCTAATAACCTGGCATTCCGTGATGCTTATCTCCCCGAAAATAGTTGAAGACAAAATGGATGCAGGTGGTGAAGAAAGCTGATGGTGCCCGGCTATCAAAAGATATATCATCTGGAGTCTTAAAGGCTTAAAGATAAACAAACAGCCATCTAGCTGAGAAGCTACAAGGTCCACATAGATGAAGTACACAGGCCTGTGTGATCATGAGTTGTCAATGAGCTCAGGTATCAGGTATCAAACACCCAGAACAAAAAAAAATATATCAATGTGAATGAGGGGGAGTGCAGAGAGGAGATCCAAAGTCCATCGGTAGACAATTGGACATCCCCTTCCATAAGGGTCACAAGGAAGAGACAAGCCAGTCAAGATGCAGTAGTGCACCATTGAAACATACAACTTTCCTATATTTCTTTAATGCTTCTTACCACCCACTATCATGACCCAAATTCTACCTTACAAATCTGGCTAGACCAGAACATGTACACGGGTACAGATACGAGTTGACAACATAGGGAATCCAGGACAAATAAAACACTCAGGACCAATAATGAGAGCAGCAATACCAGGAGGGTAAAGGGAAGGTGCTGGGAGAAAGGGGAAACTGATCACAATGATCTACGTATAACCCCTTCCAGGGAGATGGACAATAGGAGAGTGGGTGAAGGGAGACATGGGTCAGTGTAAGACATAAAAAAATAATAATAATTTATAAATTATCAAGGGCTCATGGGGCCGGCGGGGGGGGGGGATGAGGAGCTGATACCAAAGGCTCGAGTAGAAAAAAAAAAGTTTTGAAAATGATGATTGATATCAACAAATGTACAAATGTGCTTGGCACAATGGATGTATATATGGATTGTGATAAGAGCTGTATGGGCTCCCAATAAAATTATTTTTTTAAAAGAGAAAGAAAGAAAATACCATGATTTGAGTCAGGCACGCTTTAGTCCTCCAAGTAACATCTTTGCTTTTCACTATGCTAAAGATTGTCTGCAGCACATTTACCTAACATATCTTTTGATGCCTCAACTGCTGATTTCATGATATTAATTGTGGATCCAAGCAAGACAAAATATTTGATAACTTTAATCTTTTCTCCATTTATGATGGTATCACTTCTTGTTTCCGTTTTGAGGATTTTGGTCTTCTTTACATTGGGCTATAATCCATATGAAAGGCTGCAACCTTTAACCTTCATCAGCACATGCTTCAAGTTGTCCTCCCTTTCAGAAAGCAAGATTGTGTCATCTGCATATATCAGATTGTTAATAAGATGCCCCCAATCCTGATGCCACATTCCCTTTCATAATCCAGTTTCTCTGATGATTTGCTTAGCAGACAGATTGAATAAGTAAGGTGAGAGGATACATCCAGACACACATCATTCCTGATTTAAGACCATGATGTATTCTCTTCTTTCATTCGCACAACTGCCTCTTGGTCCATGTACAAGTTCCTCATGAGCAAAATGAAGTGTTCTGGAGTTCACATTCTTCTCAAGATTTGTTATGAACCACCCAGTCAAATGATTTTGCATTGTAAGTTAATCTAACAATGATATCCCTTCTTCCATGTCTTTTTCTGGATCCATCCCAAACCTTTAAGCAATGTCCTGTTGATGTACTTTTGCAATTGCTGTTGGATGATCTTCAGCAAAATCTAGATTGCATGTGAAATCAGTAATATTGTTGTGTAGTTTGAACATTCTGTTAACCTTTCTTTGGAATAAGTTATATATATATATATATATATATAGTCTTCCATATATAAATTTATATATGGAAAAACTATACTTATTAGTTTTTGCAGCTCCTCTAAATCATTCTAGTGCCCTATACAAGACAGTGAAGTTCACTTCAAAAATATTGGCCCAAAGAAATTTCAGTTAATAAGACTACTATTCAACTGTCTTAGACTAAGTTCTCTAGAGAAGCAAAGCCAACAGTGTGTGTGTGTATATATATATCAATATATATACACACATATATATACATATATAAATATGTATATACATATATATTATATATATATAAGTACACATATATTTAATGGTTCACACAGCTATGGAAGTGGGGATGTCCAACTATAGAAAAGTTCCAAGTGCTAACATAGTTCAAGTTCCTGAGTCAGATGCTAACTTGGAGGCTTATCCTGATTGCATAAGCTGTGAGACTGATGAACCCCAAAATTGATAGGAAGAAAATAAGCTGATAGTTGCAGAGGTGAATAAATCCATGGTCAAAAAGTGAGGCTAGTAACTGTGGGGGGAAATCAATCCTAGGTCATCTGAGCAGATGGCAGACTGCTAACAACACCTAGGATTGGCTGGTGATGTTTCCAGTAGTTCAAGAATCAGCAAAAGGCAAACAAGTGTTTTCTATAAGGTTCACTTATATTGGAAACAGGCCACATACCCAAGAGAACTTCTTGTCAATTGTTTGTATCAGGGCTGTGATTTGAATAAAGGTGTTGCCTCCTATTGCAACGGCTTGATGGTTCAAAGCAGACCCCATTGTGAAGATGATTGCATTATGTTAGGTTACAACCTGGGAAATTACTAGATCTTACCTGCCAAACCAGTGAGAATCTTACCCAGCCGAGTTTACAAAAAACCTAATTATCACATGCACAAATCATTGAAGCCCTTGATGAGGATATTTAAGAATTCTACCAGACTCTTCAGCCTCAACTTGATCAAACTGGAAATCCAAATGCATTGATAAGTACTGGTGTTTGAAATGCCAAAGTTGGAAACAAAGAGGAAGGAGTAGTAGATAGAGAACACACTAGTTACAGAAACAAAGATGGAAAGCACATGATAGAGTTTTGCAAGATCAATGAATTTTTCATTGCAAATACGTTTATTCCACAACATAATGTCAACTATACATACAGACCTCACCAAATGGAATTTAACCAACTACGTCAGTGGGAAAAGACAAGGCAAAGTGCAATACCATTAACAAAGCATGGCCAGGAACTGAGTATGGAACATACCACCAAATGCTCATATTCAAGTTCAGTTTGGAGTTGAAGAAATGAAAAACAATTCCACTAGAGTTAAAATGTGACCCTAGGTATATCCCACCTGAATTTACATCTGAGAAACTGATTTAATGAATTGAATACTAATGACAAAAGACCAGAAGAATTATGGGATGACATGGATATCATACATGAAGAAAGCAACCAATCCAACCAAAACTCACTGTCATAGAGTCAATACCAACTCATTGCGACCCTCTAGGACAGGGTAGAACTGCACCTCTGGGCTTCCGAGACGATTTCTCTGCATGCGAGCAGACAGTCCTGTCTTTCTGCTGAGGAGCAACTAGTGGTTTCAAACTGCTGACCATGTGGTTAGTAGCCCATCATGTAGCTAGTATCCCCAGGACTCCAAAGAAATCTCTTTGCTTTCTGTTGAAAAAAGTAAAAGATCATTAAAAAAAAAAAAAAGGTGGTGTGGGGGGAGGAGGTAAAGCAAAGAACCAACTGAACCAAAATATTCAGAGCCACGCCTTACACATCAGCTGTAACCTGGTCCTGAGTCTTTAGGTTGGTCATTTTACCAAGCATCACCAATAACCTACAAAACTGATTTGTTTAATTGTTATGTTTGAGAACTGATAAAAAACCACAATATTTTCCCCAGCGTCATTGTTAGATTTTATGTCAACTTGGCCTGGCCAGGTTCCTCCATGGTTTGGCAGTAAGCCATCCTTTGTCACGTGCAGGTTAGAACCTGGTGATATTCTCTTTAGGGGCATTGCCTATTTTGCTATCTAGAAGAGAGATGCTGTGGAGAATTAGCTCATTTCCCCATATTATCTACTGATCCTGGGAGCTATCTGCCACCTACCTTCAATCTGATCTACTGATCTGTGTCTGCGTCCCCCAGCTCTTAACACCTCAAATTCCTGGCTTTCCAGCCCTTAGCAGCCTTGGGAGTCAGGAGAAGCTCCAGCGTGACATCAGACAACTGACTGGGCTTACCTGCTACTACAATTGTCTGATCCATTTTTATTGGTGTAGCATTATCTTTTTGTAAACATGTCTAAGGGTCACTGATTTTGTTTCTCTAGGAAACCTAGCCTACCACTGTCAGCAGAACAGCTAGTGATTGTCTGAATGTTTTCAGTCACTGAGCAACACAATTGATATATTTACAATAGAGCTATACATTCATAAAGTATAAGTCTAAGTTAAGTCACGTGTAAAATGATTAATTAGTGATTCTTGTACATTGATTACATGGACATGGACATTGTCAACAAACCTCACAAATCTTCTGTTTTTTATTTTTTTACTTTAGTAAGTATAGCTTTTCTTTCTCTGTGTGTGCATGCATGTATATACATTTAATGTAAATAGGAAATATATGTATAATAACATGTAATCATCTTTCTAAAATCCTGAGTAAATTAAATAGATTTTCAAATATATCTTCACATATATATAACTTTACACTTGGTTCATTTATATAGTTTTTATAAAATTAAAATAAAATATTTTAAAGAGATACATCTATATCCTTATTAACATTTTAATGTGAAAAATAATAATAAAGACAATATTTTATTGTGTTTAAAAAATATATTTTATCCATTATACCCATGGAAAACACTGCTTAATCCTTACATCTTTTGAAAAAGACTTGTTATTTATTTGGTATTGTGAGGAGCCCTGTTGGCAGGTTTGGGTAAGTGTTAGACTATTCACTGTAAGTTTAGAAGTTCAAGTCCACCAGCTGCGCTGCAGGAGAAAATTAAGGTCATCTATTCCCATAAAGGCAGATCCAAAGCTTCAGAAATCCGAACAGGGTTGTTGCAAGTCAAACAAACGCGATGCCCCCACAGGAGCAGTTCCACTCCATCCCACAATGTAACTGCCAGTCAGTATTGACTCGATGGCAATGTGGCTTTTGGTTACACTCTAGTCGTGTGAATTTATAGAATGTCACACATTCATATTTTATAATACTGTTTATTCTTTGACTTGTATTGTCTACTCTGATAGAAAGTCCTTTCTTATTGTAACTCTATGTTACAATTTCCTAATTTCAATGTATTTTTGTTGAGAAATAACGAGTTTGGTTGTAAGTAAAAACTGATCAGTTAATGCAAGTATGCTAAAAGGTTTACAATTTACTTCAGCAAATGTTTTCTCCATTGTTTATGTATTTCTTACAAACTAACTAACCCACAACATATGACAGATTTCTGACTCACAGTGGGTCAATAATATTATTTTCCTAGAGAATTAAAAAATAATATGTAAGGTCTCTTTATGCATGATTAAATGCTTGGAGGTCGGAGGTCATAAAGGGTCTTACAGCTATATTACAGGGTGGGCCAACCATAAACAAATAGGTAGTAAACTTATCAGATATAATATTAAGTATGTTTGTATTCTTTACCATGCTTTAGCAAAAGGAGTAAGAAGAGGAACTCTTTATATTAAATACTATTTTCCTACTTGGAGTCCAAGAACAAATTAGTAAGATAAATTGGATACCCTTGTATATTTTTATAACCACTACATGTGGATATTATGTAAGAGCATTGTATGATATTCCTGTTTAGACATTCAATGGCTCAACTGCTTCTTGTGACTCAACTCTGCCATCAACTTGATTCCAACTCAGCAACATTATAGGACAAATTAGAACTCTCCCTGTGGGTTTCCAAAGTTGTAAATCTTTATAAAAGCTCAATCTATGAACAGTATTAGACATCTGTGGTAGTGACATAATCTGGTATCTACCTGAGACTATTAAGAGTGAAGGGGTGGGGCTTAGTCTGTCAATCAGGTCACATGATGGCCTCATTAGGAGGTGCTATTGAGATAAATAGCTCACTAGAGGCCAGATACTTACTCTCTGCTACACATTCCTGTTGACAAGCCACATGGCTACATCTCTGGCTACACAGATGGAGCCAGAGCCCTGGAGCTGAAGGAACCATGTGGAGACCCATACCATTGCTGAGATGCTTCCACCACCACTGGATCCACCAGACTTTCTACACACTGGTCTGTGATCATCCTGCATTCTACATCATTGCATGTGTTGTGTGAGTCTGAAGAGGAATTTATAGACTGGTAAAGGACCTACAGGCTAATATCAGACTTATGGACTTGATTTGGGCAGAGCTGGGGTGTTTTCTGAATATACAATTACTCTTTGATATAAAGTTCTCTATTGAAAACATATGAGTGTCTATGAATTTGTTTCTCTGCTTAACCCAGACTAACACAACAACACTTGACTTTACTCAATGCTCACTCTCCTAAAGAGATCATGAAAGATATGGGTACTACAGAAAACTGGTGAAGAAAGCACATGGTGTCCAGCTATTAAAAAATTGCTTCTGTAGTCTTAAAGGCTTATATTAAATATGCAACCATCTAAATGAGACATCAACAAAATCCACATGAGAGAATCACAACAATATGTGTGATCCAAGGATGATATATTAAAATATCCAAATTTAAAGAGGGGAATGATATTCTGAGCTTAAATTATGAACACTCAATTTACAGAAGATTGTGGATTACAGTACTAGGTATAATGGCTTATCAGGGATATGGAGAGGGGAACTTAGAATGTACTGGGGAGCAAATAATACAAGAAGGTAAAATGTTGTAGAACTGATTGTGATTTTTGTACAATTCTTTTCAATGCAAATGAACAAAAGAAGTGAATGATATATTAATTATATCTCAATGAAACTATTTAAAAATATTTATGAAAGTAGAAGGCCTCATCTTTCTCAAGCCAAACAGCAGGTGGTATTGAACTGCTGATCTTGCCATTAGCCGCCCAACCCACAAACCCGACACCACCAGGCTCTATTCTCAAGGCTACGTATACTATGGAACAAGGGCTATTGATGCTGTTGTCAGATGAATCTTGGCTGAAAGCAGAGTAGAACAGAAAGGTTTTTACTAGAGTTCAGCTCACTATGTCGAGGCATTCAACTGTGTGGTTCATAAAACAACTATAGATAACCTTGAGCAGAATGTGCATATTAGAACACACTTTATTTTGCTCATGAGGAACTTGTACATGAACCAAGAGGCAGTTGTATGGACAAAATAAGGAAATACTACATGGCTTAATATCAGGAGAGATGTGTTTCAGGGTTGCATCCTCTCACCATGTTTATTCAATCTGTATGCTAAGCAAATCATCAGAGAAGCTGGGTTATATGAAGAAGAATATGGAATAAGGATTGGAGGAAATCTTATTAACAACCTGAAATATTCAGATGAGACAACCTTGACCACTTGACCAACCTTGACCAGGGCCCGACTTGAAGCATTTGCTGATGAAGATGAAGGATTTCAGCCTTCAGCATGAAACTAAATCTAAAGAAGATCAAAATCCTCACAACTGAAACAATAGGTTTATGATTAATGGAGAAAAGATTGAAGTTGTCAACTATTTCGTCTTGCTTGGATTCACAATTAATGCTCATGGACCCAGTAGTCAAGAGGTCAAAGATAGGTTGCAAATAGGTAAATCTGCTATATAATATCTCTAGAATATCAAAAAGCAAGGCTGTTACTTGGCAGACTAAGATGTGCCTGATCCAGGCCATATTATTTTCAATTTCCTCATATGATTATGAAAGTTGGACCATGCATAAGACTGATGTAGAGCCAGTGTGTTTGATTTGTGGTCCTGGAGAAGAATATTTGAAGTACCTTGGACTGCCAAGAGGATCAAACTTTTTTTAAAAAATCTATCTTGGAAGAAGTATAGCCAGAATGTTCCTTAGAGCAAAAATGGTGAAATTTTGTCTTCCATACTTTGAGCATGTTGTCAGGAGACAGCAGTTCCTGGAGAATGATGTCATGTTTGGTAAAGTAGTGGGGTGGCAAAAGAATCGAAGGCTACCAAAAAGATGGGTCTACACAATGTCTGTAACAGAGGGTCCAAACATGGCAGAATTGTAAAGCTGGTGCGTGCTGTGTTCTGCTGTGCGTAAGGCTGCTCTGGGTAGCAACTGCCTCCATGGCACCTGACAATAACAACAATCCTCCACAAATACTGGTGTATTTTTCTTAGCTCCTACCTCCAAATTGATCCAAATTTCTTTTTGATATCTAATGGAAAACAAATGAACATTGACAGAAAATCTATGTCAAGTGGATTATTGCATTCAGTTTCCCTTCTTTCACGTGGACTTGCTATTCCTTAGTCAGATGTATGCTCCTTGCTGTTTTACTACCCAAATCAGGCTGACAGCTTTCATCATAAATCTTAGATTATCTGATTAATATTGAATAATTGAGGATCATAAAAGTGTATGTTAGGAAATGGGAAGAGTGATGGGAAACGTAAAAGGAAATTAGGCATTTTATATCACAATTCATTAATCTTTGTTCAACCTAAGTCTACAATCTTTGTGGTATGCAGTCAATTGAATAAATTAAACACTTTAAATTAAAATAAGTACCAGCACTAAGCACTAAAATGAGTCTTGAGAACAATCATTTCTTAAATACATATGGAGGAGAATCATAGAAACCTGAGTACTCAAAAGTGATTTCATGGAAACTTATTAATGTTCAGATGTGCATTTGTTTATTTTGCATAATTCGATCTCCTAGAATAGATATATGTTCAACAACCCCTAGCTGACTGAAGAGCTGAATCTGCTAGAGCTAAATAAGAACTGCATTTTTAGCTGAAGTTAATGAAATGGTAATTCACCTTAATTTGGACACAGAAAAGTTCTTTCTATATTAATTTTCCCTGAGCATATAAAATAAATTAAATGCTTTAGTTTGGCACACATAGAATCCCATACTAAAATGCAAATTCCATAGACATATTGTATTATTCTATTTTAGTATTTAAGTCAAGATGCTGTCACTTGGACATGCTTTGTGCTATCCTGCCTCTACACCTGCACTTTTATTGATTAATCTCCTTCCATCCTTCTTTACCTCCTACCCATTATTAAAAATTTTATATAATATACCAGTATGTTTGATTCTGACTCAAATGATATCAAGACCTTTTATAGGGTTTCCAAAGCTGTAAGTGGGAGGAGATCACATCATCTTTCCCTTATAGAGTAGTTAGTAGATTTGAATCATGCCAACTATGTGGTAAGCAGTTCATCCTTACCCAAGAGCGAGGATATATCAACAGGGTTGGTGATTCCAGGATGACCTGGTTTATGTACAGGTTCCTCTGGAGCTAAACTAAGTGTTTTGTATTTCCCATTCTTGGCAATGTTATCTATAATCTGTTGTGATTCACACAATTGAATGCCTTTTCACAATCAATGAAACACAAATGAACTATTCAAACTGTACCTAATGTATGATGTATACCATTTATACACTTTTAATCACAATATGATAACTGCTTAAACTTCCCACATTTAAGGGCTTGTGAAAATCCAAATCCTTCCTAAAATATCTGCTCATGGTCAACTCTGTCACCAATATAATCACACCCACATTACAATTCTTATATCCTTGCTAAGTTTTTCATGTCTAAACTGATAACAGAAAATAATCTTGATCTAAATTTCCATCCAGAAAACAAAAACATTGATAAAAGTAGATTGTATGATCTTTCTTTTTTTAATTTGAATAGAGCAAAAGGAATGGTTCACTAAAGATCAATTAAAAATTATTTCTAATTCGGTTCCAGTTCATTCTCCCATTGGTTTATTCCATACAAAATACAGTTAAACATGTGTTAATGATCAGTAGGTGGCTCTAAAACAAGTTCTATCAGCAATACACTTTGTTTAGTCTTATCAGGTCTGCTTTAATTTAATTTAAAAAAGGCCCAATCTAAGCAGAGGCTTCTAAGGAGATCTTGCTGGACCACTTAAGTTCAAGGCAGAGAGCTCAGTGCAGAAAGATATGGAAAATACTGTGTGCGTGTGTATTGTGGGGTAATCTTGACATCTATTTCAATAGAACATAGGGCATGTGGGCTTCTTATAAAAAAGTTCTAAGCTAAATGAAAATTGCACAGGTGACTAAAAGGGCAGAAATTTTGCAACAAAGGGTGTTTTTTTATCATAACCATACCATAGTTATCCCACAAGGATTTCATTAAGAAGTTTTGCCCCATTTACTCGGTCCTGATTTTGCCCTTGCAGAATTCCAACCCCTGCAAAAAAAAAATTTTTTTGGCTTTTGAAAAGGGTTCCATTTTGAGTATCTTGAGGCCATTGATATGAATGCATTGATTGGCATAAACTGAATAGCATCTAACGCTTATGGAATAGATGAGAGAAATGTAAATACTGCCTCCAAAATTGCATAGACCTAAGTAGAGATTATGCCAAGACATAATAGCATCATGTTTTTTAATATTTTTGTTTAATAAATGTTTCTGTGATTTTATAACAATATTTTTAACTAACCCTCATATCCTATAAGACAAATTACATATTTCTGTTATTAAATTTTTTTAGTACTCTGTCACTGGGCATTTCATTATCCATTTCACTCTCCAGAGATCAGCTTTCAATCATACAATGAGGTTCTTCTACTACTTCGTCTTTCTTTTTCCCCTTTAGAGCAATATTAACAAAAGCTCCTCAACATCTCTTCCAGAGTCATTAAGCTCTATTCTTTGTTGTCTTGACACTCATCAATATTCATATCCTCATTGTCTTACCTTCAATCCTAAATTCTTTATATAGTTACTATTTTACTCTTGGCTCTCAGGAAGAATTTTAGTAGTGACTGAAAAGGTAATATATATTTCTGTTACATTATATTTACCCACATTTTATTGTGGATAAAATGTAGGGAAGCAAGGACTATTTGGTCTCCATCTTAAATACTTAGAATCTAGGCTATGAAAAAGAGAGTCAACATTTAAAAAAAAAATCTATTTTGCAGGTGTGATATTATAGCACTTCAATCTAGACTAAATTGTATAATTCAACATGGCACATAGCACATAAAGTGCTCAATAAACATGAATAGGCCACCCTAAGTGTGATAAAGAAAGATACATTGAGATTAAAGGATATTCTTTCTAAAGAGTTAAGTTTGTAACTGATATCATACAGTTGAAGGGTACCCAGGGGGCTGTTTTATTTCCATTTACTCTTCTGGAAATCTCTTGTTGTTTTAAAAATGACCAAAATTTTTAGTCATCTCCAGTACCTTTCAAACGTCATGTTTTCCTTTTAGTGTGAGCTAAACTAAGAAGAGGGTAGGAAGAGCTAAAATGCAGCCAACTGCACACGCTTCCTTTTGCTCGGACCACTCCAAAGATGCCCCTTTGTATTCTCCTCTTGGGAAGCTTGGTGGGCAACCCAGGGCTTCAGAC
>NW_022107431.1:69629320-69632762 GCF_000313985.2 Echinops telfairi
GGGGGGTACATAGGAATCATCCACGATCTTATTAAAATACAGATTCCAATTCCGTATTTCTGGAATACAAGAGCCAATTCTTCACAGGGCTCAAGGCAAAAGTGAATCTGTGTGATGCTCAGGCTCTTTGCTTTATCATTGGTTTTATATTTTACTGTCTTTTATGAACAATTCCACATGGGTGGTTTTGAAGCTTCTGGGTTTTTCCTTTGATATGTGATTTCCCTAGGTAGATGAGCACTCCCATAGGCATTAATGGAGTCCACTGAGAGTGGTCATGACTTCTAGCTGCCCGGCAGTGTCCATCACAAAACTAATCTTCTCTTCAAGTTTTGATAATCCCAAAGGAACATAGAGCTCTTGATTTCATTGTTCGTTGGGGAACTAAAAGTCCTGAGAACGTAATCCTGTCCACCTTTCCCTATCAAAAAATTCACTGCCATCAAGTGATGCTGACTCTTATTTTCACTCAGTTATTCACATCACATGCATACACACACACATACATGCACATACACACAGGTTACATGTTCTAAAATGTAAGTAGGAAATGCAAAGTAACTTTGAAACTTTTTCCCCATATAAAACACTTTCATGATCAGTACCATGAACAATAATTTATCAGTTACATATATAATAAAATATAATAAAATGAATAACCTTGATGGCACAATAGTTTAAGTGATTAGCCACTAACCAAAAGATATGCTATCTAACTCTACTAGATATTCGATGAGAGAAATATATGGCAGTGTGTCTCTTTAAATATGTATGAAAATCTTATGGGGCAGTTACACGCTGTCCTGGAGGATGAGTATGAATCAGAATTGACTCAATTATATTGGTTTGGCTTGATATTTAGTATTGCTAAATTCTAGGTTTTATGTGTGTGCAGACAAATATCAAACAAACAACAAAATATGACTTAGCGAACCTCTCCCTTTTAGTGTTTAGTTCCATTCCTATTATAAAGGAAATTTAATTTAAGAGAATTATATCCATATGATTCTAGTTCATTTGTATTTAACTGATCAATATGTTGTTTTACAAGGCCTGTTTGATGTCAAGAAAGCAAAGTGAGTCCCTTTTCCCCCTAGGCTTTTGAAATGCATTTTTTTCTCTTAGAAGTATTTGGCTGTTTATAAATCCCAACTACCAAAGAATACACTTTGATTTAAAATTCAGAGCATTAAAACATGGAACAACATCCAAAAGGGCACTAAATTTCAATGGGAAAAATAGCCTTCTAAATAATGATTTTTCACATCTTTCTGCTTATGTTAATTGCAAAACCAATTTTTATGAAAAAGAAATAAACAGCCATCGTAGTGAAAGACTGGGAGGAGGAACAGCCCTGTGATATTAGGGAAAGAAGAACAATACATAATTCATTAGATAAAATAGCTCCAAAATGTTGGTGTCTTTGCCTTTAATAATTATCTCCTTTCATGAACAAGAGACATTATGCTGAGAAAACTATGACTTTGAAGTCAGATAATTTATGCTCCTCTAACTTAATGGATATTTAAATTCAGAAATGAGGCAACAGATCTGACTTTGTTTTATCACTTTAAAATATGTGCAAAGTATAACTGTTCTTTAAATGTTTTCAGTAAAAATTCATAGCTTTCCCTTATCCATTTTCCTTCTATAGATGAGGAGAATCAAATCCTACACTAGAAAAAAAAATGTTGCAAAAATTTACTAATAATTAGAACCTGGAATGTAATAAGTGTGAATCTAGGAAAATTCAAAGTTGTCAAAAATTAATAGAAATGCATAAAGATTGATATTCTAGGCATGAGTGAGCTGAAATGAACTGGTATGGCCATTTCGCATTGCAACATATCTGGTTTGCCATGCCCTAATGACTGTCAAGAAGAATGCCATCACAGAAAGGACATGTGATGATGGATCTTGAAATGCAAACCTGTCTGTGATAGAAAAGTTTCTATCCATACATCCAGTCAAGACAAATATTCAAATTTGTGCACCAACTACTAGGAGTGAGTAAGGTGTGAGGGGCGAGAGAATTCTGCTGTTTTATGCCAAAACTGGCACACTGAGATGGCTGTGTGAGCAGGTTCATTGTCATAGTGGCGAAACCAGTCCTCCATCTGCTACAAATCAGGTATTTTTGTCACACACTGTTATGCAAACTTTTCAGAACCTTTAAGTAGAAAGCTTGATTAGCAGTCTGACCTGGTAGAACAAACTCCAAATGCATTATCCCCCTCAAATGACATCTGTATTGTTTTGTTTTGTTTGGGGAGGG
Organism: Echinops telfairi; assembly: GCF_000313985.2. Classification (NCBI taxonomy): domain Eukaryota; kingdom Metazoa; phylum Chordata; class Mammalia; order Afrosoricida; family Tenrecidae; genus Echinops; species Echinops telfairi. Next base: position 69,631,596 of record NW_022107431.1, read on the forward strand.
GGTGTTATCCCCTTGTCTATCCCACCTAAATGTGGAGAATATTCTAAGAAGAGATTTGATGCATTAAACAGAAGATGATGAACTTCCGGATGACATTAAAAACAACATTCATGAAAAGCGAAAGATCATAAAAAGACAGGAAAGAAAGAAAAGATCAAAGTGGAGTCAAAAGAGCCTCTGTACTGAAGGATTATAAACCATATAATCCAAAATTGGAGGAGAAAATACTCACAGAGCCTAAATTGTGAGAATCCAGTTTGCAGAAAGCTACGTATGTCAGTTGGAACCCAGATGCATTCATGGAATCTCCATAGGAAATGAGCCTCCCATGATCTCGCTCTGTCCCTAGTAGAGGGATGGTGGAAAGTGGTTACTAATAGAGTGCATTGAAGAGATGACTATGGAAGATTAAAAGAAGAAACATTTAATGCTTGACCTGATTGAATCATGGAATGATATGATGCATGTATTTTATTTAATTAATACATTAAAATAAATATTTTTAAAAATATAAACATGACTTGAATGACTTGTCAGCTGATCCCCATTCTGATGTATGCAGGTCTGATCTGGTTTTTAATATTTTCTGTAATTTTTGTTTTTTTGTTTGTACATATTGGGATTGATCTCAGATGTATTTGGTCATTGGTGGTGACCCTCTTGAATTTTTGTTACAAGGTTTGGTTTTTCAGTATATGAAACCCAGTATGGATTAACCTATAGGGACAGCAAGTAGAATAAGGATTTCGGGGGTAGGTACATTGATGGCTGGTGGTGATAGGAGGAAGCTAATGTCAAGGAGTTCAGGAAAGAAAAGGAAAGGATGCTTTGAAGCTGACAGGGGCACAGAGAAGACAGGGCCTCCCCCACCATGAGACACGGCCTCCCTTCGCTGACAACACTGGAGACATAGGACAGGAATTGTGCCCAGTCAAACCCTGTCACACCTGGGTGAAACACGACGCGAATGAAACAGAGCAGCAAGGGGAGCAAGGCAAAGGAATCCCAAAAATATACTTTGGGGGCAGGGCTTGTTATCTCATCACACTCGATCAGAAAACATACATAAAGGTCAACAGACAGACTTGGAACTATTTATAGGCCTTTTTCCCCCCTTCATGTTGATCTATATAAGATAATCAGGATAAACAATCCCCAGAAGAAAAC
>NW_022107431.1:69635247-69637317 GCF_000313985.2 Echinops telfairi
GTACTTACTAATGACAAGCAAAGACTGCAGCCTTCAGTCAGTACAGATGACGACTCAAAATCCTCACGGCTGAACAGATAGGTAACAGCACAATACGTAGAGAAAAGATTGAAGTCGTCAATGGTTTTGTCTTGCTCGGATTCACAATGTTCATAGAAGCAGCAGTCAACAGATAAAATGCTGCATTGCATTGGGCAAGCCTGCCAAAGACAATTTTAAAGTGTTGGAAACCAAGGGAGCTCCTTTTAGAATTAAGGTGTGCCTGACCCATGCCATGGTTATTTTTAATTGCCTTATATGAATGTGAAAGCTAGACATTGGACATGAAAGACTGGAGAAGTATCCGTGCATTTGAATTAGGGTGCTGGTGAAGAATATTGAAAATACCATGGACTGCCATTTTGACATATTGATCTATCTTGGAACAAGCACATGGAGAACGCACATTAGAGGCCAGGAGAGTGGTATTTGGTCTCAGCTAGTTTAAACATGTTATCAGGAGAGACAGCTGTTCCTGGAAAAGGACGGCATCTTCAGTAAAGTGGCGGGGCAGCGGGAAAGAGGGAGCCCTCCACACACTGGACTGACAAAGTGGCTGCCACATGAACTCAAACGTATGAATCCTTGGGAGACTAGAGGAGGATCCGGTAGTGTTGGCTGTGTAGGACACAGGGTGTCTGTGAGTTGGAACTGACTCGACACAATGAACAACACGAGTTCTTCATGGTATACCCAGTGTCTCAATCACATAGTGTAGTTCTAAGAGGAAGAGCACAGGTCTGAATGTCAAAAGTCCGAATCAGGGGATTAACCACGTTGATTTCTTCAGTGAGGCCCCCTTTTTTTGTTTTTACTAGCAATGTGTGCCATTGCTTATACATAACTACTCACTTGGCAGCCATTTTCCCTTGTTGATGAGTTTCTGTGTCTATTTTCTTTCATAACTCAGAAATTGATAGGTTTATGACCCTTTCTATACTTGTAGAACCTCAACAACATAATACAAGAAATCCTCTGTTTTCATAGAAGACCACAGAGACCCAAGATTTCAGCATATATATTTGGTGACCATAATTCAATTCATAATATCTGACTTTAAGCAAAAAAGTCTCAGAATATCGTTCAAACTTATTTTTTGGAGGAATGAGAATGACCTTTGGCAAAATACTGTATATATTTTTTCTATGTATTATAAAGAAGCCTTGCCTGTGCTTTGGGTTAGACACAAGGTTTGGGGTTAGACACTAACTACAAGGTCGGTGGTATAAAACCACCAGACAGTCAGAAAGACAAACATGACATCGTCTGCGCTTGGAAAGTGTTAGTTTGAGAAACCCGACAAAGGGTCACTGTGAGTCCGAATCAACTTGATGGCAGTTCATTTGGTTCAGCTTGGGGTTTCTGGATTATAAAGATTTAAGAGCAATGGTGGTTAAGCATTTTAATCAAACTATTTTTTATCTGGGCCTTAAAGTATGATAATTTTAAAATATTCACTTAGGCACATGTTTCAGTCACCCATCCTATTCCAAATCCATCAGAGGTACAGAAATATGTAGTCAATATTACGTTTGATGCTTGGGTAGTTTAATCATGGTAACAAATTCTGGATATAGGATATTTTCTACTCAACTAGGGATAAGAAGCTTGCTCTCTTCAAGAATCCAGATATCTTATATTTATCTGCTTAGTCACATTCTATCCTGCTTATCACATTGTTTAATTCTTAGGATATGAAAATAAATGTTCATGATGTGAAAAACGAACACAATCAGATTATCCCTATAATATTACTATGGCTATCATTCTATGAATATAGGTCCCAAGAAAATAAATAAAACTACTTGATTTATTGGTTAATTTTCTAAATCTGAGGATCTAAATTCAGCACTAGAAAGAGAAACAGGACAAAGATCGGAGACAGTAGAGTTAAAAACTAGCTACTCTTTCTAATTGAATGTATTTTGTTATCAATATTCCTTGCCCAAACCTCCTTTTGATGTTCTAGCAGATTTCCATCTCCTCAATGAGCTTCCTTACTTTTACTCCCCATGGTATCTTCTAATTCTC
>NW_022107431.1:69637960-69640097 GCF_000313985.2 Echinops telfairi
CATGTATTTTCATTGTTACAAATTGAACATAATTAAGTATAATGATTAATCACGAAAACAATATGTAATTTATATTGTGAAATATTTATTTCTAAGTGAAAATAAATGAAATTTTATCTTGCAGCATGGTAACAGGCTTCACGCCGGGTACTCCTATGTGGTCGTATCTGCATGTGGGCCGACCTGCCTGGAGACAGAGAGAGGATGGTGTCTAGGTTTCTGAAACCATCAGAAATCCTAAGATCCTGTGAAAGAGTCGCTCGACTCCCAAAGGGGTTGAGACCCACAAGTTGAGAACTGCTGTCATAGAGGTTTCTATGAGCAGAGATTGATGGCAGTGACTAGGTAGGAGCCAATACCAACAATTCAGTTAGCAAACATTAACTTAGCTACATAATCTTTCAGCCTTTGAGTGGGTTGTAGGCTAGTAAAAATACTACAGCTGCTAACACACAGACCTACACACACACACACACAGAAAACCTACAGATGATTGCTATTGTAATTAGATGATGTGCACTTGCTCTTGCAATTAGGTGATGTGATTAAATTAGCTAATGAATATAACTAGGAAGAGAGGTTATTCCTATTAATTTGAGTGATTTAGAGTAACTCAAAACAAAGTCCCCTACAAACAAACAAAACAAAAATTTCTATTGAGTTAGATATTGATGGGAGAATTTTTAAAAATGCTTTTAAGACTTCATCATCTTTATCTTTGAAGATTTGATGCTTTAGTCAAAATATTTGTTTAACTGACCAATCACTGGTCCTATTTGTGTTGTTTAAGAGGTGAACTCTAAGCATTTGGTGATGGAATGAAAATCATTGATTCAATTCATTCATCCAAAACAATAGAACAGACGCTCAATAAGCAGTCGATTATATCAGGGTACATTTGCTCTCCTTTCAGCCTTAAGACATTGTGTCTGATTAGGCCCAGCTTAACTGTACCTAGTCATGCGTTTCTGCAGTCAGAAAAAATGAGCGTGTTCTGCATAAATACCACTCTTCTCAGAGACATGTAAGGTGTATTGATCAGATTGAGATGTTTCCTTCATGACTGGGGAAACAATGAATGATCTCATAGGCCCGGCTCCATTGTAAAATAGTGACTACGTCTGGTTTTCTTATTGCTGTTAGGGGCATGCCTCTAACATGTACGTGGGACCCTTATTCCTTATGTTTAGCTCTATTCCCTGGGTTCAGGTGATGCCTACCTACGTTTTGATTCCTATATCTTGTTAGGTTCTTGATTTCTCATGCATATCTTAGACTAGGTTCTCTCGAAAAGCAAAAACAGTCATGCTTATATATGTATAGATAAATAAAGATTAGTATCAAGGAAATGACTCAGTTATAGAGGTAGGGAAGGTACAAGTTGTAGTCAAATATCAAATTGGAGGCTTCTCCTAACTCCTAGAGCTGAAGGACTGATGACCTTAGGGTAAGCATGTCAGATGGGAGGCTTCCGAAGGCAAAGGTGAGTCAATCCGAGGTTGACTGGCGTGATAGCAGAGAGATAGAAAGCAAGTCACTGACCCATGTCCAAATGGCAGGAGGCCAGCTAGTCATCCAGAAGCAGGATTGAGACCTACCAATGAGTGAGGAAGCATTCCCAGTTTCCATTGCATTGGAAACAGACCACAGTTCTTTCTACTGATAGTCTGTCAGTTTGTTGTATTTGCATGTGAAAGCTGTCCAGTGAAGAAGGAAGATCAAAGAAGAGTGGAGGCATCTGAATTGTGGTGCTTGCTGGAGACTAAGCACCATGGATTGACTGCTACAAGGACAAACAAAAAGTCTGGGAAGAAATACATACAGGGTGCTCCTTAATGGCTAGGATGTCAAGACTTCATCTTAAATACTTTGAACATGTTGTTGGGAGAGACCAGTCCCTGGAGAAGGACATCATGACTGGTAAAGTGGAGGGGCAGTGAAAAAGAAGATGACCCTCTAGGAGATAGATTGCCGCAGTAGCTTCAACAATAGGCTCACGCATGGGAACGATGGTGAGGATGGGACAGAAACACACAGTGCTTTGTTCTGTTGTGCTTAGTGTCTCTATGGATTGGAACAACTTCTCAACATTGATTGTCTGCTTACAGTAGATCTCATCATGAAAGTGATTACATTA
>NW_022107431.1:69641110-69642640 GCF_000313985.2 Echinops telfairi
AGGAAAATTTATAGAAGTCTTAAAATCGTGCAGTTTATTTTAAGTCTCATACTTTGCAGAATGCTGGTAATAAAATGTGACATGCACAAACGATTAATTTATAAAAGAAAAAAGGCTTAAAATGTGGTAGACATCGATGCATGTATGCCTTCCTCATGAAGATTTAGTTGAATGAACCAAAAGTTGGCCCCGGGTGAAAGTCACAACAAATTCACTGTAAGGATAGATTATTTTTGTTCCCACAACTTTCTGATACTATCGTTGTCCAATAAGGTTTTGAAAACATTCAGTAAACCAGACTCATTTTTACAAGCTTTTATCAAAGTTTTGAATTGAGATGAATCCAAAGCGACCATTTGGGAAGATGGTTTGGGTGAGATCCCCACCACAATGGTGAGAATCTATGGAGGTAGGTTGCGGTTGAGAGGCTCCAGCAGGGATCCAGGTGTTCTGCAACTGATTTCTGGTCAGTGTTTATGTTTGACAAACTGCTGGATATTTACAGAAATGCACAACTAATTATAGCTGGCCACGTTTTATATTTGAGGCATTCATGCGTGTTTTGAAGAATCCCATAGCTGATATTATGTTGTTGCTGAAAATTGAATAAAGGCCTCAGACCAGAAGGACAGAGTAATTACACTCAGAAATGTTTGGCCACAGGAAGTTACCTTGCTCACTGCCCAGAGGGTGTTGCTTGCGTATGTATTTGCGTCTGTTTTTGCAATGATCTTTTAGCTAATTGTAAAATTGGTTGAATGTTTTTCTGTACGTAGACCTGTTTCTGTAAAGAGCTATTTATAGTCCTTTCTTTTTATAATCAGTGAGATTATTTGAGCAATTTTATGTGTAGAAGTTAGGTCTCCAAGTGAAAAATTGCATAGTGAACCAGAATCAAGGGTCTTAAAATTATTTTTTTTAAATACTTTAAAAGTAATTAGCTATTTCTTTTTTATGTTTCGTAGGATAAAATGCCCTTACCAAAGAAAAACCAATTGTTTTGGTCTGCATAACCCTTTTGTCTTGCTATAATATGGAGGTAATATGTCCATATGTACCGGTCACTTGCTTACTCTACTATTGTTCAGTGTCAGCGAGTGAATTATAATTTATAGAAGCACTGCAGCACAGAACTGCCTCAAGGGTTCTGAGACTACAAACCATTACAAGAGCAGAAGCCTCAACTTTCTCTCTCAGAGCAGCTTAAGGGTTCAATCTTGTGACCTCACTGATAGCAGCCCAGTTCATAACCCACTACTCTACCAGAGCCCTGTTGGATTAGAAAGTGTTATTTCTCTATTGCTTGGTGTTTACTCTTATTTTGTTTCCTTTGTATTTATTAACTTCTTGCTTTCATACTGAAATAATATGTTTACCAGCCTTCTCAAATGAAGTAAACTTTTCATAATCAAAGGCAATATTAAAGTCATCTTTTGTCTTTGACACATATGAAGTACCTAGTACATGTTTATTAAAAAATTAAGCTTTACTTTTCCAAAATCATAACCCATGTTTAGCACAAAACCTAAA
>NW_022107431.1:69644049-69645406 GCF_000313985.2 Echinops telfairi
TTTGCCGCCCTAACTTTTGGTATTTCCCAATATTATTCCCAATCTACCTATTTAAACCTTTAACCTCTGGAACTCTAATGATGAAATACTGTTAATTGGTACTATCAAATTGGTTTAGACTTATAGGATCATCTGTTCAACCTAACAAAGCACTATGTAATCCTGCACCATCATCATGTTTGTCATGTTTGGACCCATTGTTGCAACTCCTGTATCAATTCATCCATTGATGGTCTCCAACTTTTTCACTGCCCATCTGCTTATTAAGCATAATGTTCTATTCAAGGGACTGGCTTCTCTTGATTACATATCCAAAGTACTGAAAACAAATATCATTCTCACTTCTAAGGAGCCTCCTGGCTGTATTTGTTCCTGGATTGATTTGATTTTTCTTCCAGAAACACATGATTCTTTCAATAATCCTTTCCAACACCATAATTCAAATGCATCAATTCTTCTGAAGTGTCCCTTATACATTGTCTAGCTTTCACATGTATGTGAAGCATCAGCACATACCATGACTGAGGTCAGGCATACCTTAGTCCTCAAGTAACGTATTTTCTCGTTAACACAGAAGTTTTATGTGACTGATCTTCCCAATGCAATATAAGTCATTTGATTTCTTGACTATTGCTTCCATTACCCCTGAAGGCAAATCCAAGTAAAATTAAATACTGAAAATCCCAATATTTTCCTTGTTTACCTATGATATTGTCTACTGGTCTAGTTGTGAGGATTTTTGTTTTCTTTACACTGAATTCAACCAATAATTAAGGCTGCAGACCTTGAACATCTTCAGAAAATGCATCAAATTATTTTGCTTCTCATTAAACAAGGTCGTATCATCTGCATATCACAGGCTCTTAATGAGACTGCCTTCAATTCTGATGTCATATTCTTATTCACAAAGTCCAGTGTGCCTGATTATTTGCTCAGCATAGAGATTAAATAAGAACGGCAGAATGACACAAACCTGGCACACACATTGTCTGATTTTAAACCAAGAGGTATACCCTTGTTCGGTTTGATAAATTCACTTTGGTTTATGTACAGGTTCTGCATGAGAACAATGAAGTGTCCTGGAATTTCGATTATTCACATAATTATTCATGATTTGCTCTGAGTCACACAGTTGAATGCCTTGGTGTAGGCAATGTGATAGATTTTGTGTAAACATGTCCGGGCCAGGATCCACAGTAGTTTGGCAGTAAGGACACCCCCACAATGTGACCTATAGTAATACAGAAAGCAACTTGTTACTCATGTCACAGCCTGATGCTGCTGCTTTGGGGATGTGACCTTCATATATATAAATAAGTGCCGCAGAGAAATGTCTCACTGTTTATCCTGCTGGTAT
>NW_022107431.1:69648870-69649930 GCF_000313985.2 Echinops telfairi
AAAATATTTTAAATGTAGACATTTTTCTTCCATTAATAATGTGAAAAAGACTGCATTGGTGTGATTAAATGACCAGGACCCTCAGTTCTTTAGGGATTGACTATATGGCTGGTATCATTGTTTAAAAATACGTCTTGATATTGATGTTCAGACGCTAAGTCTACATATCTTGATTATTATCTTTTAATTCCAATTTTCCACAAGCTTTTTGAAGTCCTATAGTATAATTCTTCCTTTGACTCATAATGCAGTACAATTCTTCAAAAGTCATATTTATGTTTATTGTTTTCGATTCATTTTATTCTTAAACTATTTCCATGACTAAATTTAAACTGCTCTTGTAAAGTGGACAAGAATTTTAAGAAACTAAGCCCAATGATGATCTCAAATCAGTTGATCTTTCAGTACCATGAATACAATGTATCAGTCCCTACTTTAAAAAATAATATATGTATATGTATAGTGGCAGAAGATTAGTGTTTAAACAATACTGGCAGACTATATAATTCAATTTTATGTAATTCACTTACCCTAGTAGTTAACATAAGGACTTCATTTTATTATTTAAGAATGTAGAAGCAAATATTTATTAAAAATAAAAATATATATTATATTTGGCAATATTGTAACATCTATCCATCATAAAATTACATTAAAAGTTCAGAGACACTTTTAAGTCAATAATAATACTTTTGTTAAAAATTAAAGAAAATGAAAGAAAAAGGTTCTAGTTAATAATCAATCCTTAAGGACTACATACTGACTGGATGATCAGATAGGAGAGGACTTTCGGTTTATAGATGGTAGAGTGTTAGAAATGAAAAGAACACCTGTGTGTCTCCCTGAACACGTCTGTCTACATGTGTTTCTATAAGTGGACTTTTTTACATGGGATTTTATTTCCGTATAGTTCATTTTAAAGAATTTTTTAAAACGTGGTAGAAAAAATTCATAAATAAGAAATATGAACATTATTCATCCAATTATGCATTTAAATTATGGCATAGAAGCTATTATGAAAGAATTGAAATATCAATATTATCCTTTAATAGATTAGAAA
>NW_022107431.1:69651309-69652647 GCF_000313985.2 Echinops telfairi
ATATATATATATATATATATATATATCATCATTTCAAGTAAAACATAGAGTGAAATGATTATTCACAAAAGTGTAGCAGAGAAAGAATAGCCATGTTTTAAAACTTCAAATTAGCCACCGACATGCTTCTAATTTTGATTGTGAATTAAAGTCTTAAAAGCTGGTTGGAAATTACACACGAATAGTTTCGCGATCAAACACATTGCCATTGAGTCAATGAACTGCCACTTGGAGGTTCTGAAACTGTGCCTCTTCAAGGGAGTAGAAACCCTCATCTTTCTCCTGCAGAACCCCTGCTGGTTTCCAGCCACCCTCCCGAAGATGAGCGGTCCAATACTGTTCACCAGCGATGAGAGATGGCCTCTTTGTTTAGGGAGGCTTTTTTTCATAGAAAAATTAACAAATTTGAAAGCCATCAGACAACTTAGGAAAATTCCAATAAAGAAGACAATGAAGACAAAAAATTGTAATACATAATCTACATCTTGTAAAGAAAGCACTAATATTCATAGCCAAAGGATATACTTGTACAATGTAAAGAATAAATAATATAAATGAATTATACCAAAATGAATAAATGCTCTCTGCTATTTGAAAATTCAAACAAAATAAATTATTTTTCCATTCAAATTGGCTGTACATGTGCACTTTCATAAAATGATATTAAAAGTATAAATTGGCATTTTTCCCCAGAAAGCAAATTCTCATCATCTATTACAGTTGTTATAGTATTCAAACCTTTTTCTTTCAGAAATATACTTCTGAGGTTGTACTACACGGATTGAGATACTTTTATTTTTTATGCTTTTCCATATTTTATAAAAGCTGTCTTTATAATCAGAAGGAAACAATATATATTATATTGAAACATCATAGCAAATATCACTACGAGGTAAGCAGTTTGAAACCCGCAGCTGCTTCACGGGGGTTTATGGGGCTTTGAACTCCAGTAAAGAAAGAGTTGCAGTGTCAGACATCCAGAGGAGCCATTCTGCCCTGGCTTAGAGGGTCAATGTGAGTCCTCATCGACTCTATGGCAGTGAGTTTGATTTTTGGTTTGTTTCATTTCCCTTTCACCTCATGTTAGTAGGAAAATATATTTAGATATACAACTTCAGGTAGCTAGCTATAGATACGTACCCACCAGATAACCTTTAGATAGCGAGTTGATGCTCTTCTAGGCAGTTAAACCTTAGCTGATTTTCTGAATGGTATCCTATAGTTCTCTGCTTTAAACTTTATGAGAAAAAGGAAGTGTAAATATAGTGTCTAACTGGATAAAATATGACATTATGCTAAGGAACCAAAATAGCTGCAACTGTCTCTTCTTAGAAAATA
>NW_022107431.1:69653247-69660113 GCF_000313985.2 Echinops telfairi
AAAAAAAGAAAACAAACACTGAAAGATATTTAGAATGTATCATTGTTCTAATAATAATAATAGTAAAGCAAAACAAACCCACTGATATTGAGCAGACTCCAAATCATAGCAGGCCTATATAGTTTTCTAAGCTGTAAATCTTTACCCCAGCTAATAACTTCATCTTCTCCCCGCCCCCGGCCCCCGCCTAATGGCTAATTCATTTGAATGACCATCCTTGTTATTAATCCACCACTTACCCAAGAATGCAAGCAGCTACCATATATTAAGAATCTACCATATGGTAGGAATTTTATCTCCATTACTTCTACTCACAAAAATGCTGGAAGTTGCATGTTAAATTGCCAATTTCATTAATCAGGAATCTCAGTCAAAGCAATTTTAAAGAAAATGAACTTAAATTATACAACTAATCAATATTGTGTCTGCTTTTGTATCAATCCCAACTAACAGCAAACCTACCGGTCTGAATAGCACAGTCCCATAGGTTTACTGGATAGATGCCTTGGGGAGGATGCATTGCCAAGTCTGATCTGCAGAATGACCGCTGAGCTAATGCTGCTGACCTTTCCATTAGCAACTGAGTAGGCCTTCCGGGTATCTAACTAATAAACAGGGAATCCAGAATTTAGGGGAGGGGTGAATCTCTGTAATTCTGAAAAGATGCCTCTACTTTCAAATTACTTTTTGTAAATTTTAAGATTTTCAAGATGTAAAAGAAGCCTATATAGACAGTCCTCTGAATCCCAGCCCACCGGCTTCCTCCCCAGCCTCAGTCCGTATCCATGTGTCAACAGGAATAGCTCCCTTATTATCTCCCTTTTATATTATTGTTTCTATATTATTTGATTTGAAAATAGCAAGGAAATCGACAAGTTAAAAGCAATGCACTAACCCAAAGCCCTCCCTTCCGCTCTCCTTCAGCTCTCTCCTGTCTTTCCCTTTGGCCCCCACTCCCTTGTTCCCTTTCCTCCCTTTCTGTGCTCTTCTCTTCCAAAGTTCCTGTCCCTCAGAACGCCCCAGAAGACCAGGCAAGCAATTATACAGAGGTATAAACAATGAAATCAGTAAGCATTTATCATGTAGGTGAAATGGATAAGAACATTTATTACGAATTTCACTTGTTTCTAGAACCTGGAATCCAGTTAAATTGGCTATGTCAATAGATAGCTTTGCTTCGGCTTTTCTGTAAGAAGTTATTTATTTATCTGGTCTAGGAGCAATGGGTAGAAATTGTAGCTTTATTAAATGTCATTGAGGTCAGCACAAGATTTGTGTGCTGATGGAAAATATCTGTCCCCAAAGTCTTGCCAAAATGACAATTTTGAGTGCAATTAGAGAGCCCTATTGTTCCTGCAACTGGATTTAAGCTTCCAATTTATGTATTAAAGTAGCTGTATAGACTAAAATGTCTATGACACTGAACAGAGGTTCTTTAGCCAGGGGAGAGGTCAGAGGAGAATAAAAATTATCTGTGACACTTTTTAAAAACCTAGGTATCAGATTTACCCATAACCACAGCATTATAATTTCCAGTAGTTATCGTGGGATCTGCCATTTTAAAAGCTCTGCAGATATTTCTGATTCACATACTGCACAACAATTTGTATATTACATTGAATAAAGCGTGTATTTCAACAGTATATATGCTTGTATGGTGATGCAGTGTGGAAGTGCTTAACTGCTAATCCAAAGGTTGGCTGCTCCAACCCACCTGTGGCTCCACAGGAGGAAAGCACTGACCATCTGTTCCCAGAAAGAGTCTCTCTTCCTGCCATTGAGCCATTCCAACTCAGAGCAAACTATGGGACATGGTAGAGCTTCCCCTGTAGGTTTGCAAGACTGTAAATCTTTACATCAGTAGAAAACGCTGTCTTTCTCCCACTGAGTGACTGGTGGCTTTGAACTGCTGACCTTTCAGATCACAAGGCCAACCCACAACCTCTATGCCACCAGAGCTCCTCCCACACAGATTACAGCCTAGGAAACCCGATGGAGCAGCTCTACTCTCTCCTAAGGGTCGCTACGAGTTGGATTTCATTTGATAACACTGAACAACAAAATGATTTATTTGAAGAGCTTCAAAGAGTTTGCAGATGAATGAAACTAAAATATATGAGCTTTTACAAGTTCCTTTAATTACAAGAGTGAATCAAAAAGTATTGCTACTCTTATTAAACAAAAATATCAAACTGCAAAGCTGTTGTTCCTTGTCACAGCCTCCTTTAAGGTTTAATCCCTTCTGAAAGGGGGTCTCCATTTCTTTAACCCCAAAGATGTGAGATCTTTGATTATACCACGTATCAAAATGGGAGTTTTTACATCTTCAAGGGACTCAAATCATGTGACTTTGAAATGTTCTTTGCGTTTGAGGGGCAACCAGAAAAAACAAAATCACTACCATCTAGCCAATTAGGACTCCTAAGGAAGTATAAATTGAATATTACATCTTGTAGGACAAACCTTGTTAGCTTTTAAGAAGAGCAGGTGCATTATCATTGGGGGTGGGGGTGGGGGGCAATTCTTTAATGCACCTTGCAAGGCCTTTTTTTTCATATCAATGCAGTTTTCACTCTTTGCTAAATTTCTTCATAATAAGCCCCTGTGATCAGCTTATGTCCTTTGAGAAAATCTATCAAGATTATCGCTTTACAATCCCCCAAACAGCTGCTATATATAACCTTCATAGTTGACTGCTTTGTGTAAATTTAGCTGGCCCAGCAAAACCCATTGAAAGCCACTATCTTGATTGAATTTTTTTTCAGAAGGCATTTAAAGATAAGTGCCTTGCTCAGAGAACTTGTCTGAGCCATTGACTTATAACAGAGACAAGTGTAAACATGTTTATTTGGAATAAATGTGTGCATGTATCGGTAGGAAGATGGGTTCTCTACTCTCTTAAAGAGATCTTCTCAGAACCTCACGGGGCCAGTTCACCTGTCCTGTAGTCTCGCTATGAGTTGACATCCACTAGATGGCACTGAGTTTGATTTTGGATTTGGTTTGTCCATGTATGAATTGGGCTCTATTAACAATACTGTTTCACTTACCATCATGATTGTGCATGTATTTATGCACATATATATTTACATTCACACATCAAAGTTCTGGAAGTAATGTATAATCAGTCCCTTGATTGGAAATGGTCTAACTTTTACTTCATTCTTAATAACTTAGATTTAATTTTGACCCAAGCTAACATTTTAAAATGACAAGGTCAAGGATAATTATAATGAGACAGATTCTCGCTGAGATACTAATGTATTGAACTGAACTCCCTTTAATATTAATGGGAACTCAATAGGGGGATGACAGTGATAAGTATGTAATATGATTTTTTCCTGAAGCAAGTCTGTTTTTCAAATTCTGGGAAAGAATTCTATTTGTTTGCAACATAAGAAGAAGTGCTTTTCATTAGTCCATTCTTTTAGAGAAATAGCTAAAATTCTACAATGGTAAAGTTTGCTTCTGTGTCCAATAATTTTTTTATTCTCTTACCTTCAGATGAATATACAGACATGCATATTTACAGACACACTAAAGAAGGATTAATTGCTTAAACAAATCATAGTATAATAGGAATCTGGAAAGAGGGTAAACATCTTACTAATTTTGTAATTAAATTTACTATTTTGCAACTGAAAGTCTATTTTATAAAACCTCAAATTAAGACTCTAGCTTTAGTAATTCAATTTTCAATAAAAGCTGCTGATAATTTGTAAAGATGTACTTGCAAATGATTCTAATACTATATGAATATTCTCATCTTCTATTGTATTCCACTCCATTTCCTAATGATGACTGTTCGCAGGTCTGGAGGCAACACCTGACCTCCTCTGACTTCCCCAAAGGGAAGGAGAATCAAGCTCAGCATCCCATGACTGACTCCTCTGAAGGGGAAGCCAGACATGCCTCTACCTTCCACTCTTCTTTTCCATTTCTGACGCCTTCTGACCACTGGTGCTTTCACTGCTCTGCTGGGTCCAATCAATCATTGCAAAGTAGATCATATTCACAGGTATGGGATTTATTTTGGAAGTTAACACATTGCAATTTAGTGTCAGAAATGCTTAGGACATAATTCTTTGGTGCGGCTAGCCTCTTTTCAGCTATGCATGCAAATAGGCCCCCTCTGATCTTAAGAAATGTTATGAAGCTCTCTTTGTGCTGGCTATGAATGCCCAAAGGGCATGGCACTATGCTTGATGCCTCACTTCCCTTCAGCTCCGTGAGCCACCAAACATAGCATCATCCAATTGAGATGCCTGGAGATATCTTACTATTCTACAAGTGAGCCTTTTATGTGAAGACATTCAGTGGTACTCTGTGAGCAAGGAAGCCCGCTGCTCGGTCTCAAGCTCAGAGAATTGTTTTTGCTGGTGCCACTCCTCTACTGCCCCTCTGGCATCACAGCTCCATGTCCCCTGTATTGGGCAGCTACAGAAACCCCAGGTCCCAAAAGAGATTCCTCTATTCCAGCTGTGAGATGGCTCATTTTATACCCAGAGGATTGCAAAATTGATCAATCCTCATGTTGGAACTCCAGTGTTTTATAATCACAATTAATTTTGCTAGCAAGAATTCATAGCTGAATCATTTAACTCTTTCAAGAGCTTCTCCCATTTTCTATTACCTAGAATTATCAGGGTCAGGGAGAGGAGGGTGGAGAAAGTGAAATACATTCAGTTTGCATGTTCCCACAATAACGTGATATAAATTACAAAGACCTTGCTATTTCATGTTACTGTGGCAGTCACATAAGTTATATTGACATGGCATTTTATATTCAAGAAATACTTTTATTACTACCTTTAATCTCCAAAAAAGTTATGTGAATTAGGTAAACAGGCATCATTAAGTTTAATTTATGGAGAAATCAGATCTCCCAAGTATTTCGACCAAAATCTATGAACAGTTATATGAATGTGTGTCTATGAGGATGAAGACATAATATTTAGAGACTGTCCGGACAGCACTGTAACTTTGAAATATGTTTAGATGTAGACTTGTGAGTTTTTAAATATTCACTTTCACATATTAGTTTTAGTGTAATTTATTTGAAAGAATATACTTCCATCATTTCATGTTTGCATTTATTATTTTCTTTCCCTAGTAAATGTTTATCAAGATGCCATATTTTGTGCAAGAAATTGTTATAAATTGGGTTATTTTCATTTTTGTCTTAGACTAACTATGTACACCCCTCATATAATAGTTTCCAATGTGTTAATTGTCCATTATACATCTGGTTATTATTTACATGGCAATGTTACATATGAAAATATAGTATTTGGTATTTAGTATTTGAAATATTATATGAAAATATAGTATTTGGTATTTTTATTGAATAATACATTTTGTCTCTAAATTTTTAATAATAGAATTTGGGGGGTTTCTAGAAAAGAAACAGCGAAATAAAACAAAACCAAGACATCAATTGAAAAATGCTATTTTCAGCCCAATAAGGTAAGTGATAAAGAAAGTAGTGGAACATAGGTCTTTTTCATAATTGTGATTTTGTGTAAAAGCTCAAAGCAATTTAGCATTGGCGACAGTATCGGCTACGATGCGATAGAGGCAGTAGGAAGCTCAGGCATTATTCACTTCCAAAGCACATTGGAACCTACTGCTCTGCCAGCCAGTCCTCTTTTCCTTTTACCACCGAAATGTTGATTGTTTCTGTTCTTGGTTTATTTTTTTCTTTTAGGATGTTCGTTGACATGCACATCAATTGCAATCAACATACAATAATATCAAGCAATAATGAAGGAAAATAGGGATTCTTTAAAAAAAATTCCTAAAACATTTTAAACACATTTTCGATTTCCTTTTTTCTTGCTCGGAAAAGCAAGGTGCATCATAGTTTCTCTTTACGTGCCACATCTATGAATGGTATGAATGTTCCACATTTTGCTCAAAGCTCCCCAAATAGAAAAATATCTCTATTTCTTCCAAACCACTATGATTACTGACACTAAGATCCTTGTGAACATGAATTATTTTTTAGATATATACTGAAGTTGTAGCATCTCAGTTATAACATAAGCACATCTCTAATTTGATTAAAGTTGCTCACATTTTTTTCAGCTATCTGGTGTAGCTTGAGGATATCTAACAACTAAAACTTGGTAAATAGATTAGAAAGATAGATAGATGATACATAGATAGAATGGTTAGATTAGATAAATAATTGATTGATTGCCATCAAATCAATTCAAACTTAATACTGTAGGTCCAAGTAAAACTGTCCTCTAGGATTTTTCAGGGATGTAAATATTTACAGAAACATTTGGCCTCATCTTTCTCCCAAAGAGCTGCTGGTGAGATCAAATGGATATTTCAGGAGCCCTATGCCTAATACACTGTGCCACCAAGGCTCCTAATCTATAGATACCTAAATATATAGGTAGATGACAGATCGATAGATGATACATACACTAGAACAAAACTTTATACGACCTCTATCATGCTCTCTATCACTGTATCTTTTAGCTCGTTGTTTCAGCTATTTTGTTGATCTATGTCATCAGGGATTCAGCTCTTCCTTACTGGCCCTCCATGTCACCAAAAATGATATCTACTGCAATAATTGATCTTGCCAGAGGATGTGTCCAAAGCAAACATGTCAGAAAATGTTCAGTTGTGATTCCTCAGGTTCTCATTGGCTACTTTTCTTTTTTTTTTTAATCATTTTATTGGGGCTCATACAACGCTTATCACAATCCACACATACATCAATTGTGTAAAGCACAATTGCCCTCATCGTTGCCGTCATCATTCTCAAAACTCGCTTTCCGCTTGAGTTCCTGGAATCAGCTCCTCATTTTCCTTTTCCCTTCCCCCTCGCTCCCCGCTCCCCCCTCCCT
>NW_022107431.1:69661273-69662169 GCF_000313985.2 Echinops telfairi
ATCTGCGATGTCAAAACTTAGTTAATAAAATGTACTGCTCTTGTGTTACAGTCATTTTGTGATAATTTTCCATTAACTATTAACTCTATGGTTTCACCCAGATTTATGTTTTTCCCTAAAGTTAATCAGATTGTCAACACCATATACTAAGAAATTCTTCCTTTGTCACTGATTTTTAAAACCAAATTTATCATGTGCTATATTCTTTCATATTTTTTGCTCTTCTTTGAACAATATTTTCAATTCTAAGTATTGATTTTAATATACCATAATGCCTGCTAGAGCAAAGGTGAGAGATTTTATTCTAACAGTTGACAGCTTTTGATGAATACTAATTTTTTTCTAGGTAAATCTTAGTGTAATGTATTATGTTTCTCATTATGTCAAGCAGGAAGCTCATCAAACTCCAGCCTGGGATTTTTATCAGGTTTTCAGTATGTAGGTATGAATGACTGAATTGCTGGCTACATTATTGAATTACATCTCCAGCCTTGCTCTCTTCCCTCGCTTGTCTTACATCGTGTACTGAATTTGGCATAAACAGACACCAGGAATCATTTCAATAGAATAAACTCTCAAAATAATCTGGAGTCTTCTATGAATAACAAAGACATCCCAATTACTCTAGACATTTCAAAGGTTTAAATGTTATCTCTCAGAAACTAGTCACAAAGATCAAATTCTTTGTAATTCTTCAGCCCACACCTCCTTATTCTATGAGGTAAACATGAAATTTAAGAAAAACTATGAAAATATAAAATAACAGATCTACATTTGAATAACATGCAAATATTACATACAAAGTATCATCAACATGAGTTTGCCAATATATAAAAAACTCCTAGCCTGATGTATAAAAACAGCTACTTCAGAAGTGCAAGTCTCCTTAAATATAT
>NW_022107431.1:69662775-69664589 GCF_000313985.2 Echinops telfairi
TTATATATTTTACCTCAAATTAAATATAGAGTAGATATGCACATATTTTTCATTGGTAATGAGTTAAGAAGTCTAAGCATGACAGAACAAAATATTGCCCTGTCCTGTACCAAATTTATGATAGTGGTATATTTCAGTTCATAGTTTTGGTTATTATTTCAATCCATTTTATTTAAGATTTATTACATTTTGCTGACTCTCTAATTTTCCACTCATTATGTCCTTTTAATAATTGGTCTTTCTCAACAACCTGCTCCCAAAGCACCCAGCCTCATTTTTAGGTTCCTTCTCACTGTATTGCTTCTAAGAGTGATTTGCTTGCAGTGCATGGTATATTTTATATTTGTTGTATAATACCATAGTTTGAATATATCAATTCTTCTTTTGTCTCTCTAGTTTGATAACTTTTCTATTTCATAGAAATTATTTAAGAGTCCATGGCGTGGTACAGGCATACATACCATGGTCTTCCTTGAATTGATAGCGTTACTTTGAAACACTTTTAAGCTAGACGTGCCCTTTAATTTATAACATATGCCTGCTAAGGTTTTTTGACGCTAAATAGTTATGAATATCTATTTTAAATGACAGAAATCTGGAAGCTAAAGTGTGCATTTATCAAATTCCCTTGCTTCTGTAGGTGTAGGTGAAAATGCAGTTTTACCATTCTGTGTTACTATTTCTGATGCAAACTCTGAGCAGTGGAGAGAAGCTTTTTTAAAGTCTGTGTTGACAGGATGTGGACAAATTGGAACTCTTATGTATCCATTGCTAGTGGATTTGCAAAAAAAAAGCTGCTGGGGAAAATGGTTAGATGATTTCTTAAAAAGTAAAATACAGCTCCCATATGACCCAGCAGTCCCACTCTGAAGTACGTTCCCATGAGAGTTGACAGCAACCACACTAGCAAACTCATGCAGAGCAAGTTCATTCAACATTATTCACAATGGACAAAATACAGAAGAAAATAAAAACACAGAAGAAAAATAAAGCCAGTAGGCAAATGTACAAGCAATATTCGGTGTATACACACAATGGAATACTACTCTGCCATAACGATAAACAGATACCTAATACATGCACAGCATGTGTGAACTTTAAAAACACACTGAATTACAGAAAAGCAAATTGTAAATAACAAATATTGCAGGATTTTCCTAGTATAAAAACATATAATATGCAAATATAGAAAGAGAAATGTTGACAGTACTTATCAGGGACCAGAGGGGAGTGAGGAGAGGTGGGAACCATTGAGTTACTATTAAGTGTATATATAACATGGTAGTAATTGTTGATAAGGTTATACAACTTGATTTTTGTAATTTGTTTCATGGGATAAACAAAGAGAAAATGACTTAACTGTCAAATGTTATCTTTATTTTATGATTATAATATTTTTAGTCAGTTGCACATGGAATACTACACAATATTAAAGAATAACAATGGATTGGGGAAAGACCTTATAACACAGATACATCTTATAAGACATTGTGCTTAACTGAAATGAGACTATCCCCAAAGTAAAAATATTGCATGAGACCATTATTTTATAAATTCAATAAAAATTTTTCACACTGAAAAAACCCAAAATGAAATAAAAACCATGAACCCTTTTTTTGAATGGCTACTGGAGTTGGAAGAAGAGCTTATATTTTTGGTTAAAGGGTAGACCCATGATAACTTGGGTAAAGTAAAAGAAAGTACACAGTAAGGGGAAGATCATTAAGAAATTAGATTTCACTGTTCAATGTCTGTCCCCCAGGGAGGAGGTTATATGTAGATCCTTGTAATCGGTTCCCCCTTTCCACCCAACC
>NW_022107431.1:69665636-69678041 GCF_000313985.2 Echinops telfairi
CTGCAAAGTGTTTAGTTCAGATCATTAGCCACTCCATCAGAGACAAATGAGGCTCTCTTTACAAGATTTACACCTTGTAGACTTGTCACAATTTTATGCCATCCTTTAGGGTCACTAAGAATGGACTCGCAGGAGCAGGTTTGGGTTTGTGGTTGCTATTATTGTTGTTCATAGAAAGTGTTAAATAAGAGCCTTGAGTTTGATGCTATTTTGTGTATAAAGAGACAGTTTTCATTTTAAAACATTCCATTAGCATCAGTGTTACATTAACAAAGTCCCTGACATTGATACTTAATGCTTATTGCTTGCTTGCACAAATGTTCATTAGAATACTGTCTTTTCAAGTAACTACAATATAGGCAATATAAAATGTAAACCCTGCTAATGTAATCATAAACTAATTATATATTTTAATGTTGTTCATCATTAAAAAGCAGCAATCTGTTTGAAATTAGGAGACGCCCTGTCATAATATTGTCTTTGAAGTGCAGATCAGATTTTCATCATTAGTAGTCACTGGAGCTAGCCTCCTAGAAATGCATTCATGCCTATACCTACTCTACCACTCTGGAATTCAACAGCTAAGGAAAGCAAATGTGGATGACTCAATTTTAGAAATAAGCACAATTACCAAACAAAGACACAATTTGCCTGAGTAGCAATCTATTCCATTGAGGTGACTTGTGCTTCTTGATATTTCCTGGGTCTCTGACTCCAGTCACTCTGGAGTCTAGTTAGGAAAACAAGACTAACTATAGGAGCTGTACATAATTTTAAGGACTATTGTTCCTCTCATCGACACGGAAATTATATTTTCAAAAATAATTCTGTTGAAAAAGAAGCCAATTGTAATCTAACTATATGTATAATCTATTTCCATATAACTCTATTTGTAGGGTTAATATTTAATTCATTTTTATTCTATCCCATTGTTTGCAGTTTAGATGAAAAACCACAAGGGAGTGAGAAGAAAACTTCTAAACAGTATTTATAATGACATTCTGCTTTCTGAGCTCAAGTAACGTTGTTATCAAAAACCAGCTTGCCTTTTAATGACATGGTGGATACCAGGGATTCTCCTCCTGCCTAATGTTGCAACCCTTTAATTCAGTGCCTCATGTTGTGGTGACCCCTAACCATGAAATTACTTTTGTTGCTATTTCACAAGTGTAATTTTGCTACTGCTATGAATCATAATGTAAATATCTAATATGCAGGATATATTTTCATTGTTACACATTGAACATAATGAAAGCAAAGTGAATAATCACAAAAACAATATGTAATTATGTATTGTGAAATATTTACTTATAATGACAAATAAATGAAATTTTGTCTCGAAGCATGGTGTAGCATGGGTAACAGTCTTCACACCGGGTATTTACTTATAATGACAAATAAATGAAATTTTGTCTCGAAGCATGGTGTAGCGTGGGTAACAGTCTTCACACTGGAAATATGTGTTTTCTGATGGTCTTAGGCAACCCCTGTGAAAGGTTGTTCGATCCCTAAAGGGGTCACGACCCACAGGTTTAGAACCACCGGTATATACTAATAAATTGTTAGTTAGTGCCCTGGACCATGTACTGACACTATTTGCAACAAACTCAACACAGTGTGACACTACACATTCCGCGTGATTACGGATGTATCTGAGTCCACTGTGTCACGCACTGGATTCATTCAGCTCTTGTTGGATCTTCCCCCTTTGCACTGGCCGAGCACAATGCCTTCCTCTCCTGGAGAGTGGTGCCGCCTAAAAACATCTTCAGTTTGTGAGCTGAAAGCTCATCATCCTTCCTGCTAAAGAGCATTCTGGTTGTATGCTTCTTCCAAGACAGTTTTTTACCCTTCTTATAAATTTATGTTTTTTCTAATACCATTTTATTGGAGCTAATACAGATATCATATAATTCCATTCTTCAGTCACATCAAACAGTATTGTACCAATGCTACCACAATGTTTCGAACATTCTCTTCCTCCTTGAATTCATTGACATCAGCTCCCTTTAATCTGCCCCACTGCACCCCACAGGAAACTTAATTCTCCATGCTGTCGCTATAGGTTCAATAATCCTGGGTTTCATAAACTGATAACCAACCGCCCCCAAAAAACCATATAACCAAAATTCAATAGGGTTACCCCCACTGACAAAATACATCTAAAATAAACCACAATATGAGAAGAAAAGAAATAATATAGAAATGGGTGAAGGGAGACGTCGGACTGGGCAAGATATGACAAAATAACAATTTATAAATTATCAAGGGCTCATGAAGGAGGGAGGAGCGGGGAGGGAGGGGAAAAATGAGGACCTGATGCCAGGGGTTTAAGTGGAGAGCAAATGTTTTGAGAATGATGAGGGCAATGAATGTATAAATGTGCTTTGCTTTGCACAATTGATGTATATATGGATTGTGATAAGGGTTGGATGAGCCCCTAATAAAACGATTAATAAAAAAAGAAATAATATAGAAAATGTTGAAAACCAAGTCAGACCCAACATGCATCCAAGTGGATTTACCCTGCTGGAAGTCTGTTGTACTTTCACTATTCACCAACACCACAATTCAAAGACATTAATTCTTTTCCAATCATCCTAATTCATTGTCCAGTTTGGATCAGGAGCACCTTAGTCCTCAAAGTGTCATTTTTGGTCTGTAACCCAATAAATAGTGTCACAGCAGATTTGTCCAAAGTAACAAGCCATTTACTGCCTGCAGGTGCACTAGTATTTTATCCAAGTAAACAGAAATCCTTGACAATGTCTTTCACTTCTCCATTTATTATGAGTTATTTATTGGTCAAATTGTGAGGATTTTTGTTTTATTTTTACTGTTCTATGATCCATCTTGTACCGAGGTCTTTAATCTTCATCAGTAAGTGCTTCAATGGCTTTTACTTTCAGGAAGCAAGATTGTGTTATCTGCATAGTGCAGGTTGTTAATGCACTTTCCTCCAACCTAATACCATGTTCTCCTTCATACAGGCCGGATCTTGGATAATTTTCCCAGTACACAAGTTCAGTAAGTATGACCAAAGGATAAAACCCTGACACACATATTTTTTAAAATAAGTTTCAGCTTGTTCTATTTACCTTGATCTACTAATCTATAAAGAGCCCATGAGCATAATGAAGTGTTCTGAAATCCCCCAGTGTTATTACATAGTGGAATACATTTCTATAGCTAATAAAACACAATTAAATGTCCTTCTGATATTCTCTGTTTTCAGCCAATAGCCAAAAAGTATTATTTCTTTTTTCTTACCGTTTTCTGAAGCCAGCTTGATTTTCTGGCAGTTCCCTGTTCATTTACAGTTGCACTCATTTTAGGGTTCTTTTGCTTAAATTTTTTTGATTGGGAGTTAATCCATATCTCGTATCATCCCATCGCTCAATCACATCAAGCAGTATTGTGCAAGTTTTACAACAATCAAGTTTCACACATCCTTGTCCTTCCTGAACTCTGCACTCATTTTCGAATTATCTTCAGCAAGATTTGACTCGCATGTGATGTTAGTGAAAGCTTGATACCCCACCTTTTGCTGTACCGGCTCTCTTTGGAACGGGAGCTCTTCCAGTCAGTTAACAGTTTTCTGCCTTCCAATCCTTGTGAGCACATCCAAATCGGAATCTCGTTGAAACATTTGAGTGGGTGTTCATGCTGTCAATCATGCAGCCTTATTGTTTTTGCAAGGTTTCAGCGCAGCTTAGCCTTCTTTTTATACCATATATTCTTGACCAAACTGAACTCCATGGTCAAATATCGACTCATTCTTTTTAGCGTAGAAACGTCCATTGTTTGATGCTCCTGCCTCACTCAATATTTTGCCCTTTTAGTATTGCCACTTGAAGCCTGGGTTTTTCTTCAGTTCTTTCAGCTGAGGAGTGTTGAGTATGCGCTTTTTTTTTAACTCTAGGTCTTTTTCCATTTTATTATACTGCTTTACTATGTCTTTTCTAACTTCCTTTTGACACTTTCTGTTCACCCCTTTTATTCATCATTTTCCCCATTAACTTCAGTCTCTCCTGAATGCTATTATTGTCTTTTTGTTTATTTCCTGTATTTTTAATGACATTTCCCTTTCCAAATGCAGGACATTCATGAGATCATCCCAAAATTCCTCTGACTCTGGACATTAGTATTCAAAGTGTTCAATTTATTCTTGACATTGTTTCTAAATTCAGTTGTTACCCTCTGGTTGTTTGGCTCTTTTTCTCTTTATGTTATACATTTCCTTAATGAAGTAATAAGCACAAGGGAATAAAAATGTAGTATTTCATCAATAGTATAATGAGTTTAATGAAATGAATAAGTAAATGTTACAAACGTAGTTCTGTCTAATTTTTATATCTATAGATGAAATGAACGTTACTACAGGTGCTTACATGGATGTTAAAAAAGAGTAAGGAATGTAAATTTGTGATTTCCACATTGGGTGGCTGCCCAACTGCTCAGCCTATAAAGAAGCATAATTAAAATGCCATTTTAAAAACCAGATCACAGAACTCAACAGAAGATTAGGTATTTCTTCTGCCTAACCAGCGCAAACAGGCCGAATCCCACCACTGGATAGTTTCCTATCGCGGACAGCATGGTATATCAAGATAGATCTGCAAATGGTCTTTTTGACTGGGAACAGTGTGCTCTTTGCCTCAGAGTTGCCATTCCAGGCAGTCACTCCTATGATTATCTGCTTCAATATGGATGATGCCAGGCCATTTCGGTCACTAATATCCTGCATATCAACCTATTACGTTTTACTTTGGACAATTTTAAAATGTTTTCTAGATTCATACTTCACACATACCACATTCCTGTTACTACTAGGTATTTACAACAATTTCTTCCAATTTTGAGTTATGTCACTCCTGCAAATATGCTTCATCCACGTCATTAAAGTCAACCCTGCTTTGAGGAGGTAGCTTGTCCCTACTTATATTTTCAGTGCCTTTCAATACTAAATGACTATCTCTGGCATTGTATCAAACAATATTCTGTTCATAAATTTTCCAACGGCGAATCTTTCAGATTATTTATTTCTGAAAAATGGTGCAAATTGCTCTCAGCTACTCACCAGAGGTGGGTGGTAAGAGTAGGCATGTTTCTTCTGTTAACATTATTGTCATACAGTCAAAAAACTCTCCAGTTATACTGTCTAATGTGTGAAGTCACCATGAGTAAGAATTGACTCAAAGAAACAAAGTTTATATGTGTATGTGTGTGTGCGCGTATGTATATATATATACACATACATATATATATTCCATATGTACTCGTGTATAAGCTAAGTTTTTCAGCACATTTTTTTCCAGCACATTTTTAATGCACTTTTTGTGGTAAAATCAGGTGCCTCCGCTGAGACTCGGGTCGGCTTATATACGAGTATATACGGTTTATAACTTTTTTCATACAGGGCATGGTTCTAAGAACCCAATGTTGTTGTTTGTTGTCATCAAGTCAGTTCTGACCCATAGTGACCTTCTTCACAACAAAAGGAAACACATCCTGGTCCTGCAGCATCCTCACAATTGTTCTCTACCTGAGTCCATTGTTGCAGCCACCGTTTCAACTCCCTCCTGAGGGCCTTCCTATGCTTTGCTGCCACTCTACACTACCTATCATGCCTAGCTAACTACTCAATGGTCTCCGTAAACATCTCCAAAATCTGTAAGATGAAGTCTCACCCTTCTTGCCTCCAAAGGGCACTCTGGACATATTTCTTCCAAATCAAATCAGCGTGTCCTTTCAGCAGTGCTTTCAATATTGTTCTCCAGCACCGCAATTCCAATACGGCAACTCATCTAATGTCTTCTTTAGTCAATGCATATGAGGCAAATAGGAATACCCATTCATTTCCCTTGCATATGAGGCAAATAGAAATGCTATATCTTGGGTCAGAGGCAGCTTAGTCCTTAAAGTAACATCCTTGCTTTTCAATCCCCTGAAGACGTCTTGTGCAGCAGATTTACCCAATTCAACACAGCTTTTGAGCTCCTTAATTTCAGCAAGCAAAGTTGTGTCATCTGCACATCACAGCTTGTTACTAAGCCTTCCTCCAATCCTGATGCCACATTCTTCTGCATATAAACCAGCTTTTCTGAGTATTTATTCAGTATATAGTTTAAATATGATGAGAGGATACAACCCTGTTGTACACCTTTCTTAATTTTAAACCATGCAGTATTCCCTTGTTCCATTCATACAAATGTTTCTTGATTCATGTACAAATCCTTTAAGAGCACAATGAAGTGCTCTGGAATTCACATTCGTCTCTAGGCTATTCACAATGTATTATGGTCCACACAGTGAAATATCTTTGCATGATCAATGAAACAAGTGAACAGCTCTGTTTTGAGCCAAGAGCCTCCTGACATCAGCTATGATATCCCTTGTGCTAAATTCTTGTCTGAGTCTGGTCTGAACTTCTGGCAGTTTCCTGTCATTGTTCGGTTGCAATTGTTGTTGCAGATTTTCAGCAAAAGTCTCTACTTGTATGTGATATCAATGACGTTGTTCTACAGTCTGAGCATTCTGTTGGGTTACCTTTCTTTGGAATGAGTAAAAATATGCATCTCTTCTAGTTAGTTGGCCATGTAACTGTCTTCCAATTTTCCTGGTATAGAACAATGAGTGCTTCCAGTGCTTCTTCAGTTTTCTGAAACATTTTAATGGGTATTCCATCAATTCCTGGAGCCTTGTTTTTGGCTAGTGCATTCAGCGGAAATCTTGAACTTCTTACTTTGGCCCCATGGGTTCTTGCTTATATGCTACCTCCTGAAATAGTGGAATGTCAACTCATTTGTTTTGGTACAGTGACTCTGGGTCTTTTGATGCTTCCTGCATCATTCAATATTTTGTCTGTAGAATTATTCAAAATTGCAAGTAGGGGCTTAACTTTTTCCTTAAGTTCATTCAGTTTTACATATGCTGAGTAAGTATTCCCTTTTGGTTTTCTAATTCTAGTCTTTAGACATTTCATTCTAATGTTTGGTGGCCTTATTGAGCTACCCTTTGAAATTTTCTATCCACATCTTTGCATCCTTTCTACCACTTGCCTTAGCTACTTTATAAGAGAAAGTTTAATAGCCTCTTCTGATATCCATTTTGACCTTTTTTCTTCTTCTTTCATTCTTTCTTTTTTTAAATGACCTTTTGCTTTCTTGAACGATAGTGTTGATATCCTCCCACAGGTCATCAGATCTTCTGTCATTAGTGTTTAATATAGCAAATCTATTCCTGAAATGTTCTTGAAATTCAGGTGTTATATATTGAAGGTCAATTTGGGCTTTCATGAACTTGTTTTAATTTTCCTCAACACTATCCTGAACTTACATATGAGCAACTAATGTTTGTTCTATATTCAGTCCTGGCCTGGTATTAGCTGTTGATATTGACCTTCACCAGCATCTCTTCCCACCGATGTAGTCAATTTGATTTCTTTGTATTCTGTCTGGAGAAATCCTAAGTATACTTGCCATTTGTGTTGTTGAAAAAAAGTATTTGCTATGAACAAGTCGTTGATCTTTCAAAATTCTATCATACAATCTCTAGTTTCATTTTTTTCACAATGTCCATAATTTCCAGCCACTCTTCCTTCTTCTTTGTTGCCACCTGTTAATTTCCAATACCAATAATTACTAATATATCTATATTGAATATTTGATTAATATCAGGCTTAAGTCTTTGGTAGAACTCTTCTATTTCTTCATCACTAGTTTTATAGCTAGTGCATACATTTTGGATAATAGTTGAATTGATTGGATTTCCTTTAAGGCAAACAGATATAAACCTATCACAGACAGCATTGTATGTCATGATTAATTTTGCAATGTCTTTTTTGACAATGAATGCCGTGTCATTCTTGTAAATGAACTGCACAGTGAATTCAACAATTATACAGGGCTAACAAGAAAGTCTGGAATTGTAGTTTCATCAAGGCTAGTAAAGCCTGAGGGTTTCAGTTGAATCTCTAGAAGGTGAAGCTCTAGAAGAAAAAAGAACCATTTGTAGGAATAACAATGGAAGTCCAGAATAAGATGATAGCCTCGGATTCAAAGAATATGTGAAATATAGTGGTCCTGACAAAGCCCCAAATGACTCTAACCAGTGCAATCTCCGGGCATAAACAACAACAGCAACAAAAATAACTTCTGTTGGTGGAGCATCATGTCAAGAAGAACCTTTAAACTATTTAATCTATTGTGTCTAATACCCAACAGAAATTTCAGAAACATGATAAATATCAGCAATACATTATGAAAACAAAGGAAAATTAAATATTTTGATAGTAGTGGTAACTGAAAATAGAAATTATTAATATGTTTCTTGAAAGTAGAAGTAGTGAAAGAGGAAAATGACATATTTGGGAAATTAGATGAAAAAATATAAACATTCAACAAAATTTGATTCTATAAAATAATTTATTTGATATTTTATATCTGAAAATGAAATATCAAAATTAATGATTAATTTAAATCATGCACATAAGCAACCCAAAATGAATTAAGGACCCATATTTGCAAACTGAAACATAAAATTATTAGGAAAATCCAGATGAAACGTTATTGAGCCTAGCTTCACATAATGTGGGATTGAATATAACAAGAAAGCACAAATATCAAGATACTAAAAATTTTTAAATCTGTGTTTATCAAAAGGCTTTAACCAAAGAAAACAAAGACATAAAAGAAAAGGAAATCTATTCATTGGACTTTTAGAAACTACATGTGCAATGAAAAATGGAATAACAAAAATTTATTTTAAAAATGTCAGCAATTTAATAAGACACATAACCCAATAATAAAATGAGAAAAAGCAACTTTAATAGGCGTCTTATGAAAAAGGATATCTACAAGGCTGCCCAACCACGAAAAAAATGCCATAAAAGAGATATAAATTAAACCACAATTAGATACCATTCCACTCCCACTGGAATGATTATAAGTAAATAAATAACAAATGTAAGCCAAAATGTGGGCAAATTGAAATCTTTACCCATAGCTGTTAGAATGTAAAGTGATGGTAGTATATATATATTAAAAATATTGGTCAGTTCTTCAAGATAAATAGAAATAGAACTACCATATGACCCAACAACAATTCTAATCCTGCACACACACATACACACACAAATCCGTCTTGAAAGATGTACAGCTAGACTGTTCCTTAGAAGCAAGGATGGTGAGCCTTAATCTCACATACTTTGTGTATATTAGTAGGAGAGACCAGTCTCGTCAAAACAACACTATCTTTGTAAAGTGGAGGGCCAACAAAAGTAGCTCAACTCTCTGAGATGGATTAGCAAGTGTCTGTAAAAATACTGACAAAAGTGCAAGACCTCACAGTGTTTCTGCTGTTGGTAAGGTAACTATTCATCAGAACTGACTCAAGGAGAGCTAACAACAGCAGGGATATAGACAAAAGATTTAGAATCTAAAACCCAACCACACACTTGTACACAAATATCAATTTCAGTACTGTTCACAATAGTCAGAAGTGGAAACAGCCTAAATGTCCATTGGTAGATGAATGGACAAGATAATAAAGATTTTCAAAAAATGTTTCAGTAATTTTGTATTCTAATATTTCAGTAAATTTTGAAGCCTCTTATATCAGAATATGAATCAGCCAGTAGAAGAAATAAAGTCTTGTTACATGCTACAATAAGGATGGAGCTGGAAGATAAGCTGAGTGAAATAAGTGAATCATAAAGATAAAATACCATATGACATCACTTACCAAAAAAAGCAAAACAGGTGAATGTGTAGATAACAGCATGTATTAGGAGTAATGGGGGCAGTATAAAGGAGAATTGACGGAATACCAATTGAAATTTTCAACAAGCTGATGAAGCACTGGAAACACTCACTCGTCTGTGCCAAGGAGTTTGGAAGACAGCTACTTACTCAAATGCCTGGAAAAGAGTCATATTTGTGCACATTCCAAAGAAAGTTGACCCAACAAAATGCCCAAATAATAGCGCAATAGCATTCATATCACATGCAAATAAAGCTCTGCTGATGATCATCTCACAGTATTTGAAGCAGTACATTGATCGCCAGAGCTGCCACGGGTTCAGACCTGATTGAGAACAGGATGGGAAATAAGGGATATCATTGCTGATGTCAGATGAATCTTGGTTGAAAGCAGATGATGCCAAAGAGATAGTTACTTGTGTTTTATTGAATATGAAAAAGCATTCAACTGTTGGTCATAAAAAAATACGTGGATAGCTTTGAGAAGGATGAATCAAAGAACACATCTTGGTGCTCATGAGGAACTTGTTCATGACTCAAGGGGCAGTTGTGCAAATGGAACAAGGGAACACTGCATGTTTCAAAAGCAGGAAAGTTGTGCCACAGGGCTGTATCCTTGTATCACACTTAATCAATCTAACTATATGCTGAACAAATAAGCAAAGAAGGTGGCTTATGTGAAGAATAATGCAACATCAGGACTGCAGAAAGGCTAATTAGCAATCTTGCGATATGCAGATGACACAACTTACATGCTGAGAGAGGAGAATTTCAAGCACTTGTTGATGATGATGATGACCAGAGATTGCAGTCCTCAGTGTGGATTACAACTCAATGTAAAGAAAACAAAAATCCTTAGAACTGGGCCAATAGGTAAAATCATGATAAAGGTAGAAGAGATTGAAGTTGTCAAATATTTTGTTTTGCTTGCATCCATTATCATTGCTCATGGAAGCAGCAGTAAAGAGATCAAATGACACATTGCATTGGTTAAAGCTGCTGCACAAGACCTTTTTACAGTGTGGAAGAGCAAAGATGTCACTTTGAGGATTGAGGTGTGCCTGACCCAAACTATGGTATTTCCTGTTGCCATGTATGCCATTGAAATACTCGATGTCACCAAACAACAAGTTGTATGCTTGTACTATAAAAAGTTGAACTGGCGGTTTTGAAAATGATGATGGCAACATATGTACAAATGCACTTGAAACAGTTGATGTATGGATTATTATAATAGCTGAAACAGCCCCCAGGAAAATGATTTCTAAAAAATGTTGAACTGGCAAAGTTTGTGTGATAGAATATTTACAAAGCAAAAAAATAAATAATCTACTGAAGCTACTTATATGGATTAATAATATTTTTTTTAACTCTGGATTTGGTAGTTTTAGGTTATCTATTCATAGAATATAACAGTTAATTGACCTAAGAACATATTCAGTATTTCCATTTTTCCTCTTAGTGGTGCCTAGAGTCCGAAAAGCTTGGAAATGACTTTTGAAAGCAGGATGATCGGTCTCTATTTGTCTGAATCAATAGAGGAAGAAGGAATATCAGGAAGAGGAAAAGTCATGTGGCTAATTGCCTCTATGATCAACTGCCTCCTTTGCCACAAGACAGGAAGAACTGATGGTGTCTGGCTATAGTAACTGAAGATTTTGTTCAGCTATTTCACGGAAGCGTTTTGGTCAAAGGAAGAATATCCAGAGCAGAATCCCAGATTTTTATGAACTCTAGGCTTCCTAGAGGCCTGAGGGTTGGACAAACTGCTGAAACCATGGCCCTGAGTTAAACTTTAGCCTCTGCAATGAATACCAGGGGAGGAGGTCGGGACCTCCCCTGACTTCCCTATTGCCATGCAGCAGGATTTAGACAAGCCTCAACAGTGACTCTTCCTTGACTGTTCTGACACCAACCATTTCTCCCATGTCACTCTCCATCACTGCTGGGTTCAGTAATTTGTTGCAGTAGTCACACAGAGCTCACAGACGATGCTAACAAGTAAGAGGGTTTCTTAAGGACGTCAATAGGTTACTATCCATCAAGCAAGATCAGCAAAGAGTAAGGAAACAGTCACTGGTCTCCTCAGCCAGCTGTCAAGTATCTCTCGCCAGTTATCAGCATCTCAGCCATGTGGTAGCCAAGTTTCTCTGTGGTTGTCTCTCAGCCACATGGACCCTTGGTCTTAGCCTCCATGGGCCAGGAAGCCAGACTGCCTGTCTCTCTGCCCCACAGTTCCATAGACTCCACCTCAATGAGACGGTGTCTGATAGTCCTGGCTCTGCTCCTCTGGGTCTCCAATCCAAAGGGTCTGATGCATCTTCTCTCAGCACACTCTGTCACTTCACACAGAGGTCTTAAAAGTGCTCTTCCAAGGTCCTCAGAATTTTTCCCTTCTCTACCACTGCTTCAAAGAATGGCTCCTTCTTATAGCCAGAGGGAGAGGTAACAATAACTGACCAATTCTCCCTGTTAGTTTGGAACATATCTCATTTGCATAGTACCCAATCATTGGTGAGAATCACAATGGCTTGGTGTGTTAGTCTGGGTACTTTAAAGAAACAAATCCACAGAAACTCATGTATAAGAGAGAGCTTTATATAAAGGTTAAGTCCACATCAAGAAAACATCCCAATCCAGTGCT
>NW_022107431.1:69679455-69686708 GCF_000313985.2 Echinops telfairi
TCACATATCCTGCTAAGACCCATGTGTTAGTCTGGGTATTTTAGAGAAACAAATCCACAGAAACTCATGTATAAGAGAGAGTTTTATATAAAGGTTAACTGTGCATCAAGAAAACATCCCAACCCAGTGCTGCCCAAGCCCACAAGTCCAATATTAACCCATTAATCCATATGTCCAACACCAATCCACAAAGTCCTCCTCCATTTCACAAAACAGAGGCAATGATGCCGACTGCAGAAAGAAAGCCGAGTCAGTGAATGTGTAAACATTTCAGTGCTGGCAAGGCTGCTCTAGCACCCAGGGCTGCATCGGGTTAGGTCCATGTGGCCTCTCTTTGGAGATGTCTTGCAGGAAGAGTGAGCCTTGCCAGCTAAAACAGGGAATTAGCTGAGGCAGCTGCACCCTGGTCCAACCATCACAAAGCAAGAGACCTGAGAAATAGAAAGGTGAGGCTCACTGAGCCATTTATCCCTCCTCTCTTCAATTAACCCCACATGTGTTTATCTGCCAGGTTGGCACAATAAACTAACTACCTCACTTGAGTAGAAGAGCCATATTTTTTTTTTCACTCCATCACAACCTTAAACCAAATCGAACTCCCTGACATCTTCATAAAATCGAATAATAGTTTAGTCTAGTGGAAAAGTTTTTCTTTAAGCACTGTGCTGTTTGCAAGCACTGTCTATATGGGATCAAAGTGACAGCAGTGACTTGAAAGGTGGCGTAGACGCTATAGGTGGAGGCGTGGTTTTATTTTTGGAGGAGCTAACAGAGCAAAGAAGGGTCCTAAGAGTTGCAGAACTCAAAGAAGGCAATCAATGTCGTTAAGTGGTCCACGTCAAATGGTTTACTTGGTGTATGCCATGTTATGTGTATTCTCAACAACGAAACAAGAATTAATGACAGCATGCCTCTGAAGAGACAATTGAAGCGAATGGTAATTCACAAGAAACTGTCCAAACTCAAGAGCAGAGTGAGAGAAAATGACAAGGAAACAGGTGGAACACAGTTAATAACACTGGCATAGTGAAGCTCAATCTCTTCAAACTAGGAAAAATAGAATGGTAAGAAGCAATATTGAAGAGATACTAGGTGAGAAGATCGCTCACCTGTTAAAACACATAAACCCAAATTGACTTTGAGTTAAATTGTAAGTGCAAAACAAGAAATATGCAAAGAAAATCACATCTGGTATATCACACTAAATGGCTGGACAAATAGACAATCAGAAAAATCTTAACGTACAGACAGAATACAAAGCACATTGTCTTCAAGGGAACAAGAGGACTAAGAGCCTTTAAATAAATAAACAAATTGACCTTTCACTTCTCTGTAAGAATCATTAATGCCACATGAACTCTTGAAAGAAGATTGGGGGAGCCTTTCTGCTTTCAAATTTTATAACTAGCAAAACATCTTGTAAGATTGAAGGAAATGTACTTTCAGACAAGCATAAGCAGTGACTATTCACTGCCAGCCAACCTAAAGTGCAAAAAGTATCCACATGAGCTCTTCGGTGAAGAAAAATGATACTAAACAGAAATGAGGAGGAGTTAGGAAAAATCAAGAGCATGTAGGGAAAATAAATTGAAAAAACAATCCAATTTGGGAGAGTTTTAAATAATCTGTATGAAGCAAGATATATGACAAGAGAACAAAGGTGGGAAAGGGTTCAATGAATTTAAACTCTACAGGGCCATTGCATTTGGGGGAAGTAATTAAAGAATTAATTTAAGGTAGATTGTAGTAACTCAAGTATGCATTTTGTAATCTCTAGGGTAACCATTAAAATAATAATAAAAATGATAACTAAAAAGCTGAGAGAGAAGAAAAATGGATAATTACTCATATTAGATAGCTTTTCAATTTAAGTAGATGAACAATGAAAATACTTCACTGGTTTTGTTAAGTATTGTATAAAACGTAGTTTGTTCTTTTCTCTAATAAAAGAACATGGAATTTTGGTAAAATTTCATGTAAAATTTCTACTAAAGTAGTTTAAACATTTGGTTTAAAATATCTTATTTTCTATTACAGGAAGAATGTCACACTAATTGTTGTAAATGTTCTAATAATTAAGTTTTCCACTAAATGTGTATGTTAAATTATACCTGTATG
Source organism: Echinops telfairi (assembly GCF_000313985.2). Taxonomy (NCBI): domain Eukaryota; kingdom Metazoa; phylum Chordata; class Mammalia; order Afrosoricida; family Tenrecidae; genus Echinops; species Echinops telfairi. The sequence continues at coordinate 69,681,574 of NW_022107431.1, forward strand.
CCTGAGAAAAATATCAAAGACATCTCATGGATCTTTGCCTCCTCTTCTTTATGCTGCTCTGTTAGTGAAAGAAAACTACAATGATTTGAGCCATTGGCTCTCTCTCGTTCCCTTTTTTGCTTATGGAAAATGCCTTTGAATAAACAGAAGTCAGATAGCCAGCTAATTATGCCCTGTAGGAAGTTGTTGTTTTCAAATGCTGTTGAGTGGTTACTAATTCGTAAGGACTCTGTGAAATAAAACGATACATCGTCCAATTTTGTGCCATGCTCAGTCTTTTCTCTTTGAGTCCATCTCATTGCGGATCTTCCCATTTTACACTGAACCCTGGTGCCTTAGGGGGTTACTATTGGACTGCTAGGTGACTAGAGATTACAACGTTAGCAGTTCAAAACCACCAGGTGTTCCATGGAGAATGATGAGGCTTCCTGCTCCTGTGAAAATTTAGTCTCAGAAACCGATAGACAGTAATTCTATTATTAGAATTATTGTTGCTATGATTGCTGTTTTAAAAAGTCATTTTAGAATCGGTGGCAGTGAGTCTACTTTACCAAACTTAATATCTCTTCTAGTGAATGGTCCTTCCTGGTAATATGTCCAAATAAAATGAGATGAAGTCTCACCATCTTCACTTTGAATGAACATTCAGTTATGTTTCTTCAAAGACAGGTTTGCTTTTTCTCTGGTAGTTCATGGATTATTCAATATTCTTTACCAAACAGCATTATTCAAATACACCACTTCTTCTTCACTCTTCTTTATGTATTGCCCAGTGGTTATATGCACATAAGACTCCTTAGAAACTAGAGAGTAAATATGAACTTATTTTTTTATATAAAATTGTCTCCTTAAACCCAATGCCTCTTAAATATATGAAACCATCATCAATTAATGTTAATTAATTTTTAAGTACAAGACACTGAAAATCAATAATGTTTTTAATAAGTGAAAACAATTGTTTTTATTTGAATGACCTGGACATATTAATTTAACAGATTACAGTTTACTATGTTAACTTCAATATTTTTCATTCAATGTATTTTAAGAATTGTCAAAAACACATCTTGCTGATAAGTATTTTGGTTCAGTACTAATGCTAGAAAGGATTTTACTTTGGGGGGTTAACTATTAGTGAGGAATTGGGATTTAGAGGCCAACAGCTATGTTTAATGTTCTTAAATGTACAGTATATGTGCATTTGTAAGGTTTCTGTGTGTAGTTACCTCTAATATTAAGTGCAGATTTATCTTTCAATTTCTGAATATGTAGTGAATTGGTCAAGCAAGAAAAAGTGAATTTAAAAGTTGTCACATGGTTCCTTCTTTTTGAGTGGCATGAGTATTGAAATAAGCAACTTAAAGTATGCAAAGAGGATTAAATGCATATCGTGAAAATGAATACTAATAAGATTAAGCAAAACAAAAACCGCCATCAGTTGTTGATGAGTTGGGGCTGCTTTGTAGGGCAGGGTGGAAGTGTTCTTGCGATTTTTTGAGAGTGTTGCACTTTATGGGAGTAGAAAGCCTTTTTCCCAATAAACCCTTCTCCCAATAAGATTTAAGTACACCCAAAAGTTCTAAAAGGTTCAAATACTCAATTTAGATAAATTGTGTATATGGTAGAGTGGAAGGGCAGGGTTCATGGTTGTTGTAGTTTGGTACCATCTAATAATCTCTAACTCAAAGCAACCCCGTGCACAGCAAACTAAACACTGTCCAGTCCCACACTCTCCTCCGAGTTGTTGTTCGTATGCTTGAGCCCATTGTTGGAGCAATTGTGTGAATTATCTCCTCGGTGGTCTTCCTCTTTGTACAACCAATGTCAAGAAAAACAAAACCCTCACTAGACCAACAGATAGCATCACTATACAATGAGAAATTATGGAAGTTGTCTACAATTCCATTTTGTTTGGATCCAAAATCAATGCTCATGGAAGTAGCAAACAAAAGAACAAACACAAAACCTCACTGTCATCCACTGGATTCCAATTCATAGTGACCCTATAGAACAGCATAGAATTCCCCCAGTGGTGTCAAAGACTGTAACTTTCAATGCAGGCAGAAAGCCTCACTTTCCTTCCATAGAGTACCTGATTGCTTCAAACTTCTGAACTTAGGCTCGGCAGCCCGACACATAACCACTGCACCACTGAATGCCCTTCCTCTTGTTAGCAGCAGTCAAAGAATCATAGAACATATTAGAATGGACAAATCTGCTGCAAGAGACCTTTGTAAAGTTTTGGTGAGCAAAGATGTCACTTTGAAGACTACGGTGCACCTAACCCAAATAACGGTATTTTAAATCCCCTCATAAGTATGTGAACTTTGGCCAATGGATAAGGAAGACCAGAGAAGAATTGATGCACTTGAGTCATGATGTTGGCAAAAGTATTGAAAGGCCTGCCAGCACAAACAAATCTGTCTTGGAAGAAATATGCCTTGAATGTGCCTTAGATTCAAAGATCGAGAGACTCATCTCACATACTTAGGACGTGTACGTTTTACAAGGAAACCCCTAAATCTGTTTTGGGTCTTAACATAAATTCAGCCTCCTTTGAGTTCATTTTCCCTGTTATTCCAAATACTTCCTCTAGCAATTTGATTCAGACTTCTAATGGCCCTCTGGGTCTCCAAGGCTGAAAATCTTAACAGAGCCGATAACCTTCTCTTTCTTCTTGGGAAAGGATGGTCGTTTCAAACCATCATCCTTCCAGTTAGTGCTCCAAAGCTTATTGGATGGCTCCATCAGTCATTTTCCATCAGGCCTAGTATATTTACTGTTTTTCCCCTGAAGCCAAGAGGGGTGCAGTCATTCCTTTAGGGGTTTGCCTGGGTGTGTTCATGATGGATATTGGGATGCCTGAGGTGCAACCAGATTGTTAATTGCAAAGTCAGTGTGTCAAATCCATCAACCCCTTTTGGGGACAAACAAAAATTAAGTTCTCTCATAAAAATGTATAGTGTCAGAAACCCTATGTAAGATTGCTCTAGGGTGGCTATGGCATAGCTTTGAGTCTGAAACAATATTATGGCAGTGATTTGGTTTGGGTTTAGATGAATCTAATAGACCTGCTGAAAGTGAGTAGAGTTAGTTGTAGTAGTGGGCTCTCATGGATGTGAGTGGTGCCCCAAACAACAAGGAGGGTCTATATACATACTAATCATTGTCCCTTTTTTGCTTCCTAGTCCCACCTGTGACAGTGATGAATTTATCTACCGTGATCATGATTTCCTGACCATTTCCTTGGTTACCCTCTTCTATACGAGTGGCCACAGGGCTCTGAGTCCTTCGGACACCATTATAGTCTCATGCTGATGGTCTCCCTCATCTGGTTGATTTCTTTTTTCTTTTTGATTTAAGAATGTCTTTGTTTTGTTTGTTTGTTTGTTCAAGACTTACTAAATGGTTCTCGATAAAGTTAATTGGACTTTTGGTTTTCACTCTAGAATGCAGTGTCTAGTTCAGGGCAACGACTTGGAGAGGTATACGATCCGTGGTAGGGATGGCACTGAGCACACTGCATCTTCTTCAAAGCAACATTGTGGGGGAGAAACGACACCGTCTCATTGTTTAGATGGGAATGAAACTTAGATTCAATTACTTGCGCTCCATTCCCTCAGAACACAGCTGGGAAGCAAGCCTGGCCTTCTTGATTTCTTTCTGCTATGCCATCATCGCCCACCTGGGCAGTCTTTGCTCCACAGCAGGTGTCCAATCTATGCACACACACCCTGTAAATCGATTTTTTAAAATGTTTAGACACTTGGAATAATAATGCGAGAAGAGAACTTGTTGAGCCATTGTACCTTGTGAGAATGAAGTATCACCTGGAGACCTGGCTATACCAATCCATGCTGATGAGCACTGCATTTGGTCTTATCATCGATTGGTGGTTTGCTTCCTGTTTTCTTTCTGTTCCCCGCCCCCCTACACACACACAATTGGTAAATGGTGTTTGACTGCTATACTCAGATGTTCCACGGTGACCTGTGGATAACAATTCAAAGGACGAAGGCCAACCTACTTTCCCTTTCTTATTGTAGTACCTGCACTGTTTTCTCCACTATTGATTACATTAATTTACTTTTTCTTAGGCATGATCTTTAATTGTGTCTATTTTGACTTTTATTATATAATGTTTGTGTTTTTGAAAAACAATACCTTTCACTGCTTAGGAACAAAGGAATATCAATATGAAAAGCATTCACTTTCTGTCTGGTCATGTGCCTATCCTCAGGAGGTTTTCTGGTAAATCTTCAGACTGAATTCTTACAGTTGCACTATGCTGCTTCCTAGGGCCCATTTTCCCTTTATGCCAGTGTGATTTATAAGTTCAGCCTATTGCACTGTCTTTTCAGGATAATAAGTACTTTGAAGGAACCATAGAAATTCTAGCATAGTGTATAATTCAGCATAAATATTCTCTCATGAATTTCTGTGGCTTTTATAATGGTCATATTTGACATACTTCATTGTATGGTCAAGGAAATGAGATTGCTATTAGTATGAAAAGAAATATTAGTGTGATTCACAATTACATCATATGTACAGAACCACTTAACTTTGTACATTTTACATTATTTATTTGTTTGTCTTGTTTCCTGATATTATAACCTTCCTTGTTTCTATTAATTTATACTAGCAAAGTAGCCAGTGCTAGATAGGGTGCTTCACACTTCCTTGGCCCCTGACTCATAGATCTGATATAAATATTATGAAAGACCATAAGCCAATATGTAACCAAATTCATAAGTTTAGTAAACTGTCAAAAAATTAGTTTAGCAAAGTATGACAGCATATGTTAATTGACTAACTAGCAATTGGGTAATTATAAATTTAGCTTCATGAATCTGGCAACATGACTTTAAAATTGAGAACAGTTGATAGCAATATAAGAAACAATTTAAAAATTCAGTTGTCTCAGGACATATCCAAACAAATGGAATTCACTGTTTGACCCCAAAAGAAAGTTGTACAAGAACCGAGTAACATAATAGCCACAATATAAAATTCTGCAAACAACAAAGAGAAAATATATTATTTTAAAATACGTTTGGTGGATATGTGCATTAAAAAAACTTTTTAAACCATTACCTTAATGAATAGATTGAAAAATACAAAAAAGAAACATCATA
>NW_022107431.1:69686814-69691765 GCF_000313985.2 Echinops telfairi
AAAAATTCATGTTAGATCTGCTGCCATGTGCACCTGCTGAGACACTAAACCCTTAATTTTTGAAGGTGCAGTCTGGATAGATTATCTGTATTTAAACAACATTGTGTGTCCCACGAGAGTGTTACTTGTGCCATGTGGGTCCCACAATCAGCTCTTGAGGATCTTTAAAGGAAATACACTATGGCTACCCTATCACCCATATTTGCTTCCTACAGATGATCTGACAAGCAGCCACACATTTGAGCAGCTTAAAACAACAGAAAAATTTAATCTCATAGTCACAAAGGCCAGAAGTCCAAAATTATTGCACTCCATGCTCCCTCTTATTGGGAGAATATAAGGTAACAGATTCCAGTACACAAAGGCAAATTGTGGCAATATGTCTCTCATCACAGCCAGACAACTGTTCTAACTCAGTGTCAGTGAGGTTCACAGCCTCCGAGCACACAGTCCCTTGATCATTGTACAATCTCTAGCACAGGGTACTCAGAAATATTGACTCTCTCTGATTTCTTATAAAAGAGCTAAATTAATGACTTTAGCTCATGAACCATAAACCAAATGAGAGTTGCCTTTTAATTGAGTCCTTAGAAAGTGCTGCATCATATCTCTTTATCAGATTACTTGGGTAGGATATTCAGGGAAAGATTGTGAATTAGCTTTGGTCCAATTCTCATATTCAGAAACAAATAAACATACATTGCTAGTAATTTTTTTCCGACACAACATATGACTCATATGAAAATCAGAGAGTGTTTATACTTTTTCTCTATGATACCCTAGAGAGAACAGAGTAATTACATTCTTAGGGGCATAGCCAACTTATTATTTTTTTAAACTTTTGTCAATCCTTTTATTCCTTCATTTCCCCCCCCATTTTAACCACTCTTTCTCTCCTATGATTGGATTTTGGCTGTGCGAGGTCTCTGTGAGGCTCTCAGCGTGCATAACAGGGTAATACAGCATTAATTATATAACAAAAATGTCTCATGCTGAAGCATCTCTTTCAAGCAGGTCCTGAAAATTTGTCCTATGGAATTTGGTTTAAACACTAGAAACATTTTGATAGATGGGAAAGTCAGAGTGTGTGATATTGTACCAACCGCACATTTTTTTTTCTGAGCCCAAGAAACTCCCCAAAGCAGAAAATCTCTCACTTCATGTCATATATTTCCTGAATGTCGCAGACGAGTCATTCCTTCTTTATTTGAAGTATTGAATGTTTTAATTTCTTATTTCAATATTATCTAAAACCTCATGATGATAAATAATGTGATGTTTATTAGAAATACCAATTTATTTTAATCCATCCCTGTATACTACTGTGTTAGTCTGGGTTGACTAGAGAAAAAAAATCGAGAGACATTCATAGATGTATAAGAAAGAGCTTTATATACAAGAGCAATTGAATATTGAGAAACATCCCAGCCCAGTCCAGATCAGATCCATCAGTCCGATGTTAGCCCATATGTCTGATACCAATCTATAAATTCCTCTTCAGACTCATGCAACACAAGCAATGATGCTGAATGCAAGATCACAAGCCAGTGAGTGGAAAGTCTTGTGGATCCTGTGGCAGTAGAAGCCTCTCAGGCATGGCTTTCCATGTGGCTCCTTCAACTCCAAGGCCCTCATTGCATCAGCATAGCTCCATCAGGCTTACCATTAGTAATGTCTCACAGGGAGTGATTGTATCTGGTCTCCAGTGAGCTATTTATCTCCTTTGTGCCTCCAAATGAGGTCATCAAGCTGCGACCTGATTGTCAAGTTAGACTTCAAAAGTTGACAACAGATTATTTAATTACCACAACTAGTTACTGTGAAACCGATATCTTGATTCAAGCAAATAGAGAAGAGAGCTCCAAAATGAAATACAAAATGTTGCTCCAGCTCATTTCTTTCATGTGTTAAATCTCTGTTGCCCATATATTGTCATAGCTATTACCTAATTTATGACCATTCAACATTCTGGCTTGTTTCTTCTTTATGGCACTGGAGACATCATACTGAAACTACATTCAAAAGCGAACTTGTAGATTCTGGGAACAGCAACATTGCGCCTTCTTTGAGAGACATGCTTTCTACTTCATAAAGAGATGGTCTCCAAAATTTACTGGGCTAGTTATGGCCTGTCCTACAGGGCTGCTAGGGGTGAGGATCAGCCCAATGACCATGTGGGTTGTTTTTTTTATGAGTTTTGCATTAGGGTCTTTGGATATTGGATGAAATTAGACTGCCCAATCACTCTGAATCTATTTGTATGTGCTAAGAACATACATGGGAAATACATGTGTCATGTGACATATATCAAGGAACTAAAGAATGCCTAGGGTTATTGGCAAGAAAGGAATTGACATAAATGAGACCCTGATTTAGAATTTTTGTTTTCTAGAATTGTAAGAAAATAATTTTTTATTCTTTAAAATCACTAACTTGTGATATTTCTGTTATAGCAGCATTTGGAAATCAAAACAAAGTCAAAATAGAACAACAGCACTCCCCTACTTCCAAAATATTCAAGCAAACAGTGAAATCTGTTGGAATCCACCAGAGGAAATTATACGGTATAGGCTTCTGTAGATGAAAAGTTCTTCTTTAAAATGTCTAGAATGCTATTACAATCACCCTGTGTTTGTGTCTTCCGTGTGTGTGTGTGTGTGTGTGTGTGTGTGTGTGAATTTGCATGACAGGAGAAATCTACTGAAACATGGCTGTGCTCCCTGGTGCTCTTTGCGGGGGATGTCTTCTCCTGAAAGAGTACAGCCTTGGAAACCCCACGGGGCACTTGCACTCAGGCCTACTGGGTAACTGTGAGTCAGAATTGACTCAAAGGCATTTAGAAGACCTATGATTTGTACCTCTTTTCTCTGACCATTGCTGCGATAGACACATTTTCCTATACAATGAAGAGATTTTTGAAAATGCAATCTCTTTTCTATTAACATATTATTTTATTAACCATTTTATTTTCTTATTAACATATTATTTTATTAACTATTAACTATTTTGTGTTTTTCTTATAGCTGGGGCATTCAAATTACATGTTATCTCTTAATTGAGAAAATAAATATTTGAGAATGAATCTTAAAAGCAAATATGACTGGGTATGGAATTTTAGTTGTCCTAATATATATATTCAGACATTCATAATTCCTGTGAGTTTGTGTTTGTGTGTCTGGGTGTGTCTCCTACTCATTATTAATGAAAAAAATTATAACACAAAGGTTACTTTTCCATGGAATAGTTAAAGTGTAGAAACAAAACAAAATAAAAAATCCCCACCCAATTCTTATGAAGCAGAATTATATTCAATGTTTCTTGTCTTCATAGCATAAATTATGGTGGTTTTTATGTCATTTAAGTATTAAATTACTTACAGTAACAGAATGGCTTCCCTTCAACTGTCTCAAAATTCTGTACACATGTCAAATACATATACTGTGCTTTTATAACTTAATGTAAATTAACAGAATTCAAGTACATTTAACACATCTCCAGATTCTTCTTTACTCTTAACTGCACAACAGAAATAAAACAGAATAATGTACTTTCAAGAGCACAGAAAGCAGCCCCATCAGCCAATGCCATTCTTCAGTGAAGCTCAACAGACCTTATTACCTAGATTTGGCTCTATACCCTCAGGCATATTATGAGCCACATGAGCAGATGATTGAATGGGAAAAAAATATCTCCATTAAGAAAAAAATTGAGATTTTGGATTCAACTGCCTGTCCATTTGTGACATAAAGTGCTGACAAGCAGAACAAACAGTGAGCAATGTAATGTCAGGGCCTCTAGTGAAATGAAGTTTCATAACTTCAGTAGGGTTGATGGATGGGTAATAATGACATTTTCAAGTGTAGGAATATACTCTGTTAGGAACATCATAGAATTTTTTTCTGCCCAGAGTGGTTGTTACAGCTTGGATGCCCAGGGAAGATGACTCTGTAGAGCAAGAAAACAATCACGTGCTTATAAATGTTTAATCGGGTTAATATTCTGGCACTCTTTACCATGCCAGGGAACGTCACTTATTTGGAGTGTAATAGTTTAGAATGGAATTCTCTTAGACAGTGAAAGGCGGTGGAGAATTCCACAGCACCAAATACTCAAATATTTGATATTAACACTGTTGTAAATCTGACATGAACAATTTATCAATTTACATGAAACTTAGCAAAAATGCATTACTGAGGGTATTATCTGAATATTAAATAATCCTTTATGTGTTTGCAAAATGTAACATAGCATATTCTCTTTAGATTAAATCACAACTGCAACTATCATCATTCACCCAGCCAATTGAGAAATAATTTTAATTTAAATCACTAATTTATGCCCTCTTTTCAGGGAAAAAAGATGGTTGCTGTAACAAGAGGAATGAAAATGGATGATTTTTGTAGTTGCATCGACACTATTTAGGCATCAAGAATAAACCAGAGATGCTTGTACTTTTAGAAAAAGGAATTCTTGGTGGCATCACAACTCACCCCGAAGTGCACAGAATCAAAAAATGTAATGACTATTTCTGAAGAGGACATAATACCTCTGGTTGACTGTTACTTTCCTTGAGCAACTGAAGCTCCTGCATTATGGTCTGCAAGAACCTAAAACATAGTTCAACTAAATCTGAATGATGAAATCATTTGGCAGGATACTTTTATTACAATTCTGAATTGTAAAGGCTCCTAGCTTTATTGTAAAACTTTCTTCAGATACATTTATGCAGATTGACATATATTATGGATAATAAATAACTCAGTAAAGATTTCTACAGTCACAAAAACATTTGTAAATTGTAAGGGTTATTTCTAAGTACTTTATTTTAATTCAAATGTTAAATGTTTTGAATGTTCTCCAAATGTGAGATTATTCAATCATTTTCCTTAATCTTAAACTAAAGAAAGAATGATTATTTTAAAACTTTGAATTTTTTTTCTTTTTTCCTTTT
>NW_022107431.1:69694841-69695799 GCF_000313985.2 Echinops telfairi
GAGAGAAATAAAGGCAGAATGCTCCTTAGAAACAGAGATGGTAAATTTTGGTCTTATACACTCTGCATATGGTATCAGGATGGACCAGGCCCCAAAGAAAGACTTCATGCTTGGTAGAACAGAGGGACACTTAACAAGAGGAGACACTTATAAAGAGATGGATTGACACAGTAGTTGAACTAATGGACTCAAAGATGGTTATTGTGAAGCTGACACAAGACTGATGAGTATTTCGTTCTGTTGTGCACGGCGCTGGTACCGTGTTGCTCATAGTATACAGAGCTATCTGTTGGTACTGATCCGAAAGCATTTAACAATAGCAACGGTAACCCATTGTTTATCTCGCAGATAAAACTAAATTCACTGACATTGAGTGAATACAGATGCCTCTCAACTTTATAGGCAGAGTTTCCAAGATGTGATTTAACATTTAGGAGAGTAGAAAACTGTGGTTCTGAACTGCTGACCTTGTGGTTAGCAGTTGAGGAAGTGAAGAGTCAGTTTACTGTGAGGAGTGTATGGAAACGTTTTCATCATTGTGGCCTTTTTCCTTCCTAATACCCAGAGTGATTAATGTGAACTGCTCTGAAATACATGGCTGGTTTCTCCCTGCTCAGGCAATCACATATCTTTAAAAGTTATGAAATTGAAGCTTCAAAATGTTTCTGTAGCACAATCAGTGGAATGAATACTTTAAAGACTTCCATAGAAACAATTTGATCTAGACTAGGTAAATTTTTGAAATTACAAAATCTATCTTGATAAAGCTACTGAAATTGACCACATGATGCTGATAACTTTTTCATTGCTATCTACTGAAAACACACCAAGGGTTGTTTGGAACATGTATAATTTTAAATTGTAGGAAATTGCTTAATACTTGTGAAAATCTTTCCTATTTTCAAAGCTACATCCAAAATACAATGTTCCAGGAATAGTTTAATAGCTATGCAAGCGT
>NW_022107431.1:69698249-69699480 GCF_000313985.2 Echinops telfairi
CAGCATGTGGGACCCCAGATTCTATGTAATTTGACAGCTTGGCACCATCAGCTTTCTTCAACGCATTTGCTTATGTACCCGCTTTGTCTTCAGCATTCATGTCGGGGTAGGCTGGTGTAAGTTTTGTTGTTTCTTAGCTAGATGAGTCGTATGAGCCCCTAATAAAATGATTATTAAAAATAATAATAATGTATTTCTCTTATCACTTTTAACTATTTGTGTTTTCTTCTTAGTGATTAATTAAATATGATTTATGGGGTGGTGGCACAGCGTTCAGCTGTTAATTGCAAAATCAGCAACTTGAAGTCACGAGCTGCACTTTGGGATTAAGATGAGGCTGTCTGTCTCTTTGGAAAGAACTCACCGAGGTAGTTCTCCCCTTTCCTGCAGGGTGGTTATAAGTCAGAACCAACTTCATAGCACTAAGTTTTGCGTCATTTTGACCAGGTTTTTTGCTTTAGGCTCTTAATTATCTCTTGGTTACATGAAGTTCATCATCTATGGTCACACTAACCCTAGATATTTTACTTTTTAAAAAAAGTATATATATAGTATGTATGTAAGAGGGGGCTTCAAAAATTTGTGGAAAAATAGAATTTACAAACGATGGAATTTTTCCAAGGAGTTTTTAAAGCACCCAATATGTTTTTAACTTTTCTGTTACTTTTGCTCTATTCAGTCAGGTCTCAACTATAGAGTTTAGGAATAGTCCTAGCATTTTCACTCAGTGTCAGATCTTCCTCTTGGTGTAAATATCATTACTTATGTACTACCATCATTGAATTCTCCTTCACTCTCTTGTATTTCACAAGTTCCTATTGGAAAACTTTATTTTAAAAGTTCATCTCTTACTCCCTGGGATTGTAGGCTGCACAAGCCTGTAAGCCTCCCAACATCAATATGAAAACAATCTGTTCAAAAACGTTCTTTTACGTTAAGAGTTTGCCAAGTCTTTTAAGTAATACAAGAAGATATTAGAAAGTAATAAAACTATAATCACTTAAAGGCAAATTTAATATATACAATTACTTGACAATACAAGTTTTGATGTTTTTAAGAATAATTCATTTCCAAAGGTCTCTCAGTGTTTCCAGCACCATATGACCTCCTCAGAGAAAAGCAGATGTTTTGTGTGTGTTCAAATGCCAAATTAAACACAGCACTGTGCTCTTGAGTCAATTCTAACTAGGAACAACCTTACAGGACAGAGTAGAACTGCCCCTGTGGATTT
>NW_022107431.1:69701452-69702834 GCF_000313985.2 Echinops telfairi
CTCAAAATTTCAAAGACACTACACAAATACTCAATCATGCTTTATGAAATTGGTTTTCTCATGTAGTAGGCCCTAATGGATAACACTTTCCAGTTGAGAAACTTTCTTTGTTCTTTCACTTTCTATATAAGAAAAAAATGTTTGGAATGATTTTCACTGAAACTATTGATAACTGCCTCTCAATAGTGGCATTGTGAATCCTATGGTTATTATTCTTTTTATTACATTTTTCTCATATATGTAAGTAGTTTCATATGAAACACATTTATTTTTATGCAGACATTATTTTTTCTATGACAAAAATGAAAATTAAAATGTCAATAACAATTGTGAATATATTTGTAATACTTGTGGCAAATTCTAATCTCTATAATATACTCTTATTAAAAGGTAGATGTCTCCACAAAAATAAATATATGCATACTATAATAAGTTAAATATATACTGACTAAAATAATATTTAAATAGATGTATTTCTATTAAATTATTTGTGAGGTCATAAAATTGTTGAAAGCCAAAAGCAAAATAAGAAGCTTCAAGCAGTGTGTGACATACTAATTACAAATCAGCAACAATAGGAATGACAGCTAGTTTCTTAATGAAACAATGGGAATCAGAAATAGCAAGCTGATTCTAAAATGCATGCAGAAATGTAAAGGGACAACAGAAACCGGTTCAATCCTGAAGAAAAAAGAACAAACCTGGAAGATCGATGCTCCCAGATACCAAGACTCATTTTAACGCTCTAAAGATCCCGACAATATGATACTTGTGCAAGGGAAGGAAAATAGGCTCATTAAGAAAACAGAGCATAAATTGATGCATGCACATAACCACCTGTTATTTGTTGTGTGTTTTTGCTTTTTTGGAATTGATGCAATAGTGTAGTGGGGAAAGGATGGAATTTTCCATTGAATTAGATGCAATGTGGACAATATAAATCAATTTAGTGGTAGATTTAGACAATATATTCATATACTATAAGCAAGTAAACAAAAACTTCTTAAGAAAGTCATGTACTACTAATGACAAAGAGCAAATGCTATTTTGGACTTCTTTAAAATTAAGTACTTGTGTTATTTAACAATGTCATTAAGGGAATGATGAAAATTACAAGGTGGAATAGTATACTTTCAATGCATATATCTGACATAAGGTTTGGATCCAGGCTATATTTTTTTAAATCCTTATAAATCAAGTTTTAAAAATCAATCAACCTAACAGAAATGTATAGAACATTTGAACATACATGTTAGTTAAATTAATAATATAAAATATGACCAATAGACAATTTCAAAGGGTGATTATCTTTCTTAACCACAAGAGGTTCAATGAGTTAAAAACACAATAAAAACACAATAAGATACTACTGCATGCTTACA
>NW_022107431.1:69704372-69706061 GCF_000313985.2 Echinops telfairi
GAAGGTAAACACTGCTTTGACTGACTAAGATACTTATGTTTAAGTCTGGCATTATTTTTCCTATTCTCTTAAAATTTCCACTGGTTCTAAAGAAGCAATATAATAATATCAAAATATCTTTAAATTAGGTGTTCGTAAACATATGACTAAAAATCAGCACTATTTTTACAATTAATTTTTAACTTTCCCCTTTAAAGGAATATATACTTCCAGGATTTTAATCAATTCACATACTGTTGTAACATCAGTTAGTAGGTTTTTGATTATGTTTTATTCAAATGGTTTACACTTTATTTTGCATTTGTTTATAGCATTGCAGTGGTTATCTTCAAGAGGAGACTTGGCTCTGGATGAATTTGTGAAAATCTTAGTCCAAAATGTTAAGCAGGGAGCATTCAGTGATTTGTTGAACACTCGCTTACCACTCCCCAGGTGTTCCAGCTTCTCCTCGGCAGGCATTCAGTGGATGGTGAGATCTGGGTGCTCTCCAGAGCACAGCAGTGAGGGCTGTGGTTAAATCTGACCATAAAAGGAGTAGGCATGATTGGGGGGAGGGAGGTCATTGTGTGGAGGAAAAGAAACACCATTTGGGGTATTTCATCTGATTCACGCTGCTTGTCACAGACAAGTTGTATATTTTATATAAAACCCCAAATCATTATTGCTCCATCTCTGTGGATTCCATATATTTATTAGTTATTTTTTCTTGGGCTCTGGGCTAAGACTTATGTACCTTGTGCTAGCACATAAAATACTGTAAAAAGCAAGTTATGTTCTTTAAAATTTGGTAGGATATGCTGACCTTTTGTAATTTCAAATTGTAGCCTTTAATGTCAACATGTTTCATGTTTGTACCAAATTTGTTCTCCACTATTTCACCGCCTCACCTAGATCTTTATAAACAAGAGCAATCGAACATTGAGAAAACATCCCAGCCCAGTCCAGATCAAGTCGACAAGTCCGATATTAGCCCATATGACTGATACCAATCTATAAATGTCTCTTCAGACTCATGAAACACATGCAATGATACTGAATTCAGGAAGATGACAGGCCAGTGGGTGGAAAGTCTTTTGGATTCAGTGGCAGTAGAAGCATCTCAGCGCTGGTGTGGGTCTCCACCTGGCTCCTCCAGGTCCAGGGCTCTGACTGCATCAGTGTAGCTCCTCCACAGTGGTGTCTCTCAGGGAGTGAGTCTGTATTCTGCCTCCAACAAGTTATTTATCTCCTTTGTGCCTCCTAATGAGGTCATCATACTGGGACCTGATTGACAGGCTAACCTCCACTCCTTTTCTCTTAAGTCTCAAATTGACAATAGATTATGTTACTACCACATGTATAATCATATTACAATATTCACTTTCAACAGAATGAACTCCAAAAAGATTTCATAGAATTCTGTAATTTGAATTACATAATAAAACCATTACTTTAATTGATATAAAGTCTGTATTTGTATTTTCTGGTACAATAATAAACTTATCTATAATATTTCTTTTCTGCTAAGGGAAACACTATAGTCACAGCTACTGCTTTGATTTTTCACACACATAATAAAATATTTGGAAATGAAACTGAGTTGAACTTAAAAGTTACTCAATTTAAACTGGAAAGCCAAGCTTCACAGAGTGAAATATACCACACTTAATTCAGCTATGTTGCATCATCAATTTGGGTCACAATCTTAAA
>NW_022107431.1:69707303-69708511 GCF_000313985.2 Echinops telfairi
TTAACTTTTTTTACCTTTTCCTCATAAGGATAAAAATATATAATTAAAAATAAATTCCTTTGAATTAAATATTTTTATTCCAAAGATAATTTAATTTTTGGACCTTTAATTTCTCCCTCCAATTAACTTGGGGATGTTTTATTTGAATCTGAAGCACCCTGTTGGCCTTTTATTACTGGAATGTCTTTATGCATTTGAAGTATCTTAATATTGTCCTTTAATCAGATTTTATTATCTCTGAGGGGCTATGTTTGATAACATAGTTAGATATAATTTGTGATGGAATATATAATAGGGAATAGAGTTTCAGCCTTCAGTAATTTAATTAACAGTGCTTCGACCCTCATTGAATCCCCTCGAGCCCAAATCCATATAGCCTCGATATTATTGAACAAGAAGTAGCTGTTGGTATTCGTGAGGCATCTCATGAAGGTGGAAGAAGTACTGTCCTATCACTATGTGAATAGTCTTCTTTCTAGGAAGAAGACACACATTATTATTTATTCCAATATTCCTATCTCTCCTTACTTTTTCACTTATATCATTATTTAATGAGCTCCATTTTCCCGAGAACATATCTTGAAATTAGTACAGCCAGGATGCTCCTGCGGAAAGAGGATGGTGAAAT
Organism: Echinops telfairi; assembly: GCF_000313985.2. Classification (NCBI taxonomy): domain Eukaryota; kingdom Metazoa; phylum Chordata; class Mammalia; order Afrosoricida; family Tenrecidae; genus Echinops; species Echinops telfairi. Next base: position 69,707,932 of record NW_022107431.1, read on the forward strand.
TTGTCTTATGTATTTGGACATTTCTTCAAGAGATACTATTGCCTGAAAAAGGATGCAATGCTTGGTAAAGTGGAGAGCCATGAAAAAAAAGGAGGATACTCATGGCTATTGGCCAACAGGAGGCTGCAATGAGCTCAAACATTACAATTGTGAAGATAATACTGGAGCAGGCGGGAGTTTTGTTCTGTTCCATATCGGGTTGGTAATGTGTCAGAATGTAACACGTTCCAACAAATGCTCTGTGTACAGAACGTGAAGACAGTATATATAGCATATTCATAACAAATTATGTTTACAATGTAAGATATTATTACTTTTATACTGAAAATGAGGACAATGAGACACTTATTAAACTACCACAGGCAAATATATCACCAAATCTAACCTTTAATTTTTGGTCTTGGGGAGAGTGGAGGAACCGATCACAATGGTCACTATTTAACCACCACCACCACCTCAGCACTCCCAGACAAACCAGAGGAACCAACAACAGAAAGGAGACAGTAGACAGTATAAGATATAAAAATAATAATAATTTATAATCAAGGGGTCATGAGGATGGGAGGGTGAGGGAGGGAGG
>NW_022107431.1:69709735-69719157 GCF_000313985.2 Echinops telfairi
TTCTCTAATTGCTGACCTTTCAGCTAACAGCCCGAAACGGATAACGGATAACGATGTCACCGGGGCTCTGGAAAAGCACATGCCAAACTATGAAAAAATGGTGTTTGTAAATTCTGTGTGTTGGAGGAAGAAGATTATAAATATATTGGTGTATTTTATATGTACGATGTCTCATAGAGAAAAGGGTAAACTGGGATTTTTATTACAATAATGTATCTCTTTACTTTTTGACATATTTAAAAATTTTTAAATGAATGTACACATTACTTTGTAATGAAAATATATAAATAAAAATCTGATTTTTTTGTTTATTGGCCCACATAAAATTATTAGTGTGGGTTATTCAATAAATCTTCCATTTCACCTAACTGAAACCAAATGCTTTAGATTCTGTCAATTATGTCCCCTACCAGTATGACATTGTAGAATTGAAGTGTGTATGGCTGAGTTCTGTCACTCTACACCTATCTACCACAATGCTGTAAGTTATTTTTAATAATATGTTGAAACTACTTCACTTTTTTCAATAACTTTATAATTAAGGCATGAAAGATGAACTTAAAAATTGAATAGATGAAGAATTTAGAATTATATTTTTAGATTAGATGAGAAATTTCTTTTTCTAACATAAATATCCTTTAAGCTTTAAGATTCCATGATTTCTGCCAAAATCTGAGATATAAGAAAGGTAATTTAACTTGAGATGTGGACTTTTTTATTCAAATCAACTAAAAGTAATTAAAAGCAAGCAACTTATTATTTGTCTATCATAGAAAAGCATCCTTTATAGTTAGCATTTAAAAATGCATTATTGTGCTTTTTTAAGAGCTATAAATCACAGTAAAAGTAATATATATTTGAAGAGCCCATCACCTGAAAATTTTTGAAGAAACAGAAATGCACCATGATGACCTCTATTTTACACAAAATCATTAATCAAGCTTTGCCAGGATCTTGGAATAACATGATATTCCATCTTCTAGTCTAGCGTACAAAGAGGTGATAAAAAATAAATCAAATAAACCTAAACTGTGGTCTATTTTTAATTAGGCCTCTCATAGATTGTAGGATTCATTGTCAATATATATTTAATTTTCTTCTTTATGGATGATAGGAAACAAATTATTAAATTGCAATAATTACAGATAATGTGGACATGTCCTGGCAAGAACTAAATATTTTATAGAATTTATAAATTGGATCTTATTCAGGTTGTGTGTTAAAGTTAAACACTGAGAAATAAACAACATTTGTGATTGCCTGTGTGTATTTTTTACTAATCTTAGAGTAATTGGTAAACAATGTTTAATTGATTATACTAGAAAATGTATTGCTAGTTGTAATAATTTTTTTAATTGACTAGATTCTTAGCTTAAATTGAAATAAGAGATTCTTTGTTTTTAAACCTAATATTTTCATGAATACGCATTTTACCTCTTTTCTATGTTGTCAAAGTTCTAAGCTTGTGAACTTGAAGAATATCTCTTCTGATTTTCTTGGCTTATTATACAGGTACTTTACTTTCTTTCACTACAAACATTATCCTTGAAATGATCTGTGCTCCTTATATGAAGTTTTCACATGTCCTTTGGCTTAAATTTAGAAATTTTGAAAATAAATGAATTGACATGCTTTGTATCATCCTTTTTTATCTTAGATATTGGGATAACTTTTGACCACACTACATGGCTGCCTTAGTCAGCCTCTCCTTCCATGGTTTCTGTGCCTGCTGTCTTCAGTCCCTTATACTTTTCTAGACCCTCATTCTCTGTCTATCTATCTATCTATCTATCTATCTATCTATCTATCTATCTATCTATCATCTTCGTCCCTCCCTCTCTCTCTCTTTTGTTAGGGAGCTCCCTTAATTATATTAAATATATTTCTAAGGTTACCTTATTTCTAGGTCTCTTCTCCCATAGGACTTCTAGGTGACTTTGAACCATTGCATTTCAATTAGCTGACATGCTTTTAACCACTGAGAGACCCGATACTCTTTAGTGTTCCTCTTAGCCTCTCTGTTAGTTTTTCTATATTATAAAATATAAAAAACATTGTAATGTATTTTAAAAGCCTTTAAAGACATTTCAATTGAAGATGTTAGGTTGAAGACATCCACCCTTCATTAAAATAAATAAATGAATGAATTGAGGCTATCTGACTCAGCACCTCAATGCAGCAGGCACACCATTTTTCTTGAAAGAACCCTAGAGGGACTCAGACTCAGGTGCAGCCAGTTGAAAGCAAGAACGATTTGTGTCCAGCAGGTTCCATTCTCTTTCCAGTCTAGATGCTCAAAAAGAGCAAACCCCAAACATTTCTCTCCTAGGGAAACCCTGAGGAATCTTATCTAAAATATTTTGACTGGACTGCTTAAAAAATATATCAAGTTTTCAGGAGCCTTTCATTCATTCAATAAATATATGTAACATATCTATTGTCTGTGAGAAACTCTTCTTGATGGTAATATGGCATTGTGACCAACCCAAGATTCCTTTCCTCATACAATTCACGTGCTAGGTGGAATAAAATAACAACAACAACAACAACAAAATATTGTGTCTAATTATAACTAGACACAGCCTGGAAAACACAAACACTTCACTGTCATCGTACAGAACTCATGTGGATCAGGAGGCAGTTGTACGAACAGAACAAGGGAATAGTGCATGGTTTAAAATCAGGAAAGGTGTGCATCAGCATTGCATCCTCTCACCATATTGATTCAGTTTCTATGCTGAGCAAATCACCAGAGAAGATGGATATGAAGAAGGATGTGATACCAGTTTAGAGGAAGGCTTATCTACAAATCATGATAGGCAGAAAAGCTAGCTGAAAAATCAGGTGAACTTGAAGCATTTACTGATGAAGATCAAGGATTGGAGACTTCAGCATGGATTAAAACTCAACAAAAAAAAAAAAAACTCAATGAAAAGAAGCTCAAAGTCCTTACTAAACCTGTATTGAAAAACAATGAGATTATTTTGAAAACCAGGTGTGCTTGATCCAAGTCACGGTATTTTCCATTGTTTCATATGCATGTGAAAGTTGGGTAGTAAATAAGGAAAACTGAAGAAGAATCACTGCATTTGAAGTGTGGTGCTGGGGAAGAGTATTCAGGGTGCTATGGACTGCTGAAAGGACGAACCAATCTGTTTGGGACGAAGTGCAAAAAGAATGCTCCTTGTAGGCAAAGATGGTGAGGCTTCATCTTACATACTTTGAATATGTTATCAGAAGATACCAGTTCCCAAAGGACATCACGTTTGAAAAAGTAGAGGGGAAATATAATAGAGGCAGGCCCTCTAGGGGAGGCGTTGACATTGTAATTGCGACAATGGGCCCAAGCATAGGAACAATTATGAGGCTATCACCGGGCTAGACAGGGTTCCATTCTGCTGTGCATGAGGTAGCTATGGTTTGGAACTGACTTGATGGTAACTAACAACAGCAGGGGGAGCCTGCAGAGAAGAATTTGTACAATATATAAGGAGTCTCATATTAGGTTGAAACATAACTCCATCTCCACCCAGAGCCCAAGTTCTGAACCTCTGTAATATACTGATGCGAGGTGCACAGTTGTTTGGTTATTTTAAAAAATAAATATACTACGGACTTGATACTGCTAAACTTGTTCTGAGTTTTAGATTGCATATAAAGGATGTGGGATAATGACTAACATATATTGGTTGTTTCATACATAGTAGCTATTATTATTGCTAAACTTACTTTTAGAGAGCTGATCTTACACATCATTCACATTATTGGAAATTCTATAGTGTGGTGGGAAAACAACACAAAAACTAAAGTCATAAGCAAAATAATTTTTAAAAAGATTGCATTAAAATCTACCTTTACCAGGAGATATTCCTCTATTCTCTTTCAGGATCCTGTTAGACTTGAAACTGTTTATATGGTCTTTCATTTCTTTTCTTTTTGTGTGTGTGTGGCATTTATCTATGTAAGATAGGCAGGATAGGCAATCCCACAGAATATATGGTTGGGGGTGAGGAGTGGGTCTTTGGGAGGGGAGGGGGCAGAGGGGCGAGCAGTGAGCCAATAATGATGGGGACTGGGAAACAGTAAAGGTTCTAAAATGGTATTGCTTTTGGGGTCATATTTCATCAATCTAATTGTATCTGAGATGAATTACTGAGAGGTTAACAGTAGGTAAACATGATATTGGGGCAAGAGGAAAAAAAAGGAAAAGAGTACAGATGAAGAAAGAAAAAATATATATATACGCATAGATATGTATCTATATGAATATATGTGTCTTTTATATATATATTTTATATATATATATGCAAATGCAATAAGGAAGCAGATGGACTTTGGGCTTCTACTTAAACCTTACCTCAGTACAAGAACAATTTGTTCTATAGTGTGGCATGGTGTAATGCTCACCTTCCTGACGAGATCACTGAAAACAAAATGGGTGCATAAGCAAATGTGGTGAAGAAAGATAATGGTACCCAGCTATTAAAAGATATAGTGTCTGGAGTCTTAAAGGCTTATAGTCAAAAAAGTGACCATCTAGAAGGGAAGCAACAAAGCCCACATAGAAGAAGCACACCAGCCTGTGTGATCATGAGGTGTTGACGGGAAAAGGTAGAAGTTCAAAACCAAACAACCAAATAGATGAAAGGGGGGTGGATGTAGTGGAGACCGAACCCACCTGTAAGATAATTGGTCAGTCCCTCTCAGAAGGGCCACAAAGAAGGGATGATAAATACAAGGTGCAGTATAGCACTGATGAAACAAATAACTAACCTCTAGTTCTTTAATATTTTCTCCCCTTACTGTTATGGTTTTTATTTGTTTTACCTCGTTAAACATGTTAGACTTGTGTGTGTTCATTTGTATAATTAAATCCGTTCAATACATGAAAGCCAGATAGATAGCCCTTCAGAAACAGTAACAAGAGTAATGTTTCCCTGAGAGTACAGGAAGGGAGAGAAGGGGGAAAGGGGAAGTTGATAGCATTGGTGACTGTAAATCCCACTCAAGAGGAGCAAACAACAGAATTGTACATGAATGGATAAATTGGATTGTGTAAGATGTGGCAAAAAAATAAATAAATAGAGGTTCCTTGTGGGGGTACATTGGGGGAGAGTGGGGATAAAGGCGAGCTGATATCAAAGAGTTCAAGAAGAAAGAACATGTTTTGAAACTGATTGTGATTTCAATTGTACAATACTGCTTGATGGGATTGAATTATGGAAAATTATGTTATTTGTAAGAGGTCCCAATAAAATGATTTTTTTTTACATCTAACTTTAGCAAAAATTGTATGGCCCTGTCATGGTTTCAAATGGGATATACCTCCTAATTGGTGTCTAGAATGTACATTTCTCTACTACCACCTAATTGAATGCTTAATTCCTGGAATTTTTAAAGTTTACAGACAAATATCAAAATTAACTCCACAACAATTAGTTTAGTTTTAAGTAAACATCATAGGTACAATAACTGACCTTCTTTACCATGATGTCAGCAGAATCCGAAGGTTTGTGGATAAACCATTCTGAATGAATGTCTTAAAATTTTCTATATAATTATTATGCTCAAAAAAGGAAAAGCACAGAAGAGAGCACACATTCTCACACAATTAACATTTTCTGGAACTATCAAAGCTTCAAGAACCTGGTTTAAGGAGAGTGAGACTGGTTACAGACTTGAAGATTGTAACAAATGGCACTGAATTGTATTGAAGAAATTGCTAAATTATGTGTTAGTCTGAGTAAACTAGGGAAACAAATCCAGGAAAACTCATATGTATAAGAAAGAGTGTTATATAAAGGGTAAGTGTACATTAAGAAAGTATCCCCACCCAGTGCTGTCCAAGCCCATAAGTCCAACTTTAGCCCATATGTCTGCCACCAATCTATGAAGGCCTTCTCAATCTCACAAAACACACGCAATGCTGCCAACTGCAGCAGGAGGAAAGTAGAATCATTCAGCGTGTAATCATCTCGGTACTGGCAGGTGTCACCACGCAGCTGCTCCAGCACCCACAAGTGCATCAGAGTAGTTCCATGTGGCTTCTCCTCAGGGATATCTCACAGGAACTTAGGCTTGCAAGCTGAAGCAGGGAACAGGCTAAGGCAGCTGCACCCTGGTCCGACCATCAGAAAGCAAGAAACCTGAGAACCAGAAAGGCGAGATTCACTGAGCCATTTATCTCTCCGCCCTTCAATTAACCCCACATGTGTTTATTGGCCAGGTTGGCACAATAAACTTTTAATTAACTGAGATACCTTTGCTTGTCATATACCTCAAAGAAACAAGAGACAGAATATGAACAGAACATGCTCTCCCATGTTCAGTGCAGCAAAGTTCACAATAGCAAGAAGCTGGAAACAGTTCAAATGCTCTTCAGTAGAGGAATGGATATAGAAAGTCTGGTATGTGTACACAATGGAATACCCTGCATTCCTTTAATTGGTGATGAAACCAGGAAACACCTCATGTTCTACGGAAGTTCCTCCACAGAGGAGCCGGGAAACAATTATACTGAGTGAAGCCAATCCATCCCCAAAGGACAAACATTGAGTCTACTACTATAAGGAGAAGCACCAAGATGCTAGGCCATGTAGTCTTCTAATCCAATTGCTCAAGCAACTTGGTAGAGAGCCTGCCTAGTGTCCAAGACATCTATCAACCCCTCTAGTTTACATCATGAAAACTACTTTGTCAGAGGAGACCTCGTCTGTTCTTGGGTCAACTGTTCAAGATGTGAAGAGGAAGACCATTCACGTAGTGGCTGCCATGCAAAATTGGACTCATGTGACCCGACTCAACAGACACCAAGGAGACAATATGCCTGTCACTATGTTCCCAATTGGACCCTTTTAACTTAGTTTCTATCCAAGCATTTGTAACCCATGTCATGTAGACTGTTGAGGCTTTTGTATTGTATTCTTTTAAAGCACACAACATGCTACATAGGCCACATCAGAAGGATGATTAATTCAATATGGAAACACCACGAAGTGAACTAGGCTTTACCACAAACTCACTTTGTGACTTTAGCCTAAAACTCCCTAGTATGAGAAGAATCAGATGATTGGTATCCTAAGGGTATAAAACTGGTGGTTGTTAGACTTTGATTCAGATCGATTGCCTTGAGGTGTCCACTGAATGATGGCTTGAGACTACTATACTTACTATTTTAATGTCCTATTTGCTTTATTATGACAGGTATTAATCTGGGAGGTGTGGTTCTTCCATTGGGAAGAATATTATTGGAAGTCTGGCACTTTTATCCACCCTACTCTTGGTGTAGTGTCCAGTCACTTAAAAGTTTAATTTGTACAAGTCAATAATTATGTTATATGAATCATAGCCAACATGCACTTATATAATTTCCTTTTCTCAACATTTTTTAATTCTATACCATTGGTTAAATTAATGCCACTATCAACATAGGGAGCATTAATAATGTTCTAGAACATAAAATGACAAATGATGTCTCTAAGGTGAACCAAAAACATATAAACCATACATACATGCATGGATTGGAGGCTCAAACTTAATTATAGTCCCAAATCCAAGAACAATTAGTTCTTATGACAAGACCCTGCTTGAAGTGATCACTGAAGATATGAGTGTCTTGGTAAAGTGTGATAAAGAAACTAGGTGTTGTTTCGATATTAGAACAAAATAGTTTCAGGAGTCCTGCAGGATTGTCTGTAAACAAGCAGCCATCTAAGTTGGTGTCAACTGTGTCCACCAGGAAGAAGCCTGTAGGATTCAAGAATTGTAACTAATACAATTCAAATCTCAAGGATGGAGTGATACCAGAGCTTAAATGGCAAACACCTGGTTTGCAGAGACTAAGGGCAAAAATTGAAGCCCCGAATCCATTTGCAAGGTCTACACATGAAGTAAGCATCCAGTGAATCCCCTCTGACCGTAGACATGCACAGTGTATTGGGAAGCAGATTATTTCAGGTGCTGTTAGGTTAAAATTTAACACCTTATCATTTGATCTCCCTTTTGACCCATTTTGAATTTGTTCTAGCTTTTAATATTTTCTGCTCTCTTATCAATTAAGATATTTCAGTTCTTCTTGATTATTGTTGTTGGAATTTTGTTTGCTCATTTTGATATAATTTTCTGTATATGAAATCCATGATGGGCAAACATAGAGAGACAGTAGCTGGATTAACGGTTTCTCGGGTATGGCGGGGAAGTTGGAGGGAAATGGGGAGCCAGTCACAATGTGGATAAGAAGACACTGCTCTGGAATAGATTATGGATATGATTGAACTACTGACTGAATTTTATGATATGTAAATTATATGGCAATAAAACTGTTCAAAAAAATTTGGTGATCCTCGCATAGGAAACCTTTTCTTTCTTGTTAGTTACCTGAAAGGGGTATTTTGAGACTTTTACTAAATAAAGTTGAAAATTATTTAAAAATCTAACTCTACAATCAAATTACAGACTTATGTGTCACTTATATCCCTTACCAAACACTCCCTTTCAGATAAAAAGAAGTGGCAGTCACAATCATCATCCTTTCAAACATTTATGATTTGTTAGCTGATCTATGCTTACAGTATACAAGGCTCATGTTATCAGAATACAAATATCACTTGCTGATGAAAATTAGAATAAATGAGCCCCTTTCTGATAAACAAGCCAGCGTAGTAAACATGATTATAAAAAAATTAACATCTTATGAAATGAAACATGGGGTTAAAATACTGTAGAATATTGCATGAAAGTTTAGAAGATTGTATGTGTGACATGCAAACCAAAATAATGCAAAAATGAGACTAACATTTTACATATTGGTAGAGAAAGGAAACAATAATCGATCTTAATTAAATCTGAAATGTTGACATTTTTGAATTCTTAGACACTGCTGTAATGTTCCCAACATGAACGTGTGAGGCCACAAACAAGAGTTTTTGACAAATGAGCTTATTGAGGATACAAAATAATGTTTTCCTTTAAACCAAGCTGACCTTGGTTTTATGTATCTTATGACACTTTTACATGGATCATATGTAAATAACTCTAATAGGGAAATAACATTTAATAATCTGATAAATTTCAGAAGCTGTGCTTGAGATAGACTGGCCAGAAATAAAATCTGAGATTTCTTCATGAAAAATTATAATCCTACCACCGAATCACCCATGTCCCCACATGCATGGATTGGGTCTGAGATTAGAGCTGAAACAAGTGATGTTTAAAAATCTACAAAAGAGCCGAGGGGTTACAGGAGAGTAATTGAAGTCTCTGTTAAATTTCTCTCTTAGAAAACTATAAAATTTGGGTCACTGAAATTTTACAGACTTTCTTCCCCCTGCACAGTGATGTCTTCCATGGTGACTAAAACAGTCGTACATGTGATATGGGGAAGTTGATGAATCTTCTTCACAGCCGGGCACATTTAGCAGGAA
>NW_022107431.1:69720024-69740266 GCF_000313985.2 Echinops telfairi
ATACATACATACATGACATTCAGAATTCTAGTACTGACTCAGTCTGTAACCCTAAAGAAACTATGTTCTCCATACAATAAGTCAAAGTTATGATTATAAGTATGTTCAGATTGATTTTCTTTGACATTCAGCTGCAAGATTTCTACCTATTTCTCCAATCTGTATTAATATTAATGCAGTAACTCTACCTGACCCATAGTCATAGGCAATCTAACTGAATCTACATCTTCTGTACACAATTCCAGTAGTCTTAGTGATAAGAAATTATCTGTAGCTGTAGTGAAGTAAATATCTGCTATAATTCACTCCATTCTCTCACGGAAACAGAGAAACAAAAAAGATGATGTGAGAGAGTCATAGGTCCTAAAAGCCAAGGTTGAAAACCAAGGAGATAAAAGAGAGGAAGGAATGACAGTACTTCACAATACATTTGGTAGGACACCATGAGTTAGCATCTAAAATTAAGCTGAGGTTTTATATAGCAAGTTATTCTCATTAAATTTAATTATTATGTAACTTGAAAGTGGCTATGATTACTGAATGTCATACACATATGGATATATATGGATACATATGTCATATATATCCATATCTAGGTTTGGGTAGCCTCTTTAGTAGGTACAGTATATATATAGATATATACAACAAAAAATTAAAAATTATTTGCCATATGTGTGCACGTTTTTGTGCACATGTGTCTGTGTAAGGGTGTATATGTAAATATTTGGATGTATGTTTTCATTCATTCAGCCTTCTGTTTTGATCCACTGTGTATCTCAGGGTACACAACATTCCTTCTCATATTTTTTTTCCTAATTCCTCTGATTCTCAATTCTAAGAGAAGAGATATGGAAAGAAAACATATATGTATTTGTATATTCATTTCTTTGGTGGAAAATTTCAAGGACAACTACCTTTCTGCTGGGTAATATCGCTGTCATAAGCCTCATGGGAGAAACTCTCCCGTACGCTGTGGAAATAGCTTCTGTGCTTGCTACACACAAATAAGGTTGTAAGAGAGTAAACATATTAAAATCTAACTTGCTCCCAGAAGGCTCAGTAACAATTTTAAAGCCAAGATAGCACAGAAAAGGTACAAGTGTTCACATAAATATACAAGAGTTTTAAAAGGAAAAAAAAAAGCACCTTTCCATAAGTGACTTAATATATGCTGTTAGCTGTAAAACAAAACGAAATACTGAGCAAACAATATTTAGAAATATACAAATATCCAGGTCTCAGAGATTGGAAAATGTAGACATTGTAGGAGTAAATATACATCTCCTCTCTGCATACAAGGAACAAAACACACAACATTATAAGGCACTTCTCAATGGAGAGAGGGAAAAAGAGAGAATCTCTAGCCGCAGAGCCAGTAGGCTTTCTCCATCAGGTCACATCGTGCTGGTCTGGCTTTACCTGCCAACAATGCAGCCATTTACCACAGGCAAGATTTCCTCTCACTGAGATCCATTCAGTCAAGCGTTTCGCCTGCCAGCTATGTTGGCTGTAGAACTGTAAACAGCCTGTTTTTGTCGTGAACCGTGTAGACCAAATCCTCACACAGACATAAGTGGGCACCCAAAGAATCTAGAATTTTTTTTCAAAGCTATGTATTTAATTTCTTTTCAAAACAACCTTATCACGTTCAAAGTACTCTCCATTTCACTTAAAACATTGTTCAATCTGTGATTCCATTCTTGGAAATATTTTTCCATCTCATCTGTTTGGGTGGCTGACAGCACCTCTCACGGAGTTTTTTTGGGCCTCTTCTATGTCATCAAATTCACTGTCCTTTCATGTCCCTCTGCATTCATGGAAACAACAAGAAGTTGCATAGAGAAAGGTCAGGTGAGTAAGGGGTGTGGGGCAAAAGAAACATGTTGGGTTGTTTGTTTGTTTTTTGCCAAAAGCTGGTGCACTGAGATGGCTGCATGAGCAGGTACATTGTTGTGGTGGCAAAACCAGTCCCCTGTCTGCCAAAAATCAGGCCTTTTTGTTGCACACTGTTAGCAATCTTTTCAGAACCTCTAAATAGAAAGCTTGATTAAGAGTCTGAACTGGTAGAACATACTCCAAATGCACTATGAGCCAACATTTGTGTCTGTTCAGGAAGTTAACGGATGTCCGGAACAAGGTTCATCATCAATCGACATTTCACCTTTTTGGAAATGAGAAAACCACTGACGCACTTGAGTTTTTCCCATAGCACAGTCCTTGTCAGCTGTGTTCAACATCGCAATAATTTCTGTAGCATTTTTCCCTCTCAGGAAACAAAATTTCACAGCTAAACGATGTTCTCTTAAATCAGCCATCCCAACAAAAGAGTTTTGAATGAAACTGCTTTTACGAAAAATGTCACTGTGACCAAAGAGAACCTTCCCAAGCAACGCCATGAACTCACAGGGTGCACTAACTCAGAGAGAATTGCTTGATGTTTGCCTAGGGGTAAAATGTGTACTATGAAACTCTGCCCAGTGGAGCATTTTCCGTTTGGGAGTGGGGGTACCCCTCCATGGGTGTATAGATGGTAGATAATGATAGATAGATGATAGCTAGATGATAGATAGATATATGATAGATAGATAGATAGATAGATGATAGATAGATAGATAGATAGATAGATAGATAGATAGATAGATAGATAGATAGATAGATAACAGATATAGTTAGCCAGGCTGGGTTGTCAAGAGGAACCACAGTGCCCCTCATTTATGTAATTATGTAAATGAAAGGACTTTGCAGGAAGAAGTAATTTTATATCGAGAAAGCATCCCAGCCCAGTCCAATCCAGTCCATGGGTGTGATGTTAGCCAGAGTCCTCTTCAGACACATGTAGCTGTGGGCAGATGAAGTATAAAGGCCAAGTGCTATGCAGGGAGATCACAGGCAGTGCCCTATAGATCCAAGGTCAGTGAAGTCATAGCAGGACACCAACAGCTCCCAGGTTGGCTCCCAGATCTCCTGGCAGCATACACAGACCAGCAGCAGAAAAGATGAAGGGGCAGAAAGGACGAGTTCCCAATTTCTCTCTTATAAAATGCCTATTTGCCCAAGGAGGCACCACCAGGTTGATTGATAGGTTGGACTCCACCCCTACCTCCACGCAGGTATCATCAAGTTGATGTAAAATCAACTGTCTCATAGGTATGTATATACTAATCTACACACGTGTGCAGACACACACACACTTTTTTTTTAGCCTTAAAAGAAGAAGTTTTAGTAAGGGTAGAATTTTCCTTCCAACTAACATTCAATCATTCAACAAAATAGTCTCTTCATTGTAATTTAACTTGTGTTTTCATGGTAATATTCTACATCTAGGCCGCCAAAGACATTAAAATAATCTTATAGCATTCTATGAAATCTAAACAAAATCTTCCTATTTCATCAGGAGATATGGAGGTAGCTATAGTAAATGTGTTAAAAATTCAATTACTTTATAAAAATCCGAGACGACAATATATTTCTTTTTTCACTTATTCTATTTTCTATTTTATGCAATGGCTAATACAGAATAAAGAGAAGCATTATGATATCATTTATGATGTGATTACACTTCGATGTTAGCTCAGAATAACCTATGTTATGCTTCTAACCTACAGAACTATAAAACAATAGAATTATCTTAAGTGAAATCACTAAATTTGTGGAGATCTTTTCCAATAGCAATAGAAATCTAATATAAAATTTTATAAGAAAATTTGAAAATATGCTTACTTACATTTAAATCACAGTTTAACTATATAATAATTTAATTAATATAATTTTAAAGTTGTGTGAAGAACTTAAAGACCAGAGATTAACTCAGTTGTGCCAGCTGGTAATCTGATGAGCAAATTCAATTTAAAAAGAATGTGTGTGGATATTTTCATATACAATGGTTAATTAAAATACATTTTCATTACAAATGGATATGATTAATTTAGTATTTAAATTTTTTAGATGAAAATCATAAGCAGAAAGCATATAAGTGCAGCCTATGCTGCCAAGTAATTCAGATGAAAGAGCTTGCTTTCAAGTTAAGTGTGAAAAAGGTACATACATGTTTTTCTAAAACTAACAAGGTCTATAATTTTCTACCTATACTAGAAGTATATGAGAACACAGCAGGGAGCAGAATGATTTATGATAGTAGAGGTAATATAATGTCCTGGAAACAAAATTAAGACAAAATTAGGCTGCACATCAGAAACTGTCTCACCAAAATGCAGTAATCTTCCAAATAAATTGGAGGGCTTTTTAACCACCTGAGAATTTTGTACAATAATAACTTAAAATGAAGTATTTTAAAATATTGCCAAAAACTTCTAAAAATATTTCCAAAGGTTTCAGTTAATGTTCACTTTTACAAAATGGAGGTTCCTTCTAATATTAACATTAGAATATAGAAAACCCTTTTTCTTAGTTTTATGCATATTCTGTAAAACAATCCAGTCATCTTAAGAACCTCCATTGGGCAGTACTCCTTTGTCACACTGGATCACAATAAGCCAAAATTTACTTGAGAGACCCTAACAACAATTTATGCTTAAATGATTACAAATTGCAGTTTAGGGCCACAAGTTAGAATACCCTGCTAGACACGCACTATTATAGTTAGGTGCCGTGGAGTCAGTCTCAACGCCTAGCAACCACATGTACAACAGAATGAAATGATGCCCAGTCCCGTACTATCTTTAAAAGCATGGTTATCTTTAAGTCACTGTGTCAATGATTGCATTTAGGGTTGTGGTTGATTTGCGTGAACTTGACTGGGCCATGATTCTCAGTGGTTTGGCAGTTGAAGCCTCCCATGATGTGACCTAATATGATGTAAACAACTCCATTTGAGATTAATTTAGGTCACAGCTTTAATCATGCTTTCTCAGGGTGTGGCTCAATCATACTCGATAGTGTGGAGAACCTGTCCTCTTCTACTGGCCTGGATCCTGAATCTGTCTTATAGACCTGTTGGGATCTTTTGTTTGTTTGTTTGGAGTTGAGTTAAGGGCCCATCGTATTACCTACTGCTGCTGCGTGCTATTAGTGGCCTACCATATGTTCTAGCAACATTGAATTCATTCAACCCTGCAGTCAAGAGCCTCTGCTTCCACCAGCCTGCAGCCTTCTTGCTTCTGGGTTCATCAGCCCTGACAGCTATGTGGGTCAAGAAAAGTGTCCACTTTAGCATCTGACCCACAAACTTTAACTAGACTGGACTTGCCAACTTCTATAAATGAATCACTTTCTTGATATGAATTTCTTTCCTTTATATCCACATATAAGAGTCACTGATCTTGCTTCTCTAAAAAATCCAGCCAGCACAAGGGTCTTCCTCCTTTTCATTGTTCCTCTACTTTAACAAACATGATGTTTTTCTTTACAGTCAGATACCTCCTGATAACAAGCCCAAAGCATGTGAGAAAAAGGCACACAAACATAACATCTGCACTTCTTCAATGATAGATTGTTTCATTCTTCTGTCACACAATGAGGTGTTAAATAATCCTCATCAGCACCATAAATCAAAAGCATCAATTATTCTTGGATCACCCTTGTTCACACACATATCAGGCCAGTTCACATATCGAGGCCTGGGTCAGAAGCATCTTAGACATCAAAGTAATATCTTTGCTTTTCAATACTCTTAAAAAATATTTTGCAGATCTGCCCAGTGTAAAACATCATTTAATTTCTCTTCTGCTGCTTCCATAATGATTGATTGTAGACTCAAATAAAATCAACTGCTTGGCACCTTCAGTCTTCTCTAAATGTAGCGTGATGTTTCTTTTCACCCTACTGTGATAAAAAGTTGGTTTCTCAATGTTGAAGTGTAATCCACACTGAAGACTATGGGCCATCTTCATCAGTAGGTGCTATATGTGCTCTTGACTTACAAGTAAGGTTTTATTGTTTGCACATCACAGGTTGTTAATGTGATTGCATTCAATCCTGAGGCCACAAACTTCTTCATATAGTCCGGCTTCTCAAAATATTTGCTCAGCACACAGATTGAATAAGTATGGTAAACAGAAACGACCCTTAGCTTTCCTAATTTAAAATCATGTCATACCCTCTTGTTCTGTTTGTAATATCCTCTTGGTCTATGCACAGGTTTGGCATGAGCACAATTAAGTCCTCTGAATTTTCATTCTTCACAATGTTATCCATAATTTTTATGATCCCATCAAATGCCTTTTGTAGTCAATGAAAGATAAATATATTTCTAGTATTCTCTATCCTCAGTCAAAATTCATCTGATGTCAACAATAATATTCATTTCATGTCCTTTTTTCAATATGGCTTGAATTTCTGGCAGTTTTTTGCCAAGGTACTAATATGTTTAGTTATCTTCAGCAACATTTTACTTGCATGTATTATTAATGTTTACTCTATAATTCCCATATTTGGGTAGCTAACAAATAACGTATGTTTTCAAATTGGTTGGTATTATAGTTAAGTTTTGCATCACCTTGTTTGGGCCAGAATTCTCAACAGTTTGGCAGTTATGGTATAATAACTACCAACAATGTAATCTAACACAATGCAAGCATCTCTACAATGGAATCTGCTATGAGCAGCCAATTAGTTGTGATATTAGTGCAGGATGTGGCATCTTTACCAAGTTCACAGCTTTGTTATAATTAATTGGAAGAAATTTTCCTTGGGGTTGTGGCCTGCTTCCAGTATAAATGGATATTGTAGAAAAGCTTACTTCCTTTTTACTTGGTCTGGGTCCCACAACTGGCTCATAGACTTTCAGGTTTTTCACTTAAGCCTATAGCCTTCCATACTGTCTGCTAATTCTGGGAGTTATCAGTAGCCTGACATTTGAACTTCCAACTTTAGGTTCATTAGCATCTGCAGCAACAGGCCTGGCCTACTGACCTTGGGTTCACCCATGTCTTCATCCACTAGCCTAGTGTCTTCTTGCCAATCTTGTTCCCCCTGCAGCTACATGGGTTGAGGGAAGCCTCAGCCTAATATCTGACCCATAGACTTGGAAATTGCATGACTTGCCTGCTTCTACAACTATGAGCCATCTTCGCGACATAAAGTCATATCTATTTCTATGTCTATATCTGTAAATATACATAAGCTTCATTGGTTTTACTTCTCTAGAGAAACCAATCTAAGATAGTTGGCCAGATTTCTGTACTGAATTTCTTATATATCCAGAAATACTATCTGAGTTCTTTCCTCAAGATTGTAGCAGTGCAACCCACTATACCAAGAAACTTGGAACATAGTTACTATTTGTCCATATGTCTAGAAACTAGCCATATTTATACCATACCCCTGCCCTTTTCACAAATTTCCAGCAGCCCTAATCCCCTTGGGCTAAATCATTCCATAGGCTCAATTTCTCTGCAATACGTTAAACTGCAGACTCGCTGGCACATTTTCTTCTCTCCTCTAGTCCCTGTGAACCAGGCCCATGTGTACCGGTGACCAGACTCAACCCATCTCTCCATTGCTGTGTTTTCCCTATTTCCCCTCATTAAGTAGACCCAGGTTGTCATCTAGTGAGCGTTTCAGGCTGCTCACAGGATCCCTTTGACTTTCAATCCCAGAGGTGAGAATTTTCTGATGGGACCTGACTTTTCAGGCCTAGTTCCAAGTCATTTGCTCAAAATTCAAACATGCCAAATTCCTTTTATTTTCCCCCTTCAGCCTCCCAAGGCTTCCAGTTACATGTCTTTGCAAATGCAGATGCTCTGACCAGTCAAGGCACTGGGTGGGGCTAACCTTTTCAATCAAAAAAAAAATCTTTCCTTGCAGACAATTCTTAAAACCCATTTTAGCATAACTAATCATAAAGGCTGAAGGCAAGCAGCTTACAAACTCTCTCTGCAAATAATTTAATATTCATATATCTATCACATTAGGCTGATACATGTAAGTAGGAGAAATCAATGTACACCTAGTACAGCCAGATCTTAAACACAATTCTTCTTAAAACACTCAAATTCAATCCTTTCCTGTCTAGACAATCACATCCATATGTAACATGCTCTCGCTAGATAACAATCAAGTAAGCCACAAAGCCATATCTGACATCTGACCAATCAAAAAGGAGGAACACTTCACCCAAATGCCAGGAGGCAGAAGCCAGACAGACATCTACTCTCCTTTTTATGATTTCTTTCTCTAGGCTGCTCCTCTCAGTACCAGAAGATGTTACACCAGGCTGTTTATAGAAACAGATCCGGTTACACTCATATACATATAAGAAAGAGCTTTACATCAAGCAGTAATTTTATATCAAGAAAGCATCCCAGCCTAGTCCAACTGGTCTCTCTGCAGCCTGATGGCACTGGAAGGTGGGCTGGACACTGGGACATACAGGCACGAGGTTGGAGGGTCATAGGGATCTAAGGTTGGTAGGCCCACTGATGGCTCCTGGGATTGTCGGGCAATGCAGTAGGAGATTGGCGGAAATATGACAGGGCTCTGAGGGCTCTCAGGGTTAGGTCGGCCCTCACGGGTAGGGGTGGGGTGGGGGGCTGTCCTTGGAGGCAGGCAAAGCCCCAGCAATCAGGAAAGTGAAAGGACACAGAGAGAGGAAGTTCCTAGTTTCTCTCTTATAAAAAGGCCACAGCTGAGAAAAAGGTATCATTCAACTTTGACCTCATTGACAGGTTGGACTCCACCCCTGCATGTTCACATAGGGTCAAATGGACCTAAAATCTAACTGCCCCTGGTGGCACAGTGGCTTAAGCACCAGGCTCCTAACCCACTAGTCACTCTGTAGGAGAAAGTTGAGTCACATCACTTGTGTCCGATTTACATTATGGAAAATTCTATGGCGCAGTTCCACTCTATCCCACACGGTTGCTAACAGAATTAGTTTGATGATAGTTTATAGGGTTTAGTTTAGGGTTTGGTAAATCAAATAAAATGGAATCCTGGTGATGCAATGGTTAGAGACTGTGGTTGGTAGTTTGAATCCCCTACCCACTACACACTGGAAAATACCTCGTAATCCGCTTCCATAAAGATTACAGCTTTGAAACTCTGGAACAATCGACTTGACGCACACTCTCACACCTGGCCCAGGGCGGAACCAGTGGCTAAGTGCAGGGCGGAGGTCAATGCGTTGGCGCTTGGTGTCCTCCCTAAGGCGCCTCTAAGCAAAGACTGCTATTTCCATTGCCTGTGAGAGGACACATCTCCACAGCTAGTTTCGAGTTATAGTCAGTTCTACTTAAACTGAAATACGCACACTACTGTTCCAGTAGTTATGTGTTATTTGCAGACTCCATTGGAAGAACATTTTCTCGTGATCACAAATGAAGATGCAAAGATTAGCATTCAAGTCTTTAATGTAATCTTTAATAACTCGGCAGTCTGAATGTGCATTAAATGTACATTTGTTGCATAAAATAAATTTTGGTATAGTCATACTATGAAATGATATGCAGCAATTAAAGGAAACAGGGTGGAACTTTTTATACTAACATTGACATAGATCCCAGATGTTTTTATGTGTATCATGACTTTTAAAGAATTTTGCACTTATCTAATACTAGACTGCCACTTAGATATCTAATATCTAATACTAGACTGCCACTTAGATATTCATCAAGGGCAACCAATTGATATATTCTTCAATTTGCTTCAACATTTTGAGATATGTTTGTATAATCTTTATTGTTCCTATGTTGAAGTACCATGCATTATTTTATTTCATGAATTGACTGAATCTTATTTGGACACAACTGGTAACAGTTTAGGTTTTTTCCAATAAATTGGTGCTTTGAACATTGCTTCATTGGACATCTTTTTTACAAATCCACATGTGCATACATGTGCGTATTTCCCTAGGCTATATGTATAAAAGAACAATTGCTTATTTTGTACAGTAAATGCATATAAAATTTTTTATTAATCCTAATATGTGTCTTCTGAAGGTTATTTTTCCAATGAAAATTTCAACCAGTACTCTCCAAATAATTGTTAAAATTTGAGATTGTCACCGATTTCATGTTTTACATTTCACAAGTAGAAATGCATCTTTAATTAAAGTTTCATTTTCTTTATTACCTTTGGTGTGATGCAATTTGAGATGTGGATCCCCTTAGAGACAAATCTGAATTTCTAAAGACAATTTATCTGTCATCAAATTCACAGAAGCAAGAATCTTATACTGGTTAATACATATAGATGATAATCACTGACAAGGTATTAACACCAAAGAACATATCAGTAATCTGTCATGCATGTATACATCCAATGACATTACATGCCAATGTAATATAATGTCATCATGATGCTGTTTGGTACCATCAAAAGATGTCTCTGCCATCCTCACAAATGTTCTAGCTGAGTCCATGGTTGCCGTCGTTGAGGGACTCAGTCTCACAGAAGATCTTCCTTATTCTTGCTGCCCTCTTACTTGACGCACCATTAAGTCCCTTCTTTACATGTACATTGTTCCCTTAGTTTCAGTCTAAGACATGTCTTAGCAGCAAACTCACATTTTGAAGAGACTATGGAAATATTCCTTCTTCATCATTTTACCTATTTTTCACATTTTTGAGAAATACAATAGCTTGAGATAATAATACATAATGCATAAGTAATTTGTCTTTAGGATTTCTGGAACCAAGTGTGTACATAAGCACACCACCCTACCTTCCAGTAATAATGATTTATACTTTGAATTTCTTAAAGAAACTTTATAATTTTTACATGTAGTAACATACCATGAAGTTCTTTTGATTTTATGTACTTGACTTTTTATATTTGTAAACGATCTATTTGCTATTTAACATTATTTACATTTGTTTTCCACTTGTAATACTAATAAGAAGGCCATGGGAATGTGCAGAATTATCTTGAGGTAAGAGTACTCCTTTCCAATTTCTTTTTCAGCTGTATAGGTCACTGGTACTCGGTATGATTCATATGTGTGTTAAAATTCCCCAGAGAGCAGAATTCTCTTATTTGTCCTGAACAGCACTGATGATCCTTCTGATTAATTCAAAATTCAATTCACAGAAAGCTTTATAAATGCAAAGGTATGGTTTAGATTTCTCCAGATCTTGTTTGTGGCAAACCTTGTATAATCTCTGTTAAAGTATCAAGTCTCACCTTTGATAGGTAATTCATGATCAAGGTCAGCAGGGAACAAGCAGTGCTCCCTCAGGAAGCACGCTCCTCAGGCAGCTTAGAGTAATATGTTGTGGAAAATGACTTGAATTATGCATGTGGCAGCATAAGCATGACACTGTCATTTAGAAGACTCTAAAACAAGATTTGGTACACAGTAAATACAACTGATTTTTATGTATCTTGGAAGATGACACTTTATTATAAAGTATGTCACAGTCACCCTCTCTGGCTGTTAAGACATCTAAAGTCATGTCGGTTTTACAACCTTCCCTCCCGATTACAGTTTTGAAGAGCAGTTAGTGACAAGTGCGCAGAGTTTTGTCAAGCTATTCCGTTAAACCGATGGAATGCGGTTTCACTCACCAAGTCCATTACAAGTGCAAATAGTGACTAAATGGACCAGCGTTTGTTTTAGACATGAGTGCAGCCAGAAACCAGGAGGTTTTAAAGAGCAGGAACCAGCGTTTATTAAACACAACTCAGCATGTCTCATTTCTTTCTAATGTCCATATACTCTTATTAACCCCTTCAAACTCATATTCATATCAATGTAGCACCAAAGCAAATAATTCCCATAGAGATTCATAGTAATACAAACCTACTTGGCTCCTTCCATTTAAGAATGAGTCCAACATGTTTGTATAGGGCTGCTGTCATTTTTAACTCTGATTTCAACAGTCCCTCGAGAGATAAGAAGACACAATCTCCAAAGCCCTAAGAAATAGAAAGTACCTTATTCCATTCAGGGGAAAACACTGTGCTTTACTGAGTGTGATTCATGAAAGAATAACAGTAGTCAGGCCAGTTGTTTGAAACCTTTTCATTATACTGTTAATTAAATCAAGAAATAAAGAACAATGCAAAAGGGAAAACAAACAGTGTGTCCCTTAATACATACAATGCACTGTAAGCACCATCTAGGTGGGTTCTGGTATCGCTCATCTTTCCCTGCAGCACTAACAGTCACTGTCACAGACCCAGTGACACACATGCATTAGAACAAGAACCACTTTGCAATGTTTTGAAATCTGTCTAGCTTCATGGGTTGACTGTCCTTTCTCCACTAGATGAAAATCAAAACAAATCCAGGATAATGGATAATGGATTGAACATTTTAAAAACTGCCTTGAATTTGTTTGAGTGATGTAACCCACTCTAGAACTTTTGAAAATACTGCTAAACATCCCTCTGTCTTAAAAGAAACTTACATAAAAGCTTGGCAGGGCCTCAAAGAATGATATTCGAGAAAACTGAAAAATGATTTTGCAGATGTTTGTGCTATCTTTAAATCACAGAAATGAAACACACTATCTCAGTAAAACATGTTCTGGTTAATTTTACTTAGCAATATTGATAAGGCCAAAGATTTCTGGGAAAGCTGAAACCTCCTTCAAAAGATCATCTAATCAGTGAAATGTATCTAATTGAGCAATAATAAATATGAACATGTCATAATGATAAAGCCTTAGTGCAGGGTTCTGCAATGTGTCTTTTGAGTTTACTTCTGGTTTATGTGTTCTTTTCTCTCCATTTCAGGGTTCTCTATCATCAGAAAACCATCAGAGTGATGGAGACCGTTCTGAGTCAGAGGAATGAATCACAAAGCCTCAGAAGCCCTTGCCAAAGAATACGCCATTTCTCACCAGATGAGGAGGCTGTGCAGACATAGTTACGATGGCCCGTCTTGCTCCAAAGCACACTTGCATAAATCCACTCCATTTATTTGCTCAGGAAGTTAACTGTGGAAAGAGAATGTGACAGTAATGCGGTGAGAAGGGAGAACACTTGTAGAAGAAACTGGATTGAAAAATGAAGAAGAGAGCAGGGCATTTATTAGAGTATAATAACAATATGAAACTCACTGGGGCTATTAGTCTCAGGGGAAAGTCTAAAGCTTGAGCCCAGATGTCCTCAAAGTCAAAGTGCACAATGTATATGGACTTGTGATTTGGTTCATGAAGACAAATTAGAAATTGTAAACTACGGAGTGAAACTGTGTCTGGCTAAACAAGTAGAGAACATTCAAACAACGGGTAAGAAACACATGCCCTCTCCCACTTGTCTATTCTTCTTGCACTTCTGAATATGACTCAACCGTCAAAGTCAAGAAGACCATTTTCTGTTTTCTCTTCTTTTACGTAAGCCTGGATCAACGGCCCCTCGATTGGAATGTGTAGTCAATTTTGAATAAGATCTAAACAGTGAAAAACATCAATTTCCAAAGATCTTGATGTCCAGTGAACGTAAGAAACTGAAGTAAGTTTAACCTTCAAAAAGTGAGGGGAAAAAAGATGGATAGATGGATGGAAGATAGGAATATTAGAAGAGAAGAAAAATCAAATGTATACTATAAAATAGGGTTAAACTTAAGTAGTGTGCAAGGTGCTTTCAGATTTCCCCACGTGTTAGCTGTCTTAGGTAACACAGAAAGAGCAGAGAAAACACGACCTGGAGTGTAGGTTGGTTGGGTTCCAGCCCTTACAGTTGTGAGTTCAATGAGAAAAATAATGAAAGTTGTCGGGAACACAAGAAAGATACACTCGTTATACTAAGGAAGACTCATTAAGAAAAAAATATGTATCTTAACAGTCTTTGGGGGCAGAAAGGACTCCATGGTAATAAGAAAGGGCAAGCAAACGACATTTATTTAACTGGGTTTTGGTTTGAAAATGAAAAGGTCATGTAGAAGGTAAATGCAGCACATAGTCTGTTCATGCATATCAGCAATCACAAAAAATAAATCAGACCATTCTTCTGGACATGAATTAATAAATCTACAAAGGAAGGGGAGAGAAATGTTATTTTCTGCAAATCCAACTGAGCTACATATTTTTTTAAAAAGTGAGCAGGTGCCTTACAGGATCTAAATCCCCCCAAATTAAATATGTTATATTAGGCATTAGTCACTACAGAAAAGGGCTTACACGAATAGTAAGGTGTGGGCACTAAGACAGGTTCATTCAGAGTTGCGATGTCAGCAGATTTCCCAAGGTGGTAAGAATTTGAGTTAGGTTGCCTGTGATATTTCAGTTCTGAAAAACAGCAGGATCAAGAAAGCTAGTTTTATGATAGAAAAATCAAACAAGCAAAACTCCCACCAATATTCTGCATATGCTAATGATAAATGGAGTGTCTGTTGTAAGATAGATTACTAGTGAGAAAGAAGTTCTTCCATGAGTGCCCATTCTGTCATTGTTCCTTATTTCCCTGTGATGATTTCTTCTGTGAACTGCTCTTTTTGAGACTCTCTAACTTTAACATTTATTTTACAGCAGGACACAACGGCACACAACAGAAATAGGAATATTGCCAAGTTGTAAGAGCATTCAAAGAGTCATATAATTTGTTCTTGAACCTAATCTTTTTCAGAACTCAGACCTCACAGGCAACCTGACTCTCAGTTTCTTACCACCCTGGGAAGTATGCTGACATGGTTATTTATCAGTTATCTACTAATAATGTCCATACTTTACTAAGCATGTAAGTTCTTTTTCTGAAGACTAATGCCTAGTATAACACAGTAAGTCGTTTTAGTTTAGACACCACTTGGCAAGTGCTACTTTCAGTTTTCAAATTGTTTTGAAAAGTCATAAAGTTTTAGATTGGCAAATTGGACTAAGAAAGATGATATTGTTGGCATTAAACCAAATTCTGCACTTAGAGCCCACATTTTTATGAATAGCTAACATCGATATTTCAGTTTCCAAGTCAAATGAGGGTGGGGGCATTGATGTTTCTGAATGTCCATGCATTAACACAGAGAGTGGGGGTCAAATGGATCAGACCCATACGAACACTACAGTGATGTACATTGTCAAGGTTGTGAATAGTGTTTCATATTAAACGACAGTCATTGCCTAGAGAGTAATTTCATTGGTTAATACTTAAGTTCATCCAAATTATTTTCTCATGCTCCTTCTGAGCCTCCCAATTCCAAACACTTGCGGATCTCTCAAAAGCTGTCCCACCAGAATCTCGAATTTTGCAGAACCAGGAAAACCAACCATTATCTTCCTCAGGTAACTGCTCATTCTCCTTTGCGCTGGCAAAGCAACTGTTATTCATGTGACTATGACCTCTAGTGTAACTGTTGCCTCTGGTTCAGCCCATCATTCCTAATTCTCTTGAGTGCTCTATTGGTAGCTTCTCGGAAGGCTTCACCCTCATTTTGTCCCTGTTGTCATTTTCTAGGGAAAACACTCAATTCTTCCCTGAGCAGAAGCTTAAGTTCTCTTTCTACTTTACTGCATCACTTATTAAATATAATACTCATTAAATATTCAAATATCCTCTGAACCACTACTATGTGAGGGCACTGAAATAAATATTGAATCAGACAGCATATAGTGGGAGAAATAATCTGGCAGTCGATCTTTCAATCAGCTAATTAATGATTAGCAATAAAATATACCCTTATAATGACAATAAATGATGTCGAAGTCTATGAAAAGATAGCCTTTCTTAGGAGGTCAACATTAAGCTGAAACAGTAATAACAGGGAGACTGAGTAACAAAGGTCATGCATTAGAATATTATTAGCAGAGAAAGAAAATATGCCAAAGTTTTAAATTTGTGGAAATGAATTAGAATTGGTGTGGTTGGAGAACAGATATTAGTGCAGAGCAAAAAATAAGATGAGACTGAAAGGGGCCAGTTGGCCCAATAAGGTCAGTGATAAAGGAGTTATTAATGAATTATTAGGGTCAATAGATAGGCATTTGTATTTTACTAGAAATACAATAGAGAGCCATTCAGGTGATATAAAGAAGAAAGCATGATTTCATTTATACTTAAGTTGATTTTGTCTGATGTTCGATGTGAGCAAGTGTGGGAGTGAAAAGAACATCCGGTCAGTCAATCACATGATTCCATGCATCGTATGTGCTTCCAACGTGCTTTCCACAACATGCTGTGTCCCTAGGTAAACAAGAACCTGCTGAAATGAAACCTAGTATTCATAAAACTGCCCATGAGAATCATTTGGCCATCAACTCTACTCCATATTCATATTTTTGTTTGTACTTCAATTATTGCATCTGCTCTCCTCTACCTAATGTCCTGTCTGTGTCTTAAACTCCATATTTCTTTCTTTCCTTTTTCTAGTTTCTGCCCTTACCCATCCTTCTACCAATTATTGGTTGAGCTTCACTGCACTCGCATGTGCCCTAGTTACCTGCAATATTCTTCTATAGTTTTCCTACATTACACAGCACAGTAATTTGTACCTTGCATGTAAAAGAAACTTTATTAACAGTCTGCTGAGAAGAATTAAACTGATTGAGTTATTAGTTATTAATTATAAGTCAAATTATTTTCCATTAGAAAATATTCAAGGCAGCCCAATAATATCAATGTTACAACTTAAGATCAACATTTCAACTTAATATTTCTCCTTAAATTACATTTAATTTCATGTCTAATTAGTGATTATTATGATAATTTAAAAGGTAATAAAAAACAAGTAAACAAGAAAAAAATTAATTATACCCATCTAATTTATTACTTTTCTTTATTTTACTTTAGATTTATAATAATGCTGAAAAAATTAGGAAATGGTAATACTATTCTTATATCTTTTTCAAGAACCCTAAGAAACAGCTGAAAGTGAATTAAGTAGAAAAAAGCAATTAACTTGGTGCATATATTTTAATACCAGAGCTTTCTTATGAACAAAGCAGTACACACACACACACACACACACACACACACGCACAGATATATACAAATTAAACTTACAAAAAATAAACCACTGTGACACATTTAAACCAATAAAATAATGTTGTAATTCAATTTTCACTTTAGAACATTACATTCTCCGACATCCTATATAAGTCGGAATTGATTGGGTGGCAGTAATTTAGTGTGTGTTTTATTAACTTGTACAAAATATGTTGGATTTAAGATTCAAAGATGAAAAACTTCTCTTGCATTTGTCTGCAGTTATTTCTTAAATTCTTTTCCCTTAGTCAACGTGCATTATTCTCATATTCTCTATTCATGGCCATGCTATGTTTATCAAGGGAATCAAGTGTCATCCCCGTATATGCTTTCAAACAGCTATGCAGTATCTCTTTTTCATAGAAAGAAGATAAACCTGAATCTGTTTCTTAAAACATAAAAATAATAATTTTAATTTAGACATCTAATTTCAGATGCAATAATTCCTTCAACATTGGAGCACTTTTCCCACCTCTCTGTTTTGCAACATAGCCACTCTCAGGAAATAGATTGTTGGGTTAGGCCAACATTGGAGCAGGAGTGGCACAGACAATAATGAAGAGAGGGAGAGAGAGAGAAGTTACTAATTTGAGTACACTACAGAGGAATTGAGTTTTCTATTTTTCAATTAAATTAATTTTGACAGAAGATGGACTCTGCCTAATTTTCATGGAAAAATAATTTCCAGCATTTCCTTGTGTTTGGGTGTAAAATCTTATTTTCTACAGTGTGTGTCTGATGATTCATTTACCTGCAGTCACGTACCAAGAATGTACTCATACAAATATTCACCGCTGCTCTGGCCCGGTCTCTCCCACTAGACCAACCTTGTCCCGAGTTGTCCATCATTGGAACTTTCAAGTGAATTAGGGTGCCAGGGGCACAGGAAAGCACCTGCCTATAGGTTATCTAAGCCAATAATATGTTACACAGTCTTACTACAGAACAAGACACAAAATTGAGCTAGTATATCTGCATAGTAGCATAATTGGTTCTAAAATGCCTTCTGCCACTCAGCTTGAATTATTCCTATCCTATTGAGAGACTGCCAAAACTCTAAAACTTGAGGATTCGTTTGATGTAACATAACCTCTCTGTTGAAAATAAAATTTCTCTTGAAGAATTTTAGTATTTTCCATCATTCACAAATGTTTAATTTGTTGAATCTGGTTATATTCCTTCTAATACTTATCTGAGAAAAATATCAGGGGGAAAAATGAATAGGCTTAACATGGGAAAAATGAATAGGCTTAACGAAGTAGTGCTGATAGTCTATTGGCAAAGTACTAACCCAAAGTGTAGTGGTTCCAACACATCAACCACTCCACAGAAGGACAATGCAGCAACAACTTCCTTGAAGATTACAGCCTTGGAAAGCCTGCAATTGTCAGTGAAAGCAATGGAAGGTTATATGAGGCACTTCTACTCTGCTCACAAGTATGTTAGGAGTTACAATCACTTAGAGACAAGGGCTCTTTTTAAGGACAGTGCATAAATTTGAATATTTTATACATTGAAATAAAGAATACGTTATTTGAAAACAAAAAAATCAGTTGTCAGAAAATGATTAATAGCAAATTCATATATGGAGTAGAACTAGATTGTGAGGCCTTTCTTGCAGGGATCCTCTACTTAATTGAACAGCTGAGAACTAAATAAATTACACTACTCAAGAAAAAAGATGGATTTGTTTTTGCTGTTAGGGACCATGGAGTTGGTTGAGATTTATATTGTCCTATTGCACAAGAGAAGAAAGCACTGTTTGGTTCTGTGATAATCTCACAATTGTTGTGATGTTTGATACCTTTGTCACAGTCCCTAACCCTATGTCAACATAATAGAGGGCCCTAGAATAGGTTCTCTAGAGAAACAAAAACACTGCATATATGTACGCATGTAATTCCCTCTCTGCATGTATATGCATAATTCCCTCTCTGCATGTAGGTATATATGCATAATTCCCTCTCTGCATGTAGGTATATATGCAGAAAGGGAATTATATCAAGAAAATGGCTCACACAGTTGTAGAAATGCCCACGTTCCAGATGTATACTGGCAGCTTCTCTTAACTTCCATCGTTGCAGGGACTGATGACCCCCACTGATAGGAAGAGGGTAAGCTTGTAAACTTTTGTTTGCAGAGGTTCATGGATTGGGTTAATAGGTTAGGTCCAAATAATCGGAGGTCAATGAGCCATATGTACGATTCAGGTCTAGCATTAACAAGCAATCTTTTCAACAGTGTCAACTTATATTGGAAGTAAGCCAATATTTTTTTCAAATGAAAACTTCCTTCAACTGAGTACATGAGGGGTGAACCTGAGTGAATGTGTTTATTCTACCCTAATCATACAGTTTATTGACTGCTTATAATGGACCCATTATGGACATGATTGCATTATGATCAATCATATGCTGGGGGATCACTAAGTCTTAACTGCCAAACCACTGGGAATCCTGATCTAACCAAGTTGAAACAAAACCTAACTAGTATTGTTTTCTTCTTTTTCATGGCCCTTTCTCCAGGGCCTGGTCCCTCTTTATAAAATGCCCAAAGTACATGAGATGAAATCTCACTATTTATGTTTCTAAGAGTATTCTGCCTGTGCTTTTTCAGACATGGACTTATTCATTCTTGTGGAAGCCCATGGTATGTTTAATAATCTTCTCCAACACCCATAATTCAAAGGCACACATTCTTATTCATTGTCACATGTGTGATCAACGTTGAAATTTTGACCCTTTTGATTTGATGTATTTTTAATTGCTTAGGAAAGCAATGTTGATAGCTATTGCCAGATAAGTTTTCAACTCTTAGCAACATCATACACAAGAGAGAAAGACTGCCTTTTTCAGCACCATCCCCATGATTAACTGTCGATTAAATCAAGAGGGTTCTCATGGACTGATTTTCAGAAGCAGATGACATGACCTTCTTCCCAGCCAAAATATGAGCTTGATTCTTTCCCATCTAAATTTTGATAGCATCTCAAGAAAAAAATGTGCCTCATTGAACACTAAGCACAGAAAAACTCCTGAGCTATGGGATGACATCAAGAACATCATTCATGAAGAAAACAAAGGCAGGGAAGAAATAAAAGATCAAAGTAGATAGTGGAAGATAATCTGAAATTTGATGTTAAGCAGAGAATATGTAATGGAAATGGAAGAAATGGTGAATTCAAAGAGCTGCATAGAAGATTCCAAAAGCGTGTGAATAAGAAAATGTGATGAAGAAAGCTGATGGTGCCTGGCTATCAAAAGATATAGCATTTGGGATCTTAAAAGCTTGAAGGTAAGCATGCAGCCCTCTAGCTCAGAAGCAACAAAGCCCACATGGAAGAACACACCAGCCTGTGTGATCACAAGGTGCCGAAGGGATCAGTTATCAGGCATCAAAGAACAAAAAATCATATCATTGTGTG
>NW_022107431.1:69741325-69745290 GCF_000313985.2 Echinops telfairi
AGGGAGGGGGGAAATGAGAACCTGATGCCAGGAGCTTAAGTGGAGAGCAAATGTTTTGAGAATGATGAGGGCAATGTATGTACAAATGTGCTTTACACAATTGATGTATGTATGGATTGTGATAAGAGTTGTATGAGCCCCTAATAAAACGATTAAAAAAAGAGCAGCTTAATAAGACAAAGTAAAATAATATAATGAAATGTGAAAAGATCTAGAGTTAGAAAATTTTAAAAGAGAACAATATACTCATCATGTCTTAAATGGAAAGAACTCAAGAAAAATATTCAAGCCTAGAGTTTCAGTCCTGAAAAATTCTATGGACAAAATATTTAAGGATGCAGGAAGAATCAAAAGAAAATGGAAAGAATACATAGCGTCACCGTACAGAAAGGAACTAGTCCATATTTAACCATTTCAGGAATACCACATGAATCAGCTTTACTGGTGCTGGAAGAATAAGTTCAAGCTGCACAGAAGTAGCCCCACACACGGCTCCTGGAATCAAGGGGCACTGGAAGCATCTATTCACCTATGCCAGGAAATATGGAAGACAGCTTGTTGGCCAGGTGAGATCTATATCTGTATCCATTCCAAAAAAGGTAATAAAAGAATGTCCAGATTATAGAACAATATCATTGATATCCCATGTAAGTATAATTTTGCTGATGACCATCCAACAATGTTGCAGCAATCCATTGACAGGTTAGCTGCCAGAGGCTCTGGTCAGTTTCAGAAGAGGACTTGGAACAAAGGATATCATTGCTAATGTCAGATGGACCTTGGCTGAAAACAGAGAATACCAGAAAGGTGCTTATTTATGTATTATTGACTAAGCCAAGGCATTTGACTGTGTAGATCATAACAAATTATATATAACCTTGAGAAGAATAGAAATTCAAGAATATTTCATTGAGTTTATGCAAAACCTGTACAATTTTCAAGAGGCAGTTGAGGGAACAGAACAAAGGAATGCTGCGTGGCTTAAGATGAGAAAAGGTGTTTGGCCGGGTTGTACCCTCTCATCACACTTATTCAATACGCATGCACAGCAAAAATGCAGAGAAGCTGAATTAGCTAAAGAAGAATTCAGAATCAGGATTAGAGGAAGGCTATGAACAACCTGTGATAAGCAATAAACACGATCTTGCTTGTTGAATGTGAGGAGGATTTGAAGCACATACTGATGAAGTTCAAAGGTTGCAGCTTTCCGTATGGATTATAACTCAATATAAAGAAGATACAAATCCTCACAAGCAGACCAATAGGTGACATCATGATAAATGGAAAAAGATTGAAATTCAAGGATTTAGTCTTGCTTGGATCTACAACCAGTGCTCAGGGAAGAAGAGTCCAGGGATCAAAAGGCCCATTGCACTGGGTAAACTTGCTGTCCAAACCTCTTAGGGTATTGATCAACAACGATGTTAGTTTTGGGACTCAGGTGCATCTGCTCCAGCTCAGGGTATTTTCAATTGCCTCCCCTGCATGTGAAAGTTTGACATTGAATAAGGAAGCCCATCATGACATGTCATGTCAAATTATCTTATTTCAAGAAAAAGGAGAGAAATCTGAAGGCAACTAGAGAAAAAAAAAATAGTTACCTACAAAGGAAAACTGACAGGAATTTGTTCAGACTTCTCAGCAGAAAGTATGCAGACAAGCACAAAACGGATTAACATACATAAAGTTTTGAAATAAAAAAAATACGGCCAACAGAGATTTCTATATACAGCAAAATTATCTCTCAAATATGAGGGAGAACTAAAGGTTTTTCCAATAGAAGTGAAAACTAAAGGAATTTGTAAAAACAAGACTAATATTATAAAATATATTAAATGAAACCCTGTGGAAAGTAAATCAGTAACAACAGTAAATAAATCTGATAGTATCAGACAGGACACCACCCCCCAGAAACAAGTACAACAAAAGCAACAATAAAAGCAACACAGAAAGAGAGGAGGGAAAAATACACCAATAAAACCACACAAAAAAAGGGAAAAAGGAACTAACATAACTCATCAAAAGACAACCTGCTTATATCAATGACTCCAAATGTCAAGGAATTAAATTAACTAATCAAAAGAGAGAATAGAAGACTATATTAGAAAACAAGACCCATCTATATGCTGCCTAAATGAGACTCACTTAAAACTCAAAGACAAAAGTAGACTAAAAATCAAAGGACTGTAAAAAATCTATCAAGCCAATCACAGCCATAAAAAGGCAGGCAGAGAAATATTAATCTCTGATAAAATCGACTTCAAGGTGATTAACACAATGAGAGATGAGATTGAACACTAAATAATGATTAAAAGAACAGCATGCCACAAGCATATAGCTTTAATAAACATACACATCCAATGAAAGACCCCCCAAATATACATCAGGCAAATGTTCCCAGATTTGAAACTGTACATAGTTTGACAATAAGTGAGCAACTTCAACACGCAACTCTTAAAATAATTAAATTCTACAATTTTTACTGAAAGTGATACATACCATTTGTTTCTTATGTAATGAACATTTTCCTAAAATTAAAATATCAAAACATTCTTTAGATTAATATCCATGGCCTTTCTACACCACAGATTTTTAAAAATCTTTATGACTACAATAGTGCATAGTAAGAAAAGTGACAAATACAACTATATTAAATGAATGTATACAGATGCTAACAGAGATGAAAATACTCAACTTCTTACACTTGTCATCAGTAAAACTTTCTTTGGCTTTGCATCTCTAAATGAAAGCAAAGAAAAATAACAAAAATAAACTGTAGCAAGTAATTTACATAAGAGTGCAGTAAGATAAGACTGCTTAGAGTATTGATAGAAATGAAGACAAATACCTTTGGGGAAATAATTGTGCAATTCATGGTTACTCCATTTAGTGTTAACACCTAACAATGTGAAAATGTAAACATATTTGTTTTGGAAAATTTTCTTAAAGAGGGAATTAGTAGATAGGTGATTGATCGATAGATAGATATTAAAATTGAGTAACAATGTGAGTCTAACATCTTCCAGGAAATGGAGAGAAATAAAAAGATAAAAATTAGTAAGCAAATAGCGTTGGTAAGAATACTCTGACATTTTAAAACAGATCACAAACCTAAGACATTGAACAATAACTATTGAATGGATGTGAGAAACAACATGGCCAAATGCACATAGAATTGAAGAGTAGTTGCAAAAGTTAGACACCGTGAAAGAATTTCTGAGGGCTGTGTTATAAAAACCCCATACAGCTGTGCTTCATTGAAACCTCATTTGCAAGAATGTATCCTGTATTCGGCTGCATTCTCAGAAGAAGCAAACCAGTGGAGCTTGTATGTATACAGAAAGGGAATTATATCAAGAAATAACACAGTTTTAGAAGCGGGTAAGTCCTATCTACTTCAAGTCCAGTGGTTGGATTCAGCCAATTCACACTTTTTTTTTCATCCTCAGGTGCAGATACCTTAATTTTTTGTTGACTTTAGCGAACCAGTTGTTAAAATGGCACTTGTAATCACAGTTCTCTCTCAGGTAGACAGCTGGGCAACCACCCATTCTGGAAATCACATATTTACGTTTCTTACTCTTTTTCATATTCATCTGCACAATAAGATAGTCTAAGTGCCCATAGTAATGTTCATTCTGTTTGTAGGTATAAAATAATTAGATGAAGTCTGAAATATTTATTTGCTCATTTCATAAAACTCATACTTCTGATGAAACACATTTTTATTATTGTGTTTGCTACTTCAGTAACCAAAGAGTAGGGTGGCAGGTGGACATTGGGCCTGCTCGTGTGCACTCCCGTATTACAAGAGCACCTTGCTCAGCTAAACGGTCATTTCATGATACTTACCTTCCCGGCATGATCGCTGAAGACAGACGTGTGCATAAGCAAATGTGGTGAAGAAAGCTGATGGTGCCCGGCTATCAAAAGATTTAGCGTCTGGGGTCTTAAAGGCTTGAAGG
>NW_022107431.1:69746616-69754391 GCF_000313985.2 Echinops telfairi
AGAATATACCGAGTGAGGGCATCAAATAAGAAGCAACATGTGTATATCTTAAATAACAGTTTTATTGTTTTTGACAGGTTTATTAAATATTTAAAACTTTCTTATAACCATCTAGTTTGTGTACCTCTTTTATTGTTCTCATTTAAGTATTGACTTTATGAAGTAATAAATTACCTTTTGTCATACATTTTTAATACTTAAAATGTTCATTAGGGCAGTGAACTGGTTGTTAAATTATTTGAATCCCACCACTGTTCAAGTCCACGGGTCAGACGGAACCTGAAGATGTCTACTGACTCCTACAGCTGCAGGAGCTGATGAAAAGGAGGCAGGAAGATGAAGTGGGAAGACCACAGGCTGGTGGATGCAGAACTGAATGAACCCAAGGTTGTCAGTGGTCTACTGATGGCTTCTGGGGTTTTAGACCGATGTAACAAGAGACCCGTAAACCAAATAAAGGATCCACATGCAGCAAGCAGTCGAAGTGAGCAAGCTTCCACACACTGTCAATGTACACTATGAGTAGGCTGCATCCTGAGTGAGACCTCCCTCAATTATATCAAGGTGGTGACCAGATTGAGTAGGTCTATTCTCCCTGCAACTGCTTAGCTGCTTCACAAAAGATCCCATCGTGGAGTTGTCCACACTATGTTAGATCATAGCGTGGGAGAATACTGGTCCATCCAAGTTGACATAAAACTTAACTATCATACATCTCCTAAAATAATCTAAAGCATTGAGGCATATTTCAAAGTCTTTAAAATATATTGCATTTCAAGACAATTAAATCGGCTCTATGGCAATAATCAGTATCTGTATATGGCACCTGTGCTATTCTCTGGGTTGTGAGAATGGTTGATCCCTAGGTTCCTAGATGAAAAATTGGTCATTCAAACACACCCTAATTTCATGTGTATGCAGAAAAAAATATCTTATTTTTCCTATCATACTTGACTATTACTGAACAATGTTGCTTTACGTTTAATTTTACTCCAAATAGTTCTGTAGATAATTCTCTTTCATTAAAACTACCCAGAAAGCTATGCTTTTTGCACAATTATCTTCTCTTCATTATTCTTTAGTCTTTTTTTTTAAACCTGTCTTTCTGACCTTCCTCCACCCTCACCTCAGGGCAAAACAACAACAACAACAAAAAACCTGGGCAATTCCATGCCATCTTCACATGGTATTTCTTGTTCTTTAAGTTGCCCTAAGCAGCAATAACAATAACAACAATATAAACCTCTAAATGATTGCAAATCACATACAAGCCTTTATTAAGTGCAATTAAGCACAATTCACTATGACCACTGGGTCATTCTCTTTTCAGTAAGTAACATTAAGGCTAAAGAGATGGCTGGAATTCATTTAACAAAATCAAGGATTGCTAACATATCATCCTTAAAAAATGTGCTCTAACAGATAGATGTTCAATAGGTGTTAGACAGGGCAAATCCACACCTATGCCCTTATCTTGAATGCTTGCACAGACAGAAAAAAATTTTTTTTGAAATGCTTTTTCTGGGCGTTTGGTGAAGACCAAAGTCATTGTTATACATTTTCTATTCTTTGACAATACCTTATTAGCAAACATTTTATGTTGCCATCATCATAGCTATGCATTAGAAATAAAATTATTCTTCATTTTTCTCTTTCTATTCCACAAATAAAACCCATTTACTCAGTAAATCCTGTAAAGGTTGACTTTCTTTTTCTTTTTATTTCATATTGTGTTACTCACTTAAGTTTAATGAAATTTAGTCAGACGTAAATTGATTGAAAGCTTTCAGGAGCTGAATATGTAAAGAAAAGTGGAACTTTTGAAACAAATAGCTACTGTGCATTGTGCTTGTTAAGCTCAGCACTACTCAAAGTGTATTTAATGTAGTCGTTTATTTAATAATCTGGGAGATATAAATACTATATCATTCCTTTTTCATAAATTAAGAAATCTGCAACAGATTTCTTTGTTTTACTTCTTTGGATTACTAAGTAATCCAAATGCCACACAGAAAATAAATGTCAGAGATTATTTTAAATCTAGGCATTCTGGCTTCCATGTCAATCATTAACTTGTATGTGAATGTGTGTTTTGAGCAATGAGTAAAGCTATCATCTATATGAGATACATATATTTATGAGAGACAGTTTTCATTTTTAAAAATATCAAATAGAGAAAAAACAAGACATAATGGATTTAGCTCAATAATACATATTTTTATTTTAAATTAAAATTAAAATTTATAAGAATGATGGCTTCAGGTATTAAGCCATTTTTCTAATAACAATGTTCAAGCTGTGGTCTTTTAAATCTTTTTATTGCATGTAAAAGCTGAATGTGGTATTTGTATGATTATTTGTCAATTTGAGGATTATGAGTGAAGGGGTGGAGTCTAGCCTGTCAATCATTGTATAGCCAATGAGGCCTCTGTGGGAATGTCCTTCCCCTGAGGATTCTGGGGAAACTCCGGAATTACCTCCTTGGAGACTGGAGAAAGTCTTTCCTTCAGTTCACTCCTGGGAAGACATTGCAGCTGAAGAGACAGACACATGGAACTACCCTAGTGCCCTGAGCCAGACAAGCCACATGAACCTACCCTGATGCAACCAGACCTCTGAAGCTGGAGAAGCTACGTAGTGACCCCTGCCAGGGCTGAGATGCTTACAATGCCACTGGATCCAAAGACTTTCTACCCACTGGCCTGTGATCATCCTGCAATTGGTGCCATTGCATGTGTTATGTGAGTCTGAAGAGGACTTTATAGATTGGTATTGGACAGATGGGCTATTATCAGACTTATGGGTTTGGAATTGACTGATCTGGGATGCTATCTTAATGTACAATTGCCATTTATATAAAACTCTCTCTTATACAAATATGAGTTTCTATGGATTTGTTTCTCTCGTCTACCCAGACTAACACAGCGAACAACAAAAAAGAAGGAATTTTGATGGATTTGAATTCTTGTGTTAACGAACAATATTGAATAAATGAGGGATCCAGAGCAATGAACAAATAAGTTTTAGAAGAACTACCACCAGAAAGCTAGTTAGAAGTGAGGCTGGTGAGTTTGGGTTGCTTACTTTGGCTATTGCTCAGGAGCGCATACCCACACCAGTAACAGCAGCATCTACACGGTCTGCTGACCAGGTCCCTAATATGTATGTTTTGTATAATTTCCCTAAGTATCACACATATTCAATTGCCTGAAAAGTATTATTACTCTGACTTTTCAGATAACAAGAAGAAGTTTCAGGTACCTAAGTTTAAGTCTTTTGTCCACTCCTAAGTAGTTAAATCCATTCAAACAGTCATGTAAAATCATTTTAAATAATAATTGTGCTATGTTTTAGAGTACATTTGGAAAAATGAATGATAGTGCCAAGAATCACATATGAGGTATAAATTCCTCTCCCTTCTTTTTTTAATTTATGGCAAAGGTAAATAGTAGGGAAAAATAACATTTTATTATGTGGTCAAATTTGATTGGTTTATGGACTATTTATATGGAACATGGGCCAACTACATCCATGGACTAAATATATTAATGTTCAGGAAGTACTATATTTATATACGGAACCCATGCCGTTCTTAAAATATACATTTCATCAATGTTCAGTGGCAACAGGGGGAGTGATGAAGGTGGTGATGACTTAGGAAGAAGTAGTGCGAGTCACATGGTCTGGTGACTGTCAGCCTAAGATGAGCTGCGAGGATCCATTTGCCTGCTGTGGGTCATGAAAGGAGGTGGTCTGTAACTGGGGTTCTATTCCAAATTTACAGTGGAAAGGCAGCTGTCTGACTAATTTAAACCATAGCAACCAACAGCTTAACAAACACTATGATCAATAACCACTTATGTTTTGGGGTCTGTGAGAATCAATTCAAATAGATGTCAACCGCATGATATTAAATGCGCGAGAAAAATAAAACCCACAATATAGAAAGATAATTTATTATTTAATAAATCAAGTGATTAAACCAAAGGGGTAAATTATCCTTATATCAAACAATCGTCTCAAGTCAGAGTGTATCACTATATACAGATGTGCTTTAAGGGTTTTAAACTGTATGCTTGATTTATGAGACTTTTCTTTTGCTATATGGATTAAAAATATATCACGCTCTAGATACAATTACAAACTCAGAGACCAAAATCTACACAGCAAACATTGATAGAACTAAATAGAGTAGTAATGAATAGCTCTGCAACATGTGAACAGAACTTCTTAACAGAAAAATTAGGATTTTCCATATAAAAAAGCTTGGAGATAACCTCACCTCTGAGACATTTAACATGAATTATACATGGATGTCTGCATATAAAAATGTGTTCTGAAATGTTTGCTAAAATATTTTGAAAAAGAAAAATTCATATCTTCAAAATATCTGTGAAAATTTCTATGAAGTCTTACATTGTCAACCCTCTAAATTGTCCTCACACCTTTCAAATCTGGGTCCTTTCATTTTCATTTTTGAACTTCCACTCTTCCCAAGCCATCCTCTGGCTTTGCACTGTCCAACTGGCTGTCCCGGTATATATATTAGCTCCCATTGCAAAGAAAAAGTCTGCTGACATTGAGGTGATTCTCACTCAGAGGGACCCCATAGGACAGGAAGGAACTGCCCCTTTGGGTTTCCAAACCTTGAAATCTTGTAAAGGCTACCGAGCGACTGGTGGATTGGAACAACTGACTTTATGATTGTCAGCTCAATGTGTAACCAGCAGCCACCACAGCTCCATCTACAGCTTCCCTTAGAAGTCTCTTAATAGTGACTTCTGTCATGTGGCAAATTTCAGATCAATTCAAGTATCCTTTATTGTATCCTAATAGGCTTTACTCCTGGCGATGACCCCTGTTTTCAAGACTGTCAATCTTCAAGGAGTAGAAAGCCTCATCCTTTCCTGCGGTAAACTGGTGGTTCCAAACTGCTGACCTCGAGGTTTGCAACCCCTTAGGGCACCATGAGTCAGAATTGTCTGGATGGCAGTGAGTTTGGTTTTGGAATAGTCTCCAGGCATATTTTGTTTGGGGAAACAATACTGTATTGTAAAATATTAATCAGTATATTAATGTTTGAAGCATATCAAGCGAATACTTTTATGAAATTACGCAAACACATGTCTTTGATCCAAGACAAACTCCAGCAATTTTGATTTCATTAGACAGAAAAAAAAAGATACCAGACCCTTAGATTCTTCAACAACTGAAGATAGGTCTGGCTAATAAATGGGATCTATAATTCAGAGGAAGTACAGGTGAGAAAGCTCTTTCAACAAAACCTTGGGACTTGCCATCCTGAATTCAAGGGCCCCTAAATCCAAACTCATTGTTGCCAGATCTTTCTACTGTAGTGTGGCTGGTGAATTTGCAGCGCGCATCTTTCAGTTGGCTTAGCACTCGAGCACTTAGTCTTGTGCCACCACGGCTCC
Organism: Echinops telfairi; assembly: GCF_000313985.2. Lineage (NCBI taxonomy): Eukaryota > Metazoa > Chordata > Mammalia > Afrosoricida > Tenrecidae > Echinops > Echinops telfairi. Next base: position 69,752,052 of record NW_022107431.1, read on the forward strand.
TTTCCATGAGCATCTCAATCTGCTGAGTCATTTCCAACTTAGAGCCGTCTTCTAGGACAGGGGAGAACTACCTCGTGTAGGTTTCCAAGACTATAGCTATCTCGGGGAGTAGAAATCTTCATCTTTCTCCCAAGGACTAACTAGTTGTTTCAAACCATTGACCTGGTGGTTAGCAGTCGAGTGGGTTACCCATGACACCACCATGGATCAGACAGAGTACATAGCAGTAGGTAAAGATTATAAAAGGTAACAATAAACCCTCACCTTTAAAAACAATAGCAGTAAAATATCATACACAAACGTATTCCTTTCTAGTTTTAATCTGAATCAGTGTTATTAATAACAATGGTGTTTTGTTTTTCTTTTAAACCTGAAAGCTATTTCTTTGGGCCGGAACCACAGAAGCTTCCAGTGTGCTGAGGCGCACAATCACCTGTTCCTGTGTCCAAGACTGTAAGCTGCACAAGACTCTGATCCTGAAGAGATGAAATGATGAGAGGTCTTTACTATTCTTCAATGAGAATGAAGCAGGACTGCCTGGTATAGTTTGTGACTCCAGAAAAGGATTATTGATTCGATGAATGTACACTGTTGAGATGCTAAGGAGGACTACATGCTTGCACATAGGTCTACTAGAAGTGAGAACAATCAGTCAAAGTAGAGTAGCAGAGAACACGGGTAAGTTGGCCCAGTACTAAGTGGTGCGATGCAAAGAGGCACAAACGTTTGGGAAAGGCCGCATGTACAAGGATAACAGTGAAGCCTGTTGAGATTAGTTGCAGCAATCAGACAAGTGCTGAAGCTCAAGTTCCTTAGCAGTAAACCAGCAAAGCCAGTGTGTGGCTTAAAAATCAGTAATTAAATGTTACAACACCAGAGAGAATAATTGCCTCAAACTATCCTTGGCTATCAAGGATCCCTGATGATGCGGGGTGATAGGTATTGAGTTTCTGAGCATGGTCCATAGTTTAAGCTCATCAACTGTTCCACTGGGGAAAAATAAAGCTATTTGCTCTTGTAAGATTTAAGATTTATACTACAGAATCTCTGCATAGTGTCACTTTAGCAATGGGAAGCGACTCGACTAAATACACACACACACACACACACACACACACACACTGTATATACTCGTGTATAAGCCAAGTTTTTAAGCACATTTTTAATGCAGTTTTTGTGGAAAAAATAGGTGCCTCGGCAGATATTTGGGTCAGCTTATACTCAAGTATATACGGTATATATATATTAGGAAGAAAGTCTGATGATTAAGGAAGACAACAACCATGACAATAAATTATAATTATTTTAAAAAGAAATACATCTGTTTATTTCTTGATCCTTCTGAGGTGTGTGTGTGTGTCATTATTATTACATTTCTATAATGTGACTTTAAAAATCTCTTTTATTAAAAATGGGTGATATGTAAGCAAATCACCATCATGTAGCCTAGGCTGTGAGGTTTTAACAAGGTTTCCAGGAATAACTCAGCGACATACTTACGTAAGTACTGCTCTGAGTCTGAATGAAGCCTAAATGTAAGTTCTAGAAGTATAAGGCAGTATTAATTCTACTAGCCACCAATTCTACAATGCCTGGCATAGCACCTGGTATTCAAAAACGTGTATTAGATATCCAGGATCTAGAATATGACAATCAGATGTACTTCTTGGATGAGATAAGCCTTACATAGTCTCACTATAAAAATCCATAAATCCACAGTAATTTAGTATAAAGCTACATACAGCCATGGACATGTAATGAATATTAGCAAGGTAATTATGATTATCTTTTGAATATACCAAAAATAACAAAAAGATTATATGTAACTTACCATATTTTACATTTCCAATTAATTGCTATCATAATAACATCCCCATTTCACTTCTAGATGCTTGCCAATGCCAAATAGCCTTATTTTGCAATCTATCATCAGGAACAATAAGAAACACAGTTCCCAATCAATAAAGATAATCAAAATTAGTGCTTAATATCAATATGCTATAAGGATGAAAGGGATAACATTAGATGTTTGTTTTGTAGTCTCCAGGTGGCAATGCTTCTTACATAAAAAGAAAGTATTATTATCAAAACACAAAGTATTGCTATTCAAAAACACATAAATGACCTAATTCTTCATATCAAACAAAAATTCAAATATGTGCCATAGAATTAATACAATAGAAATAGCAATGGTGATGAAACATACAACTTTCTTCTAGTTCCTAAATGCTTCCCCACCCCCCACCTCCCCCACTATCATGATCCCAATTCTACCCTACAAATCTGGCTAGACCAGAGGATGTACACTGGTACAGATAGGAACTGGAAACACAGGGAATC
>NW_022107431.1:69755757-69757320 GCF_000313985.2 Echinops telfairi
AATGAATGTACAAATGAGCTTTACACAATTGATGTGTGTATGGATTGTGATAAGAGTTGTATGAGCCCCTAATAAAATGATTAAAAAACAAAAAAACAGAGAGGCCTGGAGGGGACACTGGGAAGATGAGGTGGAAGAAAAGACAGAGGCATCTCATGGGACATAGAGGGGCATGTTTTCATATTAAAGGAAAACTTTCTATTGAAGAACAACAACAACAAAAAGATAAAATAAATACCCTTATTTCACCTGAAATTGAAGGCCATGTTAAGGGTAAGCGATGTTGAGTACATCTTTATTATTCTACTACTCATTGCCATCCAGGCGATCCTGGCTCACAGTGATGCTGTATGGCAGGGGAGAGTGGCCTCAAGTGGGTTTCTGAGCTGATGACTTCGCAGAGTTAGAAAGCCTCATCTTTCTCCAGTGGATTGGTTGGTGATTTTGAACTACTGCCTCCGTTGTTAGCAACCTGATAAGTAACAACTATGCCACCTGGTCTAGCAATGTTAATATGATGGGATGTCTACCAATAAAATGTTTTCACTGTTAGGCTTAGATAGTAATAAAAATATACCCTTATGCTATGTAATTAAAATAATGCATATCATATCAGACACCTTAAATTGATCTTGTCTTGTATTTCAAAGCAAGGCTTTGGCGGGGAAGTACTACATCCCTGTTAGAATTCACCATGAAAATGATAATCAACAAATCAGATGGACCTCAAATCAGACGGACCTCACAGGAAGCCAACAATTATTTTAGACTAAAAAGTCAATAGGAATAATGGATGGTTTTGAAATGAAATGTATATTGAATATTTAGTGCTAACAAATTAACATACATGAAGTTGTAAGAATAAATAAAATAACTCAAACAGGGTACATTTGGAACACTGAATAGGGCGGCACTTAAAAGCACCTCTCAGTAGATATGAGTTAATAGCTACGTGGGAAATGGTCTGTTTCTCCCGTGATAGGGCTATCTGAGAGATGGGCCAAATAAAGTCATGAGAATTAAAGAGGGAAATAACATTTACACCAAACCTATCTTCAACGTTGTCAATATTGATACTAAAATCACATAAGATTAATAGGCTGTGTGATTCCAGAGAGAATTGAGAAAGAAAATCTATAAATTCATTAAGAAAACTTGTGGTTTCTCAAAGAGGTCTGTAAATTAAAAGTGTTGCTAAGGCTGTATGTTAAGAGCACATACATAGAGACAAAATTGAGGTGTTTTGATTGTGTAGCAGAATACATTAAAAAAGATTTAGCAGTAACCTTTATAGCTTAAAAACAAATCTTCACCATATAAGTTAGGGCTATAAGAAGATTGATGAAGCCCAAAATAAGATTTTAATTGCATAGTAGCCCTATTATCCAATTTAATCCAATCCATTTTTAGAATGTAGAATTTACCGCTGACTGCAGTGGTGGGAGTATTCATTTGTTTTAATATTTCATTATACCACATTACCAAAAAATTTACATACAAAAATTTTGAAATGTCTGAGTATATGCATCTTGAAATGCACAATAATGTACAAATATATCTAAA
>NW_022107431.1:69758692-69760474 GCF_000313985.2 Echinops telfairi
GTAGCAAAATCACAGTGATGAAGTAGCAACGAAAATCATTTCATGGTTGGGGGTCACCACACCATGAGGACCTGTCAGAAAGGGTCGCGGCCTGAGGAAGGTGGAGAACGACTCTCCTAAATGAATTACGGAGCACATGGCTTCATCACAAAGAATCAAGTACAGACGGGGGACAACTCACTGCAAGAGCGACATTGCCAGGGAGGGGTGGATGAGTAACTGTCTATAATATAAACTTAATTTAAAAGTGACATTAAAGCATCAGACACAGGTATCGCTCAGTGAGGAATTTGGCTCAAAAAGAAAACACAGTGTGTGGGAAAAGATCTTTCGGTATGATTTTGAAGTTCTGATCTCAGCTCTTGTCACTGTTTTGGTTAATTAACTTGTCATCTCTGGCCTTCGGTTGCCTCTTCGACAAACGAGGAAATGGAGGTGATGCTCTGAAACTTAGGATTTCATGAGACAATTTTGAAGAGAGAAAACCAAAATCAACAATGCCTGAATGTGGTGAAAGGGCCCACAGGCAAACTGCTGGGGAAATAAAGTGTCCTTACCCCAGCCACAGCAACAATCGATAATAATAGCATATAAAAATAAAAACTAATATCATTAAGATAAAAATTTGACTATACAAAAAAGAAAAACACAAGATGGACAAAGATTTGAACTCCAAAATAATTTTGGTATTTTAGACTACAGTTTTCTCAATGTGGGTCTTGTCTTATTATATAATTAATATGAATATTTAGTTTCATACACGCAGATTCTTTATGTTACAGAAGGAAGTAACCAATGATGTAATCTTCATCAATACATAAAAAAAGGACTAAGTTTTGCACATGCCATAAAGAAAAACTCTTTCAGTGGCCTATTCATCTACTTTTCCTTGAAGTAAATAATTAACAAACCAAAAAAAATCTGACACTTGCTCTTACCTACTAGAAAATCAATATGAGAAAATGCAAAGGAATTTCTCATTGTTTATTCTAAACTTGACATTTAATAAAAGTAATTTTTCAAATTAAGTATCACAAGAGAGTTTATATTTAAAAGATGATCAATTATAAAGACATCACTTTGTTTCAAACTACATGGGAAATGTTCCTAGTTTCAGTTTGTCGTAGTTTTCCTAGTTTCCTCGTTTTCTTAGTCACAGTTATTTTTAATTATATATATATGAACATTACTCCTGTAACAGAGATTCATAACCACATAAGGAAATGGTTAGATTTGATGTCAACTTTTACTTGTGTGGAGGGAGGGGTGGGTACACCCATCAAGCAGGTCACCTCCTGATGATGGCTCCTTGCAAGGGCGGCCTTTGTATCAGCGTGACATGGAGAACTGTTCTCTCTCTTGCCCTGTTTCCATTGCCTTCCTCTTGCCCAGATGGCACATATGGTTCTGAGGTTGGAAGTGCCTGCAACCTTCTGACTTGGGAGATGTAGCAGCCCTGCAATGTCCCTGCAGACCGTAGTTTCACATGACTCGGCACCTCCAGGCCTGTGATCTCCCGTGTTCCTCTTTGTCTTTCTGCTTCATCCACCAGCCACTGGGTGACTCTGAAGAGGACTCTGGCTAACATCAGACCCAGGGACTTGAGTTAGACTGGGTTTTGCAGCCTTCTTGCTATAAATTTCTTTCTTGATATAAAGTTGCTTCTTAAACATATATGGGTGCCACTGGTTTGGTTCTCTAGAAATCTCAGCCTAACACACATAGCTACTTTATAAAAAAGCACCTGCACGTTTAAAAATAATTCTGAATATATATATATTC
>NW_022107431.1:69761247-69772059 GCF_000313985.2 Echinops telfairi
AGGCAATATGACAAGTCTTGTTTCAAGTTCATAGAAGAGGAGCTAAATTAGCCAGATGCAAAATCCAGACTTAGCATAAAGCAAGCAAGATCCATCACACAATCTATTATATTAGAAACAAGGCATATCCCTAAGGAAACATCCATTCATTTTATTGGATCAGGACTGGGATCTGTGTAAGGGTGTCACATGCCACCCTAATCTTCTCACAAATGATTGACATTTCCTAGAAGACCCCATTATGGAGGTAATTATATTTTATTTGATAACATGATGAGGGATTACTAGTTTTTAACTGGCAAATCACTGAGCCTGGCCCAGTCAAGTTGACACAAAACTTAACTACACAAGAAATTTCCTTGTGGTGTGTCCTGGGGCACCTTTTATCTCACAAGAGAAAAGGAGAGAAAAGTGAGGAAAAAATTGCACTACGGTTTGCCACACACACAGTTGGGTGAAACACCAAGGGAGTGTAACTGGGCAGGAAGAGAAGCAAAGTAACCAAGTCCCCAAGGATTCCTGAAAATAGACTTCTGACTTGGGGCTTGGCATCTCATCAGACTTGATCAGAAAACATACATAAGGGTCAGAAGACAGACCTGGAACTATCTGATTTTGAGTTTTCTTGTTTTGTTGGTTTGTTTTATGATGCTTTGTTTCTTGTTTTTCATTTTCTTTCACCCTATGTCTATCTATATAAGGTAGGCAGCGTGAACAATCCAAAAGAGAAAACAATGGAATCGGTGGTACCAGGGCCCATGGGAAGGAGGTGGGGTCAATTAGGAGGAGTGGGGAGCCAACAAACAGATATAAGGGAAAAGCAAGAGATTGAATATGGATGGCAAGGAGGGTGTATAATGCCGGGTGGGATTTGATCATGAGCAATGTAGTAAAAAAACAAAAGAGCAATGTAGTCGAGAGGAAATACTGAGAGCCAAATGGAAGGTGAGCATGATCGTGGGAGATGAGGAAGGTGAAAGGAAATAGAGGGGAAAAATAGGAGGTAAAGCTATTTATAGAGGTATAGGCATGTATATATGTAAATATATTAGCTTACAATGAAAGGAATAGAGGTCAATGTATATAAATTTATATGTTAATGGTTAAGATAGTAGATAGACTTTAGGCCTCTACTCAAGGCCTCCCTTGACACAAGAACATTTTGTTCTGATAACCTGGTATTCTTTGATACTCACCTTCCCAACATGATCGCTGAAGACAAAATGGGTGGATATGCAAATGTGGTGAAGAAAGCGGATGGTGCACAGCTATAAAAAGATATAGCTTCTGGGGTCTTAAAGGCTTGAAGTTGAACAAGCAGCCATCTAACAGGGAAGCAAATAATCCCACATGGTAGAAACACACCAGCCTGTGTGGTTATGAGGTGTCGACAGGATCAGGTATCAAGTATCAAAAGATCCAAAGCAAACAACTATATGGATGAGAACTAGGGGGGTTGTAGTGGAGATTCAAAGCTCATCTGTAGACAATTGGATATCCCCCAACAGACGGGTTTTAAGGAAAGGATGATTCAACCAAGGTGCAGTGTAGCACCAATGAAACACACATCATTCCTCTAGTTGCTGAATGCTTCCTCCCCACCCCCACCCCCACTACCATGACCCAGTTCTACCTTACAAATCTTCCTAGAACACACATTGGTACAGATAAGAGCCCTTGACACATGGAACCTAGGACAGTAGTGGGAGTAGGGATATCATGAGGGTAGGGGGATGGTTGTGGAGGGGGAAAGGGGAGAAAGGGGGAACTCATCACAAGGTTGGATATATAGCTCGCCCTCCCAAGGGAATGAATAACAAACGTATGGGTGAAGGGGGACAACAGACAATGTAAGATATGAAATAATAATAACATTATATAATTGATCAAGGATTCATGTGGGTTGGCGAGTGGAGGAGGTGTGTTAGTCTGGGTTGACTAGAGAAACAAATTTGATAGACACTCATATGTGTATAAGAGACTTATACACAAGAGCAATTGAATATTGAGAAAACATCCCAGCCCCATCCAGATCAAGTCCATGAGTCCGATATTAGCCCATATGTCTGATCCCAATCCATAAAGTCCTCTCCGGACTCATGAAAAACATGCAATAATGCCAAATGCAGGAAGATCACAGGTCAGTGGTGGGAAGTCTTGTGGATCCAATGGCATTATAAGCATCTCAGTGCTGGCAGGGGTCTCCATGTGGCTTCTCTAGCTCAGGGCACTAAGGTACTTCCTTGCGTCTTGTGAGCTGCAATTGCTCCTAGAAAGTGAGCTGAGAGACAGTGTGTGTTTCCCTCCTCCTAGGAGGATTCTCTGGAGCTCTGGGAATCCTCAGGAGAAGGCCATGCCCACACAGAGGCCTCATTGACTGTGACCCAATTGACTGGCCAGACTCCACCCCTTCACTCTTAAACCTCAAATTGACACCAGATTACGTAACTACCACAGGAGGGAAGGAGAAAAAAGAGGAGCTTATACCAAGGACTCAAATAGAAAATGTTTTGTAAATGATGATGACAATATATGTACAAATATGCTTGATACAATTGATGTACGGATTTTTAAAAAAGGACAGGGGGCTTTATTATCATAAAGAGAGAAAAGGCAGGAATGGGGCTCATGCTTTGTACCCATGTTCCTATGCTGGAAAGCATCTAGATCCAAGGAAGGTTGATGGCAAGAGACATGAAGCATTCCGAAGAACGCTGGGCATACAGATGTTGGAAGGAATTGAGGGACTTTCTCCAGAGTTGACAGAGAGAACACTTTGCTCTAGGGATAAAACCCTGAATTTGGACTTTAGGCTTCCTAAACTATAAGAGAATAAATTTCTTTTTGTTAAAGCCATCTGCTTGTGGGATTTCTGTTGTAGCAGCACTAGATTGATTAAAACTTATTATACCCAGTCAGATTCATCATTATATTAATTTACCATACTCATTTTCTCTCTTTACTCAAGCAAAAGCTTTTATTATTAATCTATAAAAACACAAGCCCATTCCTTGTAAAATACTATAATTAATGTTTATTCTTGAAGAATTGTACTAGTCTATAGATAATATTATTTCAATAGTACCACTGACAATAAGCTACAAAAATACTATAAAGGATGCACATTTCAAAATGTATAAAGAACTTTGCCTTTATCCCCTTTGTAGTTTATAATTATTGCCACTGGCATTCTTAAAAAAAACAACTAATACTTTTAAGCACAGCATCCATATAGACTACAATCGTTGGAGCACATTTCTGTTTAAATAGCAATCAGTAGCTTAATGCTTTTAAAAATGAGGTAGGCTGCACATGTTTTCAAGAAGAATGCAAAGAAACCTTTTAAAGGAAGAATGAGAAGAAAAACATGGAAGAAAATAAAGAAAGAAGTTAATAGAAAGAGCCTCTTAGAGTTTATACAGCTACCCACAGAACTAAATAATCTATAAGAAATCTAGAAAAGTTATTTTAGCTAAATAGATATCTCCTAAGTATAATACATTTCAGTAAAACTGTTTCAAATTTCAGTTATTGCCAGATATTTTAAAATAGATACTATCTTTTAGCTCCACCATCACCAATACCTCAATACTATTAACATGAAGTATAATTGATATGGGTGAAAAACAATAAAACAAAGGAAAGAGTGTTAAAGCTACAGGAAAACTAATATACAAGCAAGTTGTAAATAAACAAAACAAGCAAAACCAAATCAAGCATATATATGAAAAGGCATTGTTTCTAATCCACACCTATGTGGATTTATTCCAAGCAAAATATGTTAAAATAAGTCTCTGCAGACACTTGTCTTAGGATGTACTTCCAAAACACTGAACCCAAACTCAGTCTTCAAGTTGATTCTGCCTCACCGCTGCTCTATGGGACAGAGAAGACAAAGACTGTGAATCTTTACAGGAGAGCAGAAAGCCTCATCTTTCTACTCCTGCGGTACAGTTGATGGTTTCGAAGTTGTGGCAGTCAGCTAATCTGGTGTCTATTTAAGGATTGGGAGTGTGGGGGGTGGAGTCTAGGCTGTCTATCTGGAGATAGCCAATGAGACTTCTGTGTGAGCATGGCCTTCTCCCGAGAATCCTGGGAAATCTGGTGCTTCCTCCTTGGAGGCAGAAGACATCTCTCTCTCCCTGCTACTCCCGGGGAGACATTGCAGAAGACAAGCCACATGGAGGCAACCAGACCTCAGAAGCCAGAAAAGCCACAGAGACACCCCTGCTAGTGCTGAGATGTTTACAATGCCACTGGACCCAAAGACTTTCTACCCAATGGCTTGTCATCTTCCTGTATTCAGTGTCATTGCATGTGTTACATGGATATGAAGAGAAATTTATAGATTGGTATCAGACATATGGGCTAATATCAGACTTATGGGCTTGGTATAGACTGGACTGGGATGTTTTCTCAATGTTAAATTGCTCTTATATACAAATCTCGTTCTTATACACATATGTGTGTCCGTGGATTTGTTTCTCTAGTCTACCCAGACTAACACAGAAGTGCTGACCTTGTGGCTAGCAGTCCAACTTATAACCCACCATGACATCAGGGTTCCTATTTTTTAAAAATAGGTCCAGTTAAACAATGGCTTCAGGTAGATCTTCTGGGCCAGTTCAATTCAAGGCAGAGAGGCAAGCCTAGAGCAGTGGTTCTCAACCTTCCTAATGCTGCAACCCTTTAGTACAGTTCCTCATGTTGTGAGGAATTATTTTCATAAAATTATTTTCATTGCTACTTAATAACTGTAATTTTGCTACTCTTATTAATTTGGCGGCCGCTGTGAAAGGGTTGTTTGACCCCCAAAGGTGTATGACCCGCAGGTTAAGAACCGCTGGCCTAGAAAGTTAAGGCGACTGTTTCTGAGGACTCCAAAAGTGTGACCTTCATAGATTTCCTCAAGTACATAAGACAATCATGAGAGCTTATTAGGAAGAAATTTTAATAAATTGAAATATGCCTTGGTGATAAAAAACAAAGCAGGATAGTTGTATCCAAAATTGTTTTCCACTCTGACAATGCCCTGCTCAGTCTTTGAGGGCGTCAAGGGACGTACTAGGAGAATTTCCTGGGGAAACATTGCCTCATCTACCCTACACCCCTGATCTTGTCCCCTTAGACTTCTTTTTGTCTTCCAAATTCCAAGAACATTTCAAAATATGATTTGAGTGCCTTGTGGATGTCAAAATCGCCATTTTTGCCAAGGTGCAAATTGAAGCAGCAAAGAAATCTTCAAGGAAGTGTGGCCCACTGCCATCCAGTCGATTCTGACTCAGCGAAGTTATGCAAGGCTCTGCAAACCTTTACAGGAACACATCGTTTCTATTTCTCCCAAGGAGCTAAGGTAGGCTTGAAATGCCAACCTGGAGGCAGTTTTACAGACCAATGCTTACCTGACAGTGGAGACAAGGGTTCGAGAGAAGGAAGCATCATCTTCAAAGTGTAGTGACCTACATGAAGAGTATATCGGGAAACTAAAGCTTTACATTTTGATATTTTTATTTAATAAAGGTTTATATAAACTTATAGCAATACTTTTTTATTTATCCTATTGTGTGTGAGAGAGAGAATTTCAATTACAGATTTGATTGAATATCAAGAAGATCTTCCTGTGGTTGAGATTTTAGGAACTCCCCCATTCTGAGATATGGTGATTTAAAACATATCACATTATTTTGAGATCTAATTTTATGTAGTAAGTGTGCACATATAGACTTAGGAGATTATTAATCAAATATTAAATCATACATAAGAGAACTTTTAAAAATTGAAAACTGTATATCAATAATAAGTACTTCTAAACCTCAACAAAATATCTAAGTCCTCAATATTTTGTAAGAGGTAATGATCCATACATTTTATTATTCATTTTCTTATTGTAGATTTTCTTTTAGAAAAGTGAAGCCACAATGTTTTCTAGAGTAGGTACCTTGGATCATCACACTTGGAATAAGCAGTGTGTTTTATTTCCCTTTTAAACCATTGAAAGCAAAAATAAATGTTCTCTGATTCTTCTAATAGAAATACCATTACTAAAGTAAGTTTTACATTGTTATTGAATTCATAGTTTAATGTGTGCTTTTTAAAATTAAAGTTAAAGTTGATATATATGGAGCTTAAAAGGTTTTTCCATCAGATTTGAAGAATAAACAAACATTTCCTCCACTCATCTGAAAACAGAAAGATCATGCACTTAAGCGATTGAAGCCCAATTCCTCAATAATCATCTAGACTCCGAAAACATCAGCAGAAACTGATACCATTAGGGAAAATGATCCAATTTGTAGAATGCTGAATGGATAACACTCTAAGATCTGCTTGATAGATATGAATTAGATGAGAGCAAAATGTGAAATAGTTTGTCATACACTGCCCTCAACTTCTCTTGTCCACTTCTGATAATCACAGCTAATCGGAACTCATTCCACTTGTCAAAATACTGCAGCATTAAGATGACAAGTGAAAGAAGTGGAAACAGACAATGATAGACCAAGAAAAATGCGTTGAGAGCAGCTGAGAGGGCTCTAATATCTCATTGGAGAGGGATCAAGAGGGCCAAACACAGAACTGACAGGCCTCCAAGCAGCAATTTCCTATTTTTTACATAGCTGATAAATTGCAAAGAATGGGAGTGGCAGGTCTCTTGCTCTGTTAGGGAATCAGTGAAAGCAGTCCATGTGAAAGAACAATCTTTTAGAAATTTCTTTCGAGGGGCCTTTCTGGGGTAATGAGGCATAAAAGCAGAGAAGGACATCACTAGTCCGGATCACACCTCTAGGGTGTGCCGAGTCATTGCTGGGAAGAGTTTCAACTCTCCAAGGTGTATGATCCAATTATCTCCTCAAAACCAAACCCCTAAGCTGTCATTGCTTAAAGAGTCACTGACCTTAGAAACAATTATGAAGGAGGCTGGGTGGGAGTGGGGTGGGGGTGGAGGGAGTCTTTTGTTTAAAAGCACTTTGTTTTGTTTCAGGATATGATGCCATTTCAACTCTAATGTAGTTACTGCTCCATAAAGAGAACTCTCAGAGAAGCAGCAAAGGACGTGAAGTGGGAAAAACCCCTTCTCCATCACGTTAAAGACGTTTGCATGAACTTGCGCTTCATCTTATTTTTTTTTTCTCTTTCTATGTGGTTGTCAATGTGTTTACAGTTGTGGTTGTTCTTAAATTAACATTTGAACTTTTTGATGAACAAGAAACAGTAAGAATTTCCAACCTGAAACTCTTCATAAATAAAGATGCACAGAATGAAACTACAATAACCCAGAGGCAAATTTCCACTTTAAAAAGCAGTCAAAGCACACTGTACTTTCTGTGCATTTGCATTACTTTTACTTCGCTTTCTGTAACAATCATAATTTATTTCTACGGTTCTATAAAGTTATTTTTGTTTATTTTTTCAAATCCAGTAGAGTTTCCACTGCTTCTAGTTTTAATACGGGTGTAGGCAACAGTTTAAGAGCACTTGGCTTAACTTTAGATGAAGTATTTTTATATTTATACTCAGACACAAATTCAGATCAAACCACCAAACATGGCATCAGATAGGAGATAGCTTGGGAAGTACCTAGTTATCTGGAAGTTTAACATAAAAGTGGAATTTCATGACAGTCATGCGTTATTCCCATTTTCATGCACAATACCAAAGCCTGACAAGATTAGCCTGGCACAAGTACAGTGTCTGCCAAAGGTGCTTCAAGATTGATTTGGCTCTTAGTCGACTCACATTACAACAAGCTCTTTGATACACAGAGCACAAAGCAGCTTAACACTGTTGCTATTAACGTTTAAACCACACTGAAAACACTTCATTAAACAGCCTACTGCAGTGTAATTGTTCAATAATATTTTGATTAGGTTGTTTAGTAGACAATCCTGCTGTAAAACATTCTCTTGCTGTCAAGTGATTCACTGGTAAAAAGGCTACTGGAAAATATTTAAGAGTCTCTTAGAAATGGAACCAAAGTGAAAAATAAAAAATAATCTAAGTCTATTACCCACTGTATTAGTTTCCTATGGCAGCTGTGACAAATTACCAACCATTTAAGAGGCCTAAAGCTACATACATTTCCTGTCTTAGACTTCTGGAGGTGAGAATTCATACATAAGTCTCGCTAGGCTAAACATCAAATGGTTAGCAGAGTTGCAGTCCTTTCTTGAAGCTATAAAGAGGTATCTGCTTAGCTGCATTTTTGCAGCTCCTAAAGGTTTCCTTTGGAACGCTAGTGGTGTAGTGCTTGTGCATCTGGCTTCACACTGCAGGTCCACAGTTCGAAACCACCAGCTGCTCCATAGGAGAAAGATGAGCCTTTCTATTCCCATAGAGAATGACTGTCTGTGAACCCACAGGGGCAGTTCCACTCTTCTCTACTGGGTTGCTATGAATCAGAATGACTCCATGGAAGTGAGGGGTTAAAAGGGTTCTGGTATTCTGTGGCTGATACCTGCTTTTATTCTAAAAACCAGTCAGGATGAACAGAATTTGTTTCACATCCCATTGCTCTAACACTAAGTCTTCTACTCCCTGTTCCATTTATAAATACCTGGTGACTGCATGGATCCCACCCAGGCAGTTTAGAATAGTTTGTTTACTTTAAACTCAGCTGATTAATAACCTTAATTTCATATGCAATCTTAATTATCCCTTTTCATTTACCATACACATTTATCTGTTTTGCAGATTGGGACATGAACATAATAATGTGGGGAAGGTGGGGCCTTTTTCTATCAACAACAACCACCATACAGTCCCAGGAAAAATAAGTAATTTATACATTACACAGAAATCAATGGTTTGGGTTACTGAAGTGGGATTTTTAAGGGGAATATTCTACTTTCTATATTCTTTAATCATATTAATTTTAGCAAAGAATCTACCATATATATTCCTGTATAAGTCGAGGTTTCTCAGCACATTTTTAATGCAGTTTTTGTAGTACAATTAGGTGCCTCCGCTGATATTTGGGTTGGCTTATATTTGAGTATGTACGGTAATTACAAAGCATGAAAATTTCATGGGGCAGTAGGAGAGCCTCTTATTGGCATCAACTCAAGGTTCATTTGTATGAGGTGAAAACCAGACATGCCCCCACTCCAACCCCTTTACCTTTCTAACACCAATAGTCACTCCTACAGCTCTCTACTTCTCTGTTGAGTTCAACAATTTTTGAAAAGGTAGCACAAAACACACAGACCATATGCACATTCATGAGGGACAGTATAATAAGTTCACTTGATATGATTTTTAAGCCATGCTTATTGTAATCCACTTCCATCATATGACTGAATGAGATCATGAAAACAGGATGTATGGTATTGTGTTATGGATATTGATTAGTTTTGCTATATTACTGTGTATAAAAGGAATTATCTCAGAAGCAGGAAATGAAGGCGTCTCACTGCCAAGAGGTGGCTTTTCTGGCATATAAAATAGCAGTGATGCAGCGTCCAGTATCACAGCAACACACAAGCCACCACTGAATTACACGACGCCACTGACAGACAAGTGATGACAAGTGAACAGGTTTCAGTGGACCTTCCACAATAAGAACAGACAATGAAGGAGGACTCATCCCTTTGAAGGAAGATGTCACTGAAAGCCTTATGTATAGGTTTAAACATTGTCAAATACTGAAAGGCCTAAGCAAAGGAAGCAGAACATTGTCAGAGATACTGCCAGAAGATGGACACCTCAGGTCAGAGGGCACTAGCTATGTTACTAAGGAGTAGCTGATTTCTTGGAGGGGAGAGATATAGAGAAACAGCTACAAAAATCGTCTAATGGTTGAAATTAGAATCTACAAAGTATGAATTTAGGAAAATTGAAAATAGTCAACATGAAATGGAGCACATGAAAATTAATATCCTAGGTATTAGTGAGCTGAAATGGACTGGTATTGGCCATTTTAAATCAGATCTTCATATGATTTATTATACTGGGAATAACACAATCAAGAGGATTGGCATGGTATTCATTGCCAGAAAGGACCTTGCTAAACCCATAAGAAAGTATAATGCTGTCAAGGAAATCTAGTCAGTGCAACTAATATTCAGCTTTATGCACCATTCCCAAATGCTAGTGAAAAAAAAAGAATTCTATCAATGATTTCAGATAGACATTGATCAAACCAATCAAGATATACGGATACTTATTGACAATTGGAATACAAAAGTAAAGAGGATGAAACAGTAGTTGGAAAATAATGGTCCTTGTGATAGAAATTAAACTGGATATTACATGATAGAATTTTGCAAAACAAAAGACTTGCTCATAGCAAATATCTTTTTTCAACAGCACATAGACTTCCCCAGATCGACTACAAAAAAAATAAAATTGACTACATCTGTGGGAAGACACAATAAAGAATCTCAATATCAGCAGCTAAAAGCAGGCCCGGGACTGACTGTGGAACAGACTATAATTAAAACATATCCACAAGAGTCAAAATACATCCTTGAGTCTATCCCACTTGAAAATTTTAAAAACATCTCAAGAACAGATTTGACACATTGAACACTAATGACAAAAGACCTGATGGGCAGGCATCAAGAACACCATTCATGAAGAAAGCAAAAGGCTATCAAAAAGACAGGAAAGAAAGAAAAGGTCAATGTGGATGTTGGAAGAAACCCTGAAACTTGCTCTTAATTGTAGAGTACCTAAGCAAATGGAAGAAAGGATAAAGTCAAGGAGCTTTTGTTAAACAGGGTTCTCTAGAGAAACAAAAGCAGGACACTTAAGATTTCAGATAGATAGATGATAGATAGATAGATAGATAGATAGATAGATAGATAGATAGAT
>NW_022107431.1:69773127-69793875 GCF_000313985.2 Echinops telfairi
AGCATAACTCAACAACAATGCAACAATAGTACATTGACAGAGAATTGCCAGAAGTTCAGGCCAGATTCAGAAGAGGACATGGAACAAGAGCTATCATTGCTGATCTTGGATGGATCTTGGCTCAATGCAGAGAATATCAGAAAGATGTGTTCTTGTGTTTCATTGACTATGTAAAAGTGTTCAACGATGTGAATCCTAATAAACTTTGGATAACCATGAGGAGAATGGGAATTCCAGCACACTTCGTTGTTCTCATGTAGAATTTGTACTTGGATCATGAGGTAGCCAGGCAAAAAGAACAAGGGAATAGTGTCTGGTTTAAAAATCAGGAAAGGTGTGCATTAGGGTTGTATCCTCTCACCATACTTTTTAAATCTGCATGCTGAGAAAATCATCAGAGAAGCTACATTATATGAAGAAGAATCAAGATGGGAGGCAGGCTTATTAACAACCTGCAGTATGCAGATGACACAACCTTGCTTGCTGAAAGTGAGCAAGAATTGAAGGACTTGTTGATGGTGATCAAGGATTGTAGCCTTCAGTAATAATTACAACTTAATGTAAGGAAAATAAAAATCCTCACAACTGGACCAATTGGTAACATCACGGTAAATGGAGGAAAGTTTGAAGTTGTCAAAGATTTTATCTAGGCTGGATTCACAATCAGTCCATGGAAACAACAGTCAAGAGATCAAAACACATATTGCATTATGTAAATCTGGTAAGACTTCTTTAAGAGTACTGAAGAGCAAGGATGCTAATTTGAGAACTAATGTGCCCTTGACCCAAGCCATTGTATTCTCCATTGCTTCATATTCATGTGAAATTTAAACACTGAATAAGGAAGTCAGCCGAAAAAGTGATGTATTTGAACTTTGGTGCTGAAGAAGAATATTGAAAGTAATATGGACTGCTAAGTGAACCAGCCAATCTCTATTTGAAAAAGTAAGGCCAGAGTGTTCCCCATAGGCAAGGATGGCAAGACTTCATCTTATGTACTTTGGACATATTGTTATGGGAGGCCAGTCTCTGGATGATATTATATTTGGTAAGGTGGAAGGGAAGTGAAAAAGAGGAAGGACCTCAACAAGATGGATTGACATGGTGGCTACATCAAGGGGCTCAGGCAGAGGAACAATTGTGAGGATGGCACAGACCCACGTAGTGTTTTGTTTTGTTGTGCATAGGGTCGCTATGGGTTAGAACCAACTCGATAGTATGTAGCAATGCTACAATCAATTACAGAAGAACCTGGAGTAGAGCGTGTTCTCTGAACCCCAAGATTTCTGTGTCTTTAATTTCCTTGATCCTGGAGAGACAAAAAATTGTGACACCAGAGATGTGACAGAAGAATGACAGCGGGAGCAATCGTAGCAACAGTGGCAGCAGGTGGCATAACAAAGTGTCTCGAAGGAATCACATGGTACTTCGCTATTAGGAAACATAGTGTCAGGTGGCTTAAAGGCTTTCCAAAAACAGCAATCTAAGTGAGGAGTCAGGTAAGTCCACGTGGAAGAAGCACACCAGCCTGTGTGATACAGATTTTAAATAATAAAATTGATACTAGGGGATGGACTTGATCCAGGACCTAAATTCTGCAGGCCTAGTTTGTGGAACATTATGGATGGTAGTGGAAGGCCAAAGTCCATTTGCAGGGCTTATGTGTTGATTGGTTCTCTTGTGAATCTTCGCTGACTGTGGTCCAGCAATGCAAATAGACATACCATTAGACAATTGGCATTGTATCATAGATGTTGGTAGTTCTAGTTAGGCTGGAATGTAACATCTTGTCATTAGATTACCCTTTTGACCCATTTTGAATTTGGTTTTTCAGGTTTTTTCTCTTTTGATTATTGTTGCTGGGTTCTTTATAGTTTTTCGTCATTTTTGTTATGTTTTCCATGTAAGAAAGTCAGGATGAGTGGATCCCTGAAAGTGTTGCAGGGTAATAAATAACTAGGACAAGGGAGGGGCTGTGTGGGAGAAATGGGAGTCAACAGCAATGGGAACAAGAAAGAAGAAAATGTTCCAAAGTTGGTTGTTGTGATGAATGTACAACCCTTCCTAATATGATTGTACAAATGAATTGGTATTTTAATTACATTCAGAAAAACTATTTTAAAAAGTGGGCTTCACAACTCACACAGTAAGAAGGTAGAGTGCCTTCAGATAGGAGGCATACTCACAGAACAGGTGGCTTTCAGACTTTAAATGGGCTACTGAAACTTACTAGGAGCCCTTGTGGTATAGTTGTTACCTTGGGCTGTGAATCACAAGGTCAACAGTTAGAAACCGCTAGCTACTCTACTGGACAAAGAGGATGCTTTCTACTCCTGTAAAGAGTTACAGTCTCACAAACTCACAGGGGCAGTCTGACTCTGCCCTATAGGATCACTATGAGTCCAGGATTGACTAGATGACAGTGAGTTTTAGGCCTGTTAACCCACTGAGATAGAGCTGATTACCATTGGCTGAGGTTTATGGTGGAGTGGTTTGCCCTTTGGGTATTTATAGGCAGTGCTGAAGGAGCTTTGTAACATTTGCATGAGCCCAAGATGGCATGTGGCTGAGGGGATTAAGGTCAGAGAAAGGTGTCCCATTGTACATAGATAAAAAGAGGCTCTCCTGACTGGGTATCTGCTGGTTCCTGAACATTTTTTATTCTGAATTGTAACCTTTTAAACTTCCCTAATAAACTGCCTAATTATCAATATTGTCTGAGTTCTCTGTGGTCATTTCAATACATTATCTTACCCAATAGAGAAGTCGAATGTTGTGGATGTGACAGTGGTTTAGTAAAGAACTTGGAGGTAGAGCCATGTCTGAGCATGATCTCACAGGAATTGGCCTCTGAGGTGGAGGTCAGACTTGATGCTAATTTGGCTTTTCCTTTTGTGAAGTCAGAAGTCTGGACCCCATTGGTAGGGACACATGGACCCCATTCCATTTTTACACGAATAAGGGGAGTAACCAAACAGCAAGCAAAAGAACTTCTGACGTCAAGTGGATTCTAACTCATGGCAGGTGATACTTTAGAGCCAGGATCAACTTGGAAATAACAAGAACAAGTCATAAGATAGAATATAGTTTGTGAATCAGGATAACTTCCGACCTCTCAGTTGTTTCCCTTCCACAGCTGCAAGCTGGCAGAACTTACTATCTGCCCTGACCTTCACTCTCAGCCCTTACTGAAACTTGGCATCTGCCTTGGTTAGGACAGTTTTACAAGCTCTTCGGCAACACTGATTAAATTCCAGAGGCCTCAGCAGAAAGCCTCCTCCCTGAAAGCATTCAGAACTTTTCCTCCATGGGTTAACATATCCATCGCAGCTGCCTCATTCCATAGCCACGAAGCTCACTGTCTTGTGCTGGTCTCGTGTTCCTGTTGCTGCTGGATTCTGCCACATTTGCTTCTGTTTCTCTCCATCTCACACTCTCTCCAGTGTTATACAGCTGTCACGTGCGTCTAGGAAGTTCCCCACATACAGACCCCGAGTTCAAAGGATGTTTTCTGCTTCCCATTTTTCTTCTTGACAGTAGTGATGTCCTCTCCCAACCTCTGTGATCATATCCACTCATTTACTTGCTTAAAGTTTGCATTTACATTCATGTAGACAAATATCCTCTTGGTGACGTGAACAACCACATTTACTTCTTATTTTTACAGTGTGTTTTCCTTTTGCTCTTTCACTTCATTTTAATGCAGCAGTTCTCAACCTGTGGGTCGTGACCCCTTTGAGGGTCGAACGACCCTTTCACAGGAGTCACCCGATTCATAACAGTAGCAAAATAAGTTATGAAGCAGCAACGAAAATAATTTTATGGTTGGTGGAGGGTCACCACAACATGAGGAACTGTATTAAAGGGCCGTGGCATTAAGAAGATTGAAAACCACTGTTTTAAAGTGTCTTTATTACTGCTACTATCTATTCTTCATCCCTTTTTGGTCCTATCACATTTTTTTCTTTTTATTAGCCTCTTTTCTGTCTTTCATCTTTAATCTGAAAACAAACTCAGAAATTTTATATTTGGCTTCATTTAATGTTACATTGTTAAGGATAGTAAAAGTCAACTGAGAAGTGTTGGTGTAATGATTGTTAACCAAACTTATTCAATTTCCTTCCTATAATCATGTCACCTATATGGTAAATTAAATGCCTTGAAAATATTTACTAAAATATTTGATAAAATTTTTGAATGAGATTAATTAAAAAATATTTAACAAACCCTATCTCCAGTTGCTGAAGCAAAATATTTCCAGCAAAAGCCTATCCAACTTACATGAGTGGAATTTAAAAAAACCCTCACTGCTATGGAGTTGATGCCAATTCCTAGCAACTGTATTGAAGACAGGATAGACTGCCACTGTGAGTTTGTGAGACTGTAACTGTTTGGGGGAGTAGAAAGCCCCATAGTTCTCCCACGGAACTGCTGGTGGTCTAGAACTGCTGACCCTGTGCATCACAATCCAGTGCATAACCACTGCACCACCAGGGCTCCTCTTAGTAGAGCCATTAAAAGAGTTTTCAAACATAATTTTTTTAAAATTTGGGATTCTTAACACTTCATATAAAACCAAATGAAAGTGGAACTTCTCTGGTTGAAGCTAGGATAGTGTACTAGAAAATATTGCCCAACCTTGACTTTACTGAGCATGGTAGCTCTGGAATACATACTTCTGTTAAACTCACGGCCTTGGGACATAAACACTGGTGACTGGTTTGTAATTTTCTATGTCAGTTCCTCTCAAAAATTTTGGGACAGACTTTGTTAAACATGTGTTATGAATCTGTCTGCTTCTCAATAAGGGCCATTTCTATTTTAGTTAGTAATAATCATTTTTTATTTTAATATTTCAATTACTATTGTCCAAGTAACCACTTAGCTTGGTCTTGATGTTAATTGATATGCTGGGGTATGAAATTATAATATCATCATTATATATTAAGCAAAATGTCTAGTCCTTAGTCTAGTTGAGCATTACATTAATAAATCCAAAATGCACATTTAAAAATATTATTATTTAAAGCCAGAAAATACTGTTTAAATTGTGGTGTCTGATTTTCTCATTTTACTGCAAAGAGAACTGAAGCCCAGAGAAGATAGGGAACCCTGATAACAATACACAGAAAAACATTAACAGAAGTAGAATTCTTAGACTTTACGCTAGTGATTTTTCTCTTGTGCCTCAGACTACAATTGCATGTGAACAAAGTAAACTATACTTGAATGCATCCTTTCTCTTTTTGTCTTAATTTGCCTTTGTTTTTGTTTTCTGAAAGTCAGTCCTACAAAATTAAATTCAGGAATTTATAAAAAGTCCCAATACTGAACTTGATGAAAGCTTTCAAAAACATGTGTTGAGTGTTTGGGGCAGGAGGCTGACTTGGGAGGAGGCTGACTTGTGAGTAGGCTGACTTGGGGGGGAACAGGTCTGCTGATGTCAGGAGCTGGAGCTGAATGCCTTCAGGTTGAGGCTCACAGCAGAATGGTATGCCCTTTGAGCATTTATTGGAAGGTCCTAAAGAGCTTTGCAACTGCCAGAGCAAGGCAGGTTCCAGGTCAAAAAGCTGAGGGCCAATGAGTGGCCTGCCTGCGCCACTGCCGTGAAGAGCCTGTCCTGATTGTGAACAACTGGAACCTGAGCATTTCTCACAGGAACTGTAACCAATTAACTTCCCTGGTAAACTCTATAGTTATGGTATCCTTTGTGATTTTCGTGTGGCCATTGCAATGAAGTGTCTAACCCTGCAGAAAAGTAGAGTGCTGTGAGAGACAGAGCATTTTGTGTCTTTTGAACAAAATGTCCTGTAGACGTTGAATGCAGTTCTTGAGAAATAGGTTGTGGCTGTTGTTAGAGCCCATTGAGTTGGTTTAGCCAACTCAATGAACAAAACAACAGAACAAAACAATGGCCAGCACTGTGCCATCCTCACAATTGTTCTTCTGCTTGAGCCCAGCAGCGCTACTGTGCCCATCCACGTTCTTGAAGCTCTTCGTCTTTTTTGCTGCCCTGCTGCTTTCCCAAGCATGATGTCCTCCTTCTCCAGGGTCTGGTCTTTCCTTATAATGTGTCCAAAGTACAAGAGATGAAGTCTCACCATCCTTGCCTATAAGGAGTATTCTGGTCGTACTTCTTCCAAGATGGATTGCTTGTTCTTTTGGCAGTCCATAATACTTTCAATCTTCTTTGTTAACACCACAATTCAAAAGCATTGATTCTTCTTCGGTCTTCCTTATTCAATGTCTGCTTTTCACATGCATATGAAGTGATTGAAAAACACCACGGCTTGAGTCAGGAGCTCCCCAGTCCTCAAAGCAATGTCCTTTTTTTTTTTTTTAATACGTTATTGAAGTCATGTGTATTGAAAAATGTAATCATCATTTATTAAAATACGAAAGAGGTTTCTTATGTAATTAATAAAAAAAATAATTCCAACATGTTTTTCTATTGCTCATGTTTCTATTTTGTTTCAAAATATGGGTTCCTACTCTTTATAAAGGATTTCCAAAACAATATCAAAAAAGTGTGCATTGAGCTTTCTGATTTCACAATATCTGTAAGGTCAGTTTGAAACCACCAGTTGCTCTGTGGGAGAAAACCTGGACTTTCTACTCTAGCAAAGAGGGACACTCTTGGAAACTGATAAGGACGGTTCTACGCTGTCCTAGAGGTTCACTATCAGTCAACGCTGATGTTATGGCAATGAGTTTATTTGTTTGTTTGTTTACTACCATAAACACGTTCTACAGGAAAACATTTGGGTCCAAAGAATAAAAAGAGACTTTTTTTGGCTAAAAGCACCCTTGCGCTTGGGGTTTAAAGCAAATTTATCTTTTGAAATTGAAGACATCAGGCTAGGATATAGGAAATATACCAAACTCTTAAGAGCCATCATACAGCCTATAACTTATATCTAATTGATTTAGGGATTATTTAATGGTGAACATGGTTTTGTAAAATAGATCTAGCAATTGCACATTATTTTTAAAAATCTTAATGAGGCAATGTATGTGCGGACATATGTGTGTAGAGGAGGGAGGATTTTTAACAACTAGGCTGACGCAGTTCTCGTAAAGACATTTAGTCTAAGATATGCAATAATCCTTATGTCCTCCTGAGAGGAATAGTAATTGTAACTGCTTAAGACAGTAGCCCTAACTGAGAGTCTTTAAATAATCATGTGTCCAACTTACAGTAAAGCAAAATGACAATAAGCAAAATATCATTTTTGTTATTTAAAAATCTTAAACCAACATGCAAAATCTGCTGCCCAATTGGCTTTTGCTTTTCATTCACTAGTCAGTCAGGAGTTCGTGATGTTTAAAATGTGCATAATGGTTTGAAAACCTAAAAGGCTTCACAGAACATGTTAAGTCAAAATCTAAATCCAATTACAGTTTATCTAACACAGAGTAAGGGAAGATGTTTGATTTAAGACCATTCTCTCTAGGGTAAACACATACATGACTAATGTAGGTTGTAATGAACAGCAATTGAAATTATTTAACAAATATAACAGATCAAATGTCATTCTGAAGAGGGAATAAGATGAGGCAAGCATAGGAAATTTCTCAGATCTGCTCTGTCAGTCTCTTTGCATAAACTCATTGGAGAGTGTATTTTATCTTGGTATTGTTTTCATGAAATCATTAGAAAACAAGTTTGCTTTCTTAATTCACTGAACTTTCATCTAAAACTTTTGTATTATAAAATTTAAGGGGAAAAAAAGACATTCTTTCATTACTTTTCTGCTTCTTTTTAGCCTAACTTTAAATTTTTTTTTGCAACTGACATTTTAAAGACAATTGTGAAACAAACAAAAAATAGTATAATCCAAAATTTCAATATGATTAAAACATTAAAAATGGATTAGTGAGTATTAAAAAATTAAACTATTTTATAGGAAGGGGAAAAAAGTAATTGTTAGTTACTGACAGGTTTTTTTCACCGATGCCAAGAAGCTGGCGATCCCACCTGCCTCTCTAGGTTGCAGCTGAACTGTAAGTCAGTGAGCAGAACAATGTGTAAAATCCTTTCTTAGGCCAAACTTCCATTACCAGTACTGCAAATATCGCTGGAAAATGGTGTTTTGTCTTTGCCCCATGTAACAGCTAGTGAACTAACCTTTCAGTTAGCCGTATAATGCTTAACCTCCTTAAATGTGCATATTTATGTGTATAGATAGAGACAGGAGTTCAAACATATGACAAAATGTCATTAGAAATCATGTACCCATCACCAAATTTGAAAACAACAAAAAACTCATTACTAGCACCAATGCCTTTTAGATGCTTTATAAGCCCCCTCCTCAAACGTTTCCTAAGAAAAGGAAGGGTGAAATGTGAAATTGACTATAGAAACAGACCATGAAATGACTGAAGAACTTTGTGAAATGCATCTAAGCATCATATGACAGGAAAAGAAAAAATCAGTTATTCATTGGTTCCCTTTCAGCAGTAGTGACTAGAATTTGAGCCTCAAAGCAATCTCCTACTTCTCACAGCTGCTTTTAAGAATATTTCTTCAGGTCTATCTTTTAGATCACTAATGTGCTGTATAACCAGGTCATAACTGAATTTTTTATTCCAATGCTTATATCTCTATTAGTATAATTCTATTCATCTTTAAATAAACTTCATTATTTTGCGTTAGTTTTGTTGATTTTATATTACTCTTTGAAATTCAATTATTTCTTTTTTTTAAATCATTTTATATAGGGAGCTTACAGTCTCATAACAATCCATGCATCAATTGTATGGATCACATTTGTGCATATGTTACCATCATCATTTTCAAAGCATTTTCTCTCTACCTGCGCCCTTGGTAACAGTGCCTCTTTTTCCCTCCTTCCACCACACCCCTGCCCTCATGAACCCTTGATAAATTATAATTAATTGTTATCTTCTAATCTTACACCATCCATTGTCTACCTTCAACCACATTTCTATTGTTCATCTCCCTGTTGTGTGTGGAGGGGGGGTATACATTGATCCTTGTGATTGGTTCCCCCTTCTCCCAACACCTCCTCCCTCCCCTCATGGAATCACTATTCCCATTATGGTTCCTGAGGGGTTTATCCAACCTGGATTGCATGTGTTGGGAGCTCTTAAATGTATCAATGTACATACTCTGGTCTAGCAAGATTTGGAAGGTAGAAATGGGTCACGATAGTTGTGGATGACCGAGGGGAGAATTAAAGAACTAGAGAAATGTTATGTGTTTCCTCGGTGCTATACTGCACCCTGTCTGGCTCATCACTTTCCTGGGATTCTTCTGTGAGGGGGGGTGTCCATTTAATCAAACTAGTCTAATTATATTCTATCCCTACTAATTTTATTACTTGTCTTTAATCTATGGAGTCTGATTTCTGTGATTTTTCTACTTGCTGGAACTTAGCAGTGCCTCCTTGTATGTTTTGTGATTCTTGACTATGAGTTTCTACTTTGAGAAACACCATTAGTAGAAATAATTTGAATAATTTTGAAGGTGGATTTATGCAGACAAGATTTTGTTTTCTTCTGCAAATTCACAGGCCAAACTAGTAGTGACCGGAGAGTTCTCTATGTATTTCAATATAGTGCTAACGTTGTAAATACATTTGAGCCTGAACAGCAGGAAGACTAGGGGCACTAATCTCTAATGCTATAAAAAAATCCATATATAATTTTGACTCCCCGATAACATGATCAAATCAATTGACACATATTTGACATGTAGCACATTTTCAATAAAATATATTTTGCAAAAAAGTGCACAGTTTTGTTACAGCTGGTGTAGCTATCATGTCAGCTTCATGAATTTCTCTTATTTACAATGGTCCTTATGCGAGACACCTTTATCTTGAAATGGTGACAACGATCCGGCTATCACTGTGGATCTCCATCTATAGTACGTATCGAGCAGTGCTGCTGTTTCTTTTCTTGTCACGCTCTTCTCATCACTGCCAGAACCACTGGTGGGACCTCGTAGTGTCCGGTGGCGTTATTCAAGGTTTACGGTTTTGCACTGAACACAAAGGAATCTAAGTGAGAAACACATGGATCTCTCTTTGCTGCCATACACAATTTACTGAAGAGACAAAGTTCTCATACGGGGCTGATTAGTGTCTCCTGGCATTGAAAGAAAGAATCTGGGGCATGTCTGATTAGAGCACACTGGGGAAACAAAGAGGGGTGGAGAGAGAGGGGAACACATCCGGGTCCACCAGGCCCCGAGGACGATATTCTTGCTCAGACAGGATCATAGAGCTGGCCCCACCATGAGACACGACATCCCTAACTGAACCATAGTGCTGTAGGGGACAACACTGTAGACACAGTGAGGGAATTGTGCCAAATTTGACCCCATCACACTGGGGCAACAACTAAGGGCATGCAACAAAGCAGCAAGAGGAGCAAAATGATGAAATCCCCAGGAAATACCTAAAATAGACTTTGGAGACAGAGCGTGGCACCCCATCAGACTCCACTGGAAAACACTCTCAAAGGCTAACGAACAGACCTTGAACAATTTATAGGCTTTTCCATTTTTGTTAGTGGCTTTCTTTTTGTTGTTGTTATTTTGTTTTTGTTTTTAGTTCTTGTTTTGTTGGTTATTGTTATTGTTTTGTTGGTTATTTATTTATTAGTTATTGTTGTGTTGGTTTTAACTTGCTTTGTGGTTTCGTTTGGCTTTGCCTGGTTTTCGCACTTATTCATGTATCTGCATGTTTATTTAGATAGGATAGGCAGGATAAACAATTCTGGGATGAAAAGAATAGGACCAATGGTTCTGGAGGGATATGGGAGAAGGGGAGGTGAAAGAAAGTAAGGGGGTGGGGGGACCAACCTAGGGACAAGGGAACAAGTGAACTAAAACTAATGGAAGGCAGGTCATAGAATACCCAGTGGGGCTCAATCAAGGTCAATGTAGCAGCGAGGAATTACTAAACCTGAATGAAGGCCGAACATGATGGTGGGACAAGATAAAAGTAAAATGAAATAGAGGAAAGAACCAGGAGGCAAAGGACATTTATAGAGGCCTAAATACAGGCATGTACATATGTAAATGCATATATAATGAGAGAGGAATAGAACTATGTACTCATATCTATATGCTAAGAATTAAGGTTGCAGATGGACATTGGCCTTTGGCACAAGTACTCCCTCAACACAAGAACACTTCATTCTAATAATCCAGCATTCTGTGATGCTCACCTTCCCAACATGATCGCTGAAGACAAAATTGGTGCACAAGCAAAGGTGGTGAAGAAAGCTGATGGTGCCCCTGTGAGCTTTTGAGACTATAACTGTTTACAGAAGTTGAAAGCCCCGTTTTAATCTCACTGAGCTGCTGGTGGTTTCCAAGTGCCAGCGTTGAGAATTGCAGCCCAATGGATAATCACTACATCACCAGGGTTCCTACAAAAATCGCTATTGTCTCTCTATAGTATATAGATTTAGTAAATGAGTATTTTATTGTAATTTAATTACTATGTTTTCTATTTTTTAAAAAGATATGTTATTCAGGGTAAGCTAAATACTATAGCAAAGAACTCCCAAATCTTAGTGACTTTGTACAATAAAGTGTTATTTTTTCCTCATATCTCAGACTAAATAACATGTTTAGGAACAAATGATGACATGCTGATTCAAGGAGAAAGTTTAATTTATATAGAGGTCCTACTGTCCCCAAGGATCTCTGCGGTAGTTACATAATTTCGTGTCAACTGGGTATAGAGAAGCGTAGGGGTGGAGTCTAGCTTGTCAGTCAGGTTACAACTGATGGTACCTCCTTGTAGGCATGGCCTTCTCATAAGGAGGATCCTGGGAACCTCCCCCCCTCCTCTCTCTCTGCCTTCACCTTCCTGCAGGTAGGCCACTCTGAGACTTGCCAGAGCCCTGTGCTCCTACCACTGCCATTGGGGAATCAGTCACAAGGATCAACATATAACACCCTCCCAGTGGAATGAACAACAGAAAAGTGGGTGAAGGGTGACAAAGGACAATGTAAAATATGGAAACAATAATCTATAACTTATCAAGGGCTCATGAGGGAAGGAGAGGAAGGGAGGGAGGGGGAAAATGAGGAGCTGATATCAAGGGCTCAAGTGGAAAGAAAATGCTTTGAAAATGATGATGGTAGGATACGTGAAAATGTGCTTGACACAATGGATGAATGTATGGATTATGATAAGAGATGTAAGACCCCCCAATAAAAGTATTTCATAAAAAATAAATAATTTAAATAGATTAAATAACACAACAAAAGAAAGAAAGAATCCATGTAGAAGTGGTCCCAGGCTGTTCACACCAATGTTGCTTGAGAGTCAACTGAAGTCAGTTTTCTTTTTGATGCCTTTGGTAAACAAGCTTGTTTCTACTTTTCTATTCATAATCCTGAAGTCTTGGCTGTACGACTCTTACAAACAGATCTTGCTGTCAACTGTAACTGTGGCCACTTCTGGACTTTGCATTCTATAACCCCCTCCCCATGTGGACAGAAAAATAAGAGATCAAGTTTCCCTACTGGACTCTTAAAACAAAAGCCAAACTCAATATAAGCTTATATCTTCAAGATGCCAGCTTTACTTACACTTTGCACTGTTAATGCTCTTTAACTTCTAGTCATTGATGCATCTAATAACTTAATATGTGGACCGAGGCATTTAGCTATTTGTAAGGAGAGGTTTAGTAATGGCATCCAATCTGACATGAAACTGGAAATAATAGTCCAATGTGTAATTCTTTGTGAATTCTAAAAATTAATAAAATAGATAACATAGTAATTAAATTACAATAAAATACTCATTTACTAAATCTATATACTATAGAGAGACAATAGCGATTTTTGTAGGAACCCTGGTGATTTAGTGGTTATCCATTGGGCTGCAATTCTCAACGCTGGCACTTGGAAACCACCAGCAGCTCAGTGAGATTAAAACGGGGCTTTCAACTTCTGTAAACAGTTATAGTCTCAGAAGCTCACAGGGCGGCTCTACCCTGTCCTGTAGGGTTACTATGAGTCAGCATCCCTCAATGGCAATGAACGATAGCCATTTTTATTATATACCATTTAAATAAATCAGATCAACAATTTTGTTATTACTGTGTGCTGTCTAATGATGCTTATTAGTGACCCTATGTAATAAGCAGAATTGCTGTATAGGATTTCTTAGACTGTGGTCTTTACAGGAACTGACCTCTGAATTCCCCACACATCCCATGAAGCACTGATGTGTTCAACATTTCCATTAGTAATGCAGCATTTTACCAATGTACTACCAAACACTTAAAACACAACTTTAGAAAAAATACAGTTCTGAGCATTCAGGATGGTGTATAACACATGTACAAAACAGTCTGTGCTTAATTGAAGCTTGACTTCAAACATAATTGTAATTGAAGAATTGGTGTTTTGGAAATAATTCATCTTTTCTTATAATGTTAAATATTTTCTAAGGAATATAAATTTATTTTAAGGTCATAAATAAAGAGCAAAGGCTGACTTTACATGAGCAATTAACATCATTTTGGCATAGCATTAGCATGCCCAATGGTTGTCTGCACTACCCACTAATGTAGCAGGCATATTATCCTTCATTCACTGATCACATCTGATAACATACCCAAGGTATCTCAGACAGAGTCATGTCATTATTGCTTCTAAGGGGCATGCTGACTGTGCTTATTCTAAGACAGATTGTTAATTCTTCTGGCAGTCCAAGATATATTTAATATTTTCATCAAAAATCATAAGGGGCATTCTGACTTTGCTTATTCTAAGAGATTTTTAATTCTTCTGTCAGTCTGAGATATATTCAGTATTTTTTTATCAAAACTCATAATGTCAAAAGCATCTGTTCTTTTTCAACCTTCTGTATTTGCTGTCCAGCTTTTGCACGCATATGAAGCAATTGACTATATTAGGGTTTGGATCGGGTGCACCTTAGTCCTCAAAGTGACATGTTTACCATTTATTTATCACCAGTTCTTTCTATGTTACATTCAATCTCTTCAATGTACCATGTATTTCCTATTTCTATTTATCTTTCTTTCTCTAAGCCTCTGAAGCCTGTTATATTTGTTAAAGTGTTCACCATTGTTAATTAAAATAGGCTTTAGTCATGGCATCAGTGTGTCTTCAATTTATAATATTGTATAATAAAGAAGTAGATGAGGGGGCTAGTAGACTTCAAAGTATATGTTTTAACAAAATATTCATATGTGATGACTTTTATTCATATTTCTATCTAT
Source organism: Echinops telfairi (assembly GCF_000313985.2). Taxonomy (NCBI): domain Eukaryota; kingdom Metazoa; phylum Chordata; class Mammalia; order Afrosoricida; family Tenrecidae; genus Echinops; species Echinops telfairi. The sequence goes on from NW_022107431.1 coordinate 69,787,366, forward strand.
TAAGACAGGAGCAGACATTTTCTTTTTAAATCTTGTTCTTTGTTTGAAGGATCACCATTGAAAAGCTGAAAACAGTATTCTGAGTTTTTCTGACGGACATATAGCCCCCTTTATTAAGTGAGTCCCTTAAAATTGTAACTTCCAAATAGCAAGGGATCTGTGATCAGTATGTTTTCTATTTTTTAAAAAGATATGTTATTCAGGGTAAGCTAAATACTATAGCAAAGAACTCCCAAATCTTAGTGACTTTGTACAATAAAGTGTTATTTTTTCCTCATATCTCAGACTAAATAACATGTTTAGGAACAAATGATGACATGCTGATTCAAGGAGAAAGTTTAATTTATATAGAGGTCCTACTGTCCCCAAGGATCTCTGCGGTAGTTACATAATTTCGTGTCAACTGGGTATAGAGAAGCGTAGGGGTGGAGTCTAGCTTGTCAGTCAGGTTACAACTGATGGTACCTCCTTGTAGGCATGGCCTTCTCATAAGGAGGATCCTGGGAACCTCCCCCCCTCCTCTCTCTCTGCCTTCACCTTCCTGCAGGTAGGCCACTCTGAGACTTGCCAGAGCCCTGTGCTCCTACCACTGCCATTGGATCTGCAAGACTTTTCACCCACTGGCCTGGGATCTTCCTGCATTCTGCATTGTTATATGAGCTGTGAGAGTCTGAAGAGGGACTTATAGACTAGAATTGAACTTATGAACTTGATCTGGACTGGGCTGGGATGTTTGCTTGACATATAATTACCTATTGATATAAACTCGCTCTCACACACATATGAGTGTCACTGGATTTGGTTCTCTAGTCAACCTGGATAGACTGTTCTGTTTCAGGATTAGAGGTGAAATCATTTTTTTTCCTGAAATTTTCCAAATTGAATCAGAAGTACAGTACATTAGATTTGGAATATATCTACTTCCTCTAGGCTTTAAAGAAAATTCCACCAGGTAAAGCAATACCTTTTGAAAACTACATTAGTAAGTTCTTTAATCACATCGAATCATACTATTTATATTTCTAACTAATTTAATTGAATATGGCTTTATATGCATAAAGATAAATTAAATTGTATCAAATAAATGCTGTCACTTTTTTTGAAAATAGAGTCACAAATAATAAAATTATTTAATCATATACGTATTTTCAAGTAATTCAGGTATTGTGTTAGGTTGGGTCCTCAGAGAATAAAAATCAGTGATGCTTGTATATGTATATATCTAGAGAGAGATTTATGTCAAGAAATGTCTCATAAGTCATAGAAATGTGTAAATCCAGTCTGGTTCAAATCCTTGGGCCACAAGCTAAAGGCTTCTCCTGATTTCTATAGCTGCAGGGGCTGGTGAACATGAATCAGGAATATGAAGCAAGAAGAATATAGGCTGGTGGATGCAGAGCTGAATAAATCCAAGGTTGGCAGTCCACTGATGACTCCTGAGATCGGCAGGTGATACAGCAGGAGGTGGTTGAACCAGTCCAACAGTCGACTTGAGCTAGCTTCCACATGCTGTCAATTTATTCTAAGAATAGCTCAAACCCTGAATGAAACCTCCCTCAAGTGTAGCAAGACTGTGACCAGATAAAGGAGCTCTATTCGCCCTGCAACTTCCGGATTGCTTCACAGAATATCCCATCAAGGAGTGGGCCACACTGTGATAGATTACATCATGGGAATATCCTGGCCTATCCAAGTTGACATAAACCTAACAGTCACAGTTGCTGTTTTGACAGATGTTAGTATGCTGGAGTTAGTTTATTATCATATTTGAACCAAGCAAAATGGAAAGGTCATCCTTTATTCATAGAATTTGCTAAGTAGTCTTTAAGTGTAGTTGTTCAAACTACAAAGACTCAGTTTTCTTGAAGAGTGCACATTTCTAAAAGACCTAAAATAGCCAAGTATTTGTCCCAACTCTCAACTCCCTTTGTCCGTATAGCTGTCGACTCACAAGAATGTCTAACTCTGAAGAACGACTTCAGCAAAACCCACAGAATAATTTATGAAGTTATCATTCCTTTTGGGCCCAGTAAAATGATCTTCCTAGTCCTTTTTCCTCTAGGCTGTTTCCGAAGGTTGCAGAATGGCGCTATGATTGTTTTACTCTCGCTGATAAAAAAAAAAAAAAGGTGGGGAGCCCTCAGGATCTCATTCAAACTTTTGTTCCCAAGTACTTCAGATAGAATCAAATATCATGAAATATTTACAAATTGTACTCAAGCTATGAAAGAACACTCTGGGAGGGGAATAGGGAAATAAAGACTGAAGATAAGAGAGAATAGAATTGTAACCACCATTCGGAAAAGTTTAGGCTCGGCTTGGTAGAAATTGCCTGCATAGTTTAGATACTTGCTTTTGGCAGTTTCTGTTTAATGTCATCCTCTTTTGCAGGACCTGATTGCTGGTGGCTGAGCGGAAGATTGCTCATGCCAGTAGGCATTTCAGCTGGTGTTCCTGTGTGCAGGACAATTTAGAGAAAGAGAGTTGATCACAAACAGAGTCAGGCCTCTTGAATTGGAGCTGATACACATTATGTTTGTGGCTCCCTGTGGAAATGCTCATATTAAAATATTCTTTACACAGGAAAAAAACAAAACCGTTTATTTATGCCATTTTTATGAGTATGGTGAGATAGATCTCTGATGAATTTTCAGATCATAATAGAGTCCAAATTTAATTTATTGCAGGCAATAAACCAAAAAAGGGATTAGGTCATGACTGAATAAGCCATATGATTTTTGAAAATTACAGGGTGTCAGAAGTTGTGCCTACATACATTCACATACTTAAGGCAGAATAGAGGTGTGCTCAAAATAAATAAATAAAAATTAAAATCTACACAGGTATGCACAGATCCTGTTTCCTCTTCAAGTACTCATGTAACCTGTGCACTTGGTGTATCATCTGACATTCCTGAATGGTCATTACTTTCTGGATCGTCGAACTAAGTTCCCTTCTAGTTCTACAACTAAGATTTTGTGAAAGCTTTATTATCTCAGTCCAGCGCAGAGCAGTCCTATACAAGAGGCAAAATGTGAGTCATAAATGCAAGCCACATACTTGTATGCAAGCTGTCATTTAAAGAAAGCAAAATGAAACTAGTGAAATTAATTTCAATGTTTACTCTAATGCAAAGATGAGAACGCAGGGGCAGGGATAGACATGAAGGCTGTATTTATAGAAAGTGACCAACCAGAATGAAAAGGTTGCTGTATTGTTAAAAACTGTCACCAATATCACTGGACAACATGTATGATGCTATTGCTGTGGTTGCCAGGTGGCGTCAAGTGACTTCAGACCCACAGGGACCCTACCAGCAGCTAAAGGAAACAATGCCCCATCATTCATCGTCTTCAGTCGTTAGGCTTGAGTCCACTGCTGGAGTCACTGTGTCAGTTAGCCTGATTGAGAGTGTTCCTCGGTGCCCTGACCGTCCATTTCCCCGATGATGGTGTCCTTTTCCACGTATTAGTCTCTTCTGAAAAGATGCCCAAAGTCCATTAAACAAAGTCATCTTTGCTTCTAAGAATTATTGTGGCTGTATTTCTTCCGAGATTGATTTGTGTTTGGTAGTGCATGCGACCTACGATCTTCTCTTCCAGCATCAGTTCTTCTGAAATGTCCCTTATTCAATGCCCACCTTTCACATGCATATGAGCTTACTGAAAATGCCATGGCTTAGACCAGGTGCATTTTACTTCTCAAATTAATATCCTTGCTCTTAAACACCTTAAAAATAAATAGTGATATCAAAGAAAGTGAGAAGGGACAGAGAGGAGACCCAAAGCCCATCTGTAGACAACTGGACATCCCCTCACAGAAGGGTCACAAGGAAGGCACGAATCAGCCAGAGTGCAATACAGCACCGGCCCCAAAGCACAATATTCCTCTAGTTCTTGAGTGCTTCCTCCCCCACTCCCCCTCTGCCATGACTTCAGTTCTGTCTTACAAATCCTGATAGTCCAGAGTATGTACATTGGTACAGATAAGAGCTCTGGACACAGGGAATCCAGGACCAATAAGCCCCTTGGGAGCAGCAGTGGGAGTAGCAACATCATGAGGGGAGGGGGAGGGGAGGGAAGGGAAGGGGAAACGAGGGGCACTGATCACAATGATGGATGTATAACACCCCTCCAAGGGGACAAATATCAGATATGTGTGTTAAGGATGACAGTGGATGGTGTAAGATACAAAAATAACAATAATAATTTATAATTGATCAAGGATTCACAAGGGTGGGAGAGTGGGGGAGGGAGGGGAAAAAAGGAGCTAATACCAAGGACTCAAGTAGAAAGAAAATGTTTTGAAAATGATGATGGCAATATATGTACAAGTGTGCCTGATATAATTGATTTATGGACTGTTATAAGATCTCTAAGAGCCCCCAATAAAACAGTTGCTAAAAAAGGTCTTGTGCAACATATTTGCCCAGTACCATTTGTTGTTTTCTTCCTTGACTGCTGCTTGACTGAGTATATAGCGTAAATACTAGAAAGATGAAATATTTAGCAACTTTTCCTTTTTCTCTGTTTATCATGATGCTATGCATTGGCGCGGTTAGGAGGATTTTTGTTTTCTTTGCATTGATTTTTAAAACACATTGAGGGTTACACTCCTAGATCTTATCAGCAAGCGCCTCAAGTCCTTGCTGCCAAGCAAGCAAGGTTGTGTCTTCTTCGTGTTACACGTTCTCAGTGAGCCTTCTTCTGGTCCTGTTACTGAATTTTCTTCATAGAGACCAGCTATTTGGATTATTGGTTCAATATACAGATTGAACTGATGCAGACTTGTCCCGATTTTAAACCATTCAGTATCATTTTGTTTTGTTTATGCAATTGCCTTGTGACTCATGCATAGATTCTGTATAAGTACACTGAATCATTCTGAAATCCCCATTCTTCTCAATGTTATCCATAGTATGTTATGTTCCATAGAGTTGAACTTTGCCTTTGCATAGTCATTAAACACAAGTGAACATTTTTTTTGGTATTCTCTGCATTCAGCCAAGATCAATATGCATAGCAATATGTTTATAAAAATTGGTCAATCTGCACTTAATTTGTTATCTAAACTCTCACTAAGAACATAATAAAATATCATTTGAAAAAAGAAAGAGCTACACTTCTAACCTAAAGGTTTTGGCAAACTGAACATATTAACTAGATGTCTTATCTCATGCAGTATGCATATTAACAAAATAACTATATAAAATATGATTAATGGAAATAATTTGAAAAACTAGTTTGCCTGTGCCCTCTCAAATTATGTAATGGAATTTTCCTAATTTCTATACATGAGGATATATTGCAATGTAATGGAATGCAATTACATCTAATTTAATATCATGTTCTCACCTTTGAGTCACTAAGTGCAAGGTCAGCAGTTCAAAACTACCATTTACCTCTCAGGAGAAAGAAGAGGCTTTCTCCTCCTACAAAGGGTTACACTCTTGGGAACCCACAAGGACATTTTTACCTTGTTCTATGGGGTTACTCTGAGGTGGAATCAGCTTGATTACAGTGAGTGATAATCACCTTCCATAATTCAATACAATATAAAATAATGAATTAAGAATATTCTTACCCATCTATTTGGACTCTAAACTTATTCAGTTCTGAGTTATATAAAGAACATCACACATGAGATGCTATATGCCGTATGGAGACTGTGTACAACCAACGGGTCAAGGAATCCCGGACTAGCACATGTGAAGAAGCAGCATGGCTAAGAACCTAATTTGTTTGGGTTTTAGAAACTAGAACTGTGATAAAATATTATCTGTCCTTTAAATCCAGCCACTTATGGTGTTTCTGTTACAATAGCACGTGGAAATTAAGATATTTCTACCAAGAAGAAAACACTAAGCAATATGTCTGTTTGCAACTGCTCCTTAATCAGGAGAGAAAGGGGGAGGAGGGAGAGAGAAAAGAGCATTCATTAAGCTCTGACGATGAGAAACAAAAGAGGGAAGGAAAGGAAAAGGAAACTAAACAACAAAGATATATTTTAGGAATGTATTTGAAATCGTTTTATTGACAGATTCTTGATTCAGAAGGCACACCATCCCATTTAAGCACACCAACCAAAAGTAACCAGGTTCTTAACATCTTGGAGAAAACATGGCTCTGGTAAGGTTCCAGACAAAAAGCATAGACAGTACAGATCCATAATGAATGAGGAATTCACTCAGTTGCATCCTGACAGGTGTCATCTGCTAAAATACATCAAATGAACAAGAATTCACTACTTCTGAGGCAGCACATTTTATTTTCAGACCATGGTGCTTATTAGAAATTTCCCATGTGAGGCCACAGGAGCCACGTGTGCACTGACTAAGCTGGTCTGACCTTCTGGAGACAACAGAAATTGGTCTGTTTACTGTAAGTCAGTCTTTTAAATATTGAAAAATATTTATATAAACAGCCTCTTTCTTCCTTATTTCTTCTCTCTCTCCATATATATACCTTTTTTACACATATGTATATAAACACACACACACACACACACACA
>NW_022107431.1:69795967-69801014 GCF_000313985.2 Echinops telfairi
TGTTACGTTTCCCTCCTGGTTGGGCACATTGTGGTGGGGTCTGTATGCACGTTCCAGTTCTGTGGGGACACAACTAATACTCTCCCCCTGAGTGGGTTAGTGCCCTGTCCCCCCATGCCATCATCTCAGTTTCTTCCCACCCCGATTCTCCCTCCACTTTCCCGTTTCCCCTTCTTTATGTTGGACTCACATTGTACCTCCCTGGGTGTGATCTGCCCTCCCGCCTACTACCTATGCTTCCACCCATTTATTGCGAGATAGGTATTTATTCTGTTCCTGCCATGTTGATTGTACTTACCTCAGGAGACTCATGTTACACCTGTCCTTTTGAGATTGGCTTACCTCGCTTAACATGATTCCTTCCAACTCTTCCCATGAAACGATGTGTTTCATGTGATCATCTGTGTTTTTCAGTGCTGCATAGTACTCCATTGTGTGTATGTGCCAGAGTTTACTAAACTACTCATTTTTCAAAGGAAACTTAGGCTGTTTCCAAGTCTTTGCAATTGTGAATTGCACCACAATAAACACTGGAGCGCACATGACTGGTCATGTTTTATTTGTTACCTCCTCTGGGTATATTCCCAGTAGGGATGACTGGGTCATAAGGTAGATCAATTTCCATTTTCTTTATGTATCTCCAGATTGCTTTCCACAGTGGCTGAACAAATCTACACAACCACCAGCAGTGGAGGAGGGTTCTTACTTCACCACAGCCCCTCCAGCACTTGTTGTTGATTTACTGATTTGGGCTAGCTTCAGGGATGATAGGTGGTATCTCATAGTTGTTTTAATTTGCATTTCTCTTATGGCTAATGACTGGGAACACTTTCTCATATGCTTGTTGGCCATATGGGTCTCCTCCCTAGTGAAAGTTCTTTTCAGCTCTTTTGCCCACTTCCTTAGGAGGGTAACTGTTTTCCTTTTTTTTGCAGGCCATGAGATTGTTATAGATTTTAGTAATGAGCCCTTTGTGTCATAACTAAAAATCCTCTCCCAGTCTGTGGGCTGTTTTGGTGAAGTCTTTCGAGGTGCACAGGTGTTTTATTCTTATAAAATCCCATTTGTCAATTTCCAGTTCACCTGTGTGTGTTGTGTTAAGTTTATTGGATCCTTTCTCATTTTACACTTGATAATATTAAGATGTCCCAAGGATATTCTTGCCATTTTATTAATTATTTCATAAGGTGAATTCATTTACTACAGATATTTGTTGGGAAGCAAGAGGGGAGATGATAAAAGGCGATTGAGTCCATTTGCTTCAGACAAAAATGAAACCGTTACTACACACGTGAGCCTGGCCGTTCACAGTTCTTTGAATCAACACCATGAGTCTCTCACCCAGCTCTTGCTTTACCATCTGATTCCTCAGGATAAGAGCACTATATTCAAAGCATACCTTGAGATCACATAACGCTTGTGCCACTCTTGTACACCAAGTAACCATCTGTAAAATGGATTTGATGTGTTGTAACTTTTTCTTAGCTAATTTATGACATATTCTTATGAACTGCCAATAGAAATAAAGTTAGTTGGCTGCAAAGCCCTAAAAAGTTCACTCAGGGGGGGTGACTGCTTTCTGTTGTCTCTTCTCTATGTAAATATAAATGTGGAATGAGTTAAGATACTACCAGACTCTAGGAATGCCTTGCTATTTCAACCTCCAAACAATAACGTCCAGGTCATGGAGCTATAGTGATAGCTATGACCCCACTTCCATGCTCTCTTCCAAAAATAACCATCCTGTTTGTAAAGCTGGGAATAAGAAGGTGTTTTCCTATCAATCATTGTTATATGGTGGTTTCCTAAACTCAAAATGATTTAACTAACAGTATTTTAGCAACAGGAAGGTTTAAAAGACTTTTCAAAGTTGCTCAGGGGGTTTCACCAGAATTTATAGCATGATTTCAAAGAGAAAATGGATTCCAAAATCCCAATAATAGATTTTTCAAAATGACTCTTTAAAACACAATCCAATTACAGGTTTAAATTTCCTGAAGTACAGTTTTGGTTTCACAAAAATCCAAAAGGCTGTATAGGTATGTGTTATGAATGCTTGCTTGCTTTATAAGAATTCCTATAAGTGTTTAGAACTTGTATAGTTATCAGTGAAATAGCACATAAAAGTTGGCAAAGAGAAGCCCAAGAACAATTCAAAAGAATATATATTTTAGAATAGGTCATATAACTTAATTTACATCTTCATAATTTAAAATCAACTTAAACCTTGCGTGTTTAAAATGATCAAAAATGGAAGATAAAAAGCTACTTTTCATTACACTTTGGGGTATCTTGACTGTTGTTATTGTCAAAATTTACAAAAGTAAGGTCTTATAATTAACAGGCATTTAAGATATCCTAAAAATGTTAAAATAAAGATATACTCTAAGGAGACTTCAAGCTAAGAAATACGATTAGTTCCATCCAAGTCAGAACAAATTTAAGCTGTCTTAAGGCAAGAATAAAAAGGTAGCCTATCATTTTTATAACTGGACAAGTTCTAATAAATTTAATAAGCACCAAAATTATTGAGTATAAACATTTCAAATATGTACATTTTTCTTCCCTTTGATAATATTTCCATACATGATATTAAAAAAATGTGCTATGTTTCTTACATAATTATAATGTGAAACATATATACATGCTTGGTCTTGGATAATGTTGTACATACTCACATATATATTTTTAAATCTTATCTTTATGATGAAATTATAGATGTGTATCATTATTTCCATTTGATAGATGTTATGATACAAACCACCATTTCCCGAGACTATAGAATTAGAAAGAGCTCAGAGAGGGCTTGATCTTAGTTCTGCTTGATTACAGCCCTTGCATTTCCCCACCACGATAAAATTTCCCACCTCTTAAAAATTGCAGATGGCAAGAAGAGAAGAAATATATTATGGCAGTTATAATAATCATTTGATTGTTACTATGAACCAGAGGTGCATTGTTAGGAAGGGTGTTTGTCACTCCTTTAGCCCTAGACACTTAGAATTTGATTGCAGGAGTCAAGAGGCATTTCACAGCTAGAAGTTGTAATCTTGTAATTACTAAATCCATAGAAGACAATTATATTGGTCCCATCCCTTACCCAATGAGCGTTGTGCTTTTGCTCCTTTATTTCTCTTTTTCTAACCTTTCTGACAGGCACTTGCCCATCACTAATTCCCATTAGGGGCACTAGTGGCACTGCAGGTTTTCAGGATTTTCCAGGTCCCCTGGAATCTATGCATGACATATGGTTTCTGTAGGGAACTACTGATTGCACGGTGAAGCCTGTTATTTCTTCCACTTTTCACTGCGCTGCTCACAGCATGCTGGCAGCTGAGCTGCGAACAGGATTTTAAGTTTCAGCGTGAGATCCAGGAGCCCTGAAACAACAACAATAATAAGAGTGGGCTCTGGTCTTCTGCTGGAGGCAAGTTCTGTTTTCTGTATTCAGAACTTTTTGAAGGGGAGCATTGCAAGTCAAAGAGACAGGAAATGAAAATGCTACCCAGACCAGGTTTTCCACAAGGAAAGACTCCTGCTCCTTTGAAATTGGAATTTTTTTCTATGTACTGATATAAGCAAACTACAATACAGCTTTATTTCCTCTCTGTGATGTGAAATGCCACAATCTCAGCCAAAGTTTTAAGAAATGCCATGACACACATAAAAACAGTCAATTATGTTACTGAAATAATCCAGGCACATTCTTCTCTGCAAAAACACTCTGTTATATTTTACATGAAAAATTACTACAAATTCTTGTGTCAAAAGTCCTCCCCAGTGTGAACCCAGGGTCTTGTGACAGCGATGGATTAACACTTGTAACCTTCAGTTCTAATTGGAATAAAGTCAATGTCTGCCTTAGAAGAGGGAGAGGGAGAAAAAAACTATTTTAAGAAAATTGGTGGGCCTTTAGCAAGAAAGGCTGACTTCTTTATTGTGACATGCACATGAGAGGGTGTCCTTGGGTCTGGGTTTATGTTAAGTACATGAAACAATCATACTCACTTGTTTAAGGTCCAACATGGACTCTTAGACACAACCCCAACCCATCAAAAGCAGCCACTTGTGATGATTGGGCCCACAGGAACCACTGTGACTCCTAAATATGTGCTTCCCAACATTGAGAAGGCACCCAAGGAGGCTGACTAGAAACTCTTCAGCAATCAGGGGGAGGGTACAGGGTAAGGCTGTCTGCTTTTGTGAAGACTTACAGCCTTACGGACCCTTTAGAAGGTCACTGTGAGTGGAAATCAGTTGGATGGTTGCCGGTCGGGTTTTTTTTAGTAAGGATGTAAAGGACAGTTTTGTCCAGTGAAAAAGGCCGGAGCCACAGGACACGAAGACACCAGGCCAGTTTCTGACTTTGCCACATAGGCTATTTGGTAGGAGGCATGCTTCCTAAATTTGCAAAAGCACCATTTTCTTACCCATGAAACATGTCTTAAAAGAGTCCCGCTCCTTATGGAGATATTCTGCATGAGTTTCTGTTATCTTTGCACATCTTTCGAGTAAGAGCACTGACAGTTTTGGTTCAGGCCTATCTTTTCAAGAAATGCTTAGATAGCAAACAGCATCGGAAGTTAAAGGACAGTGTCTCTCTCTCTGGGGGCAGGTTTGTTTACTTTCCAGGAAAATAAAGATAATGCCCCCCGCCCCCCGCGGAGTATAGATTGGGCACGTTTGCTAGCAATGTGTTTATAAAATATTACTGTTCCCTAATCTTGGGGTTCCTCTCCTATAACGCAATCAACTGAATGGACAGGTGTTAGCTGGCATTTGTTGCCTTGCTCTGTGAGAAGCAGACCTCGGGGACTAGAACAAATGATGTCACTCTGGTAAGTGCTTTGATGAGTATATGGTCCTTTGTCTGTGAGTCAGTCTCCTATCATCTGCCAGTCTCCATAAAACTGTGAAAGGCTAACAGGGGAGCTTTTAGAGCAGGGTAGAATGCCGTACTCATCATAATTCTTTTTTTTTTTTTTTGGTTATACTTCTGCTTTAATAGCATTAACAGTAAAAAACAACAACAAAAAAACCCACACAT
>NW_022107431.1:69802527-69804706 GCF_000313985.2 Echinops telfairi
GGCCACTATGAGTCAGAATCAAGTTGATGGCAGTGAGCTTGGTTTGAGTCCTTCAAAGTTCACATATTCCACTTTGAGAAACAAGACATATCTATGAAAAATCAACCAAATACAAATGTTGTTCTGTCATTCAAGAGGAGCAGTGATATCATAAAACAAATTGTGAGTAACTTGCAAAAAAAAGTAATATACATAGTAAGATGGGAAGTTTGTGCAAAAAAGAAGTCGAAATGCTTGCCCTTCCTAAAACTCTCCTTTTGGCAGAAATTTATTCATAATAGACGTTTTACTTATCAATATGATCTCATAACCTTACCACTGAGTCATGGCACTTCATTTAATATCCTATAAAATCCCCAAATTATTTATCATTAGTGGTGAGTTAATGAACCCTACAAAATCCGCTTTCACAAGGAGTTTTATTATGATACAAGTGATTCAATAAATCAAAGAATGATGCAAAAAAGACAAGACACATAAGGGGAGAAAAAAGCAAAAATAGTGAGAAGATCCATGAATCAAGAAAGTAATTCATAGAAAACAAGTGTCAAGAGACAAGAGGATAAGACATAGAGGCAGAACCATGATGGGCAGTAAGCTAGAGCATCCATTGCTGAGAAAAGAGACCAGTAGAGTGGCTATTTGTTCCAGGAGCTCCTTCCAGGCTGAACCTCCGTCCTCACCCCACTGCTGCTTATTTGTGAGCTCTGCCTCTGAATTTACTCGGATTTTTCTTTTCTTTTTTGGTCTTCCTTACTTTGACAGGGACTCTTATGGCACTCTCACTAATTAATGTAATCCGAATTACTCGGAATTGCATTTTTTTTAGAATATGAAAATCCTTTTACATGGTCAATAAGAACAGCTAAGTTCTCTAAAAGTCTTTCCAGGTGGTATATTGACATAACCCACACAACCTCGAATATGCAGGTATAGAGAGAAGGCCACGAGGATGCCAATTTGACAGGTGCTCAGCTTTAGAGATGGGAGATATCTGACAGTTCCATACCAGCTAATGCAGAGCCATAGAACAAACATAAGGTTAGTGAATGTCATTCCATCTATAATTAAGAGTGAGATAAATGCTCTGTCTCTTGTATAAAAAATGTTTTTAAAAATAAGTGGCAATACTGAAAGAGAAATTCATCCAAGGAAAAGGTGGAGGCACTACATTTGTGCAGGTGTGTTAATAAAAGGAATAATAATAGCCGCTACTCTAAACTGGAAAGGGCTGGCCTGTAGTCCAGGTTCATCTGCCACTTAAACTTTCGTCTTGGATTTCCTTTCCTCTTCCCTTGCCCGCCTCCAAAATGTTACATCTATTTCTCCCTTGACAGAGACGGTAGGTTGACACTGTGACCCCAACATTGGGCTGGAATATGATGGTTGTAAGGATGGCCCCGGATCGGGCAGTGTTCTGTTCTATTGTCCAGAGGGCCGTTATGATGTGGAACTAACCCCGGTCTCCCTTCTCTTTCTCAGGCAGGCTCCTTTTTCTCGGTCCCCCACTTCCATCCGTAAATGAAAGCAGTAGCAGGTTAGAGGGGGCTGCTCATTGCAAAGGCAATAGTTTGAAATCACCAGTCACTGTCCCAGGCCAAAATGAGGCTTTCTACTTGTGTAAAGATTTACAGTCACCCAACCCCTCAGGGCAGTTGTACTTTGTTATATCTGGTCCCTGGGAGTCAGGATGGAATCCATGCAGTGGATCTGGTTTGCTTTTTAGACCTAGAGTTCATGTGTGTCATCTTGAAATGTTTGCATTTCATTTTGAAAACACATTCAAAGTGAGTTTCTTTCTAACCGTATGTGTTCTTTAACCAGCACCTCCTCTGTAAAGGTAGCCCAGCCTTCCCAGGAAAACCCGAGCACTCTGTAAGGATCAAAAGGAACTGACTGACACACTTCTATCTTTACTTGGCTGTAATAGTAACTTCCCCTCTAGATCATCTGCTAGGAGGCTATTGGCAAAGTGACTACGTGTTGGGCTGTTGATTGCATGTTCAGCAGTTTGAAGCCAAAGTAAAAGAAGGTTTTGCACATCTGTAAAGTCACGGCCTTAGAAATCCACAAGGACAGTTCTGTCGTGTCTTCCAGGGTCACTTTGGGTCAGAACAGACCCAATGGGCATGAGTGAGCATGAGTCACCTGCTAGTCTACATTTTCAGTATCAGCTCTG
>NW_022107431.1:69805048-69807486 GCF_000313985.2 Echinops telfairi
AACAGCAACAATCGCATTTCTTTCTGGAGCCTGGCCCGCTCCTGCTACATTATGAGCATGAAATGATGTTTTAATAAAGTACATGTTTCACTTCTAGTTTAACATAAAAGTTAAGATTTTTACATGTAATAGTCTATAAGACACTATGTAATTTGCCAGAATCAATAATAGTCACCATTTTTGTTTCTATTACATTAAATGAAAGTGCACTAGCTGGGGATTGTTCCTTCTTGATTTATATCGTCCTAACTGCTGTTGTCTCATAGCAGCTGCGGCAGTACAGAAGATTTGTGTCTTTACCAATGGCATTAAAATTAATCTGATTTTTAATTGTTTTCCCCAGTAGCCTATAAGCTTCAGTTTAGTTTCTATTCAGAATCGTTATTGATTTAGGTTGCTTTCATAGTTTTTACTTTTTAAACAGAAACCACGTCACAGTCCATCTCATGAAATTATGGTCTATTACTCATTAACATGAACCATAAGCATTGCATTTGGTTTTCTCTTTGGAGTTAGGAAGGTATAAGAGTGGGCAGGAGAAATAAATTATTTTCCCATGAATTCAATTGATAGCATTACTTAGTGCTCTGCATGAACCACAGACTAATGCAGTGTCCCTTCTACCATTCGCAAACAATGCTTCATAGGCACTCAATCTCAGTGTTTAGCATCAAATGCAGTTTGGTATCTTACACAAATCTTTGAGAGAACTGGACCAGTTTCAGAAAATGTAAAGGTCACCTTTCTGTCTTTTTATATGACAACCACTCTGACTAGTTTAGCTGTAGAACGATCAGGTGAAAGGAAACTGAGTGGTGCTACAGTCAAGTGCTCAAGTACAAGGTGCTCCAGGGGAGAGAGACGTGGCATCTGTTTCCACCAAGGCTTGAGACGAGCAAATCCTCGGGGGAAGTTTGACTCAGTCTGATGGGGTTGCTTTGAGTCACAATCCAACTAATAGCAATATTGTTTGGAAACTGTGGGGAAAATCCTGGCACATATTCAGATTTTAACATTTCTGAACTTGAGACAAGACGATTCAATCTAATCACATGTTTAATTTACTCTTGCTATTTTATAGTTTTTGTTTAGAAATCATTGTTTTCTGGAGATTTGTTAACAGACGTGATCATTTATACTAAAACAATCAGTGCTATCAGATGTATGAATTATTAATTGTCTTTAGGGTAGACAATGCCCTATGATATTTCTTCTGAAGTATAATTTTAAATAGATATAACATGATATTAATGTACAAGAAAAACAAATTTTAAAATTAATCAATTCAATACCAATAACACCATTAGTATTTACAGTTCATTTTGTTTGCCTTTTATAGATATTATAGCTTAGCAACTAAATCATAGTAGAAACCGAGGTAGCAAAGTTTACTCAACATAGATCAAAATAAAGGACATGCAGATTGTAGTTTACTTTTAATAAAGTATTTTCTCCATCATCAAAATATGTGATATTAGTAGGAAAACCAATTTTGAGAGTAGATAGAACATTTGAAATAAGTTTCATGAAATGATAAAGACAGACAACCTTGGAAGAATACATCTTGCCTCATTTTTATATTTGCCTAAGGCCTTGCTACCAGGAGAAATACTTCTGTCTAGAAAATATATTGACCATTTATGCATTTTGAATAGTTATGCAGAAATATAAGTAAATGTTTCAGAGTAATATATATATGTTTTTAGTAATTTTTTTAAAGATTACACATTAAACATCTTATTCACACTATTTTTGTTTTTTTTTCAATTTTGAGAAGAAAGAAAAGTTAAATTTATTCTCAGATTTTCAATTCAGATTTTAATATCTACAGAAAGAGATAAATTAACATAGCTGAAAATATTCTGGTTGCTAAATAATGCACTTGAAAAATATAGAAGTGTATAATTTACATGAGATATTTTATGAATTTTTCTTCCACAAACACCTAAAATTTCTAAAGCAAGCATTAAAATACAATTCTAAATGCATATTGGTAGTCACAAAACAGAGAGTACCACAAATACTAAAACTATAAAACCAAAATTTTACAACGATCAATGACTTCATTACCTGATGATATCTTCAACTGTAGAGGTTAGAACTCTAATGTATCAGTTTGTGGAGCACAGCTCAATCCATAGCAATGAAATTACTGAATATGTCAAAGGGACTCCGTTGGTGACTTTGGAAGCTTCCTGCATCGCTCTCAATTTTGCCCACAGGATCTTTCAATATTGCAATTCCAGGTTTGACACTTTCTTTCATTCTTTCAGCTTGAGGGTGCTCTTCTCTTTTGTTTGCCTTTTATAACCCGGGTTCTAGCATACATCATTATGACATTTGACTTTGTCTTAAAAACTTTTGCTCAGCTTTTATTTTCACCATTTCTTCCATTTGCTACTCTATGATAGATCAGTCTCTTCTGACATCCACTTTGA
>NW_022107431.1:69807883-69824666 GCF_000313985.2 Echinops telfairi
CGAGTCTTACACTGACCAATGTCTCCCTTCACCCACTTTTCTGTTGTCCATCCCCCTGGGAGGGGGTTATAGGTAGATCATTGTGATCGGTTCCTCCTATCTGCCCCCACCTTCCCCTTACTGTCCTGGTATCCCTCGTCTCAATATTGGTCCTGAGGGGTTGTCTGACCTGGATTCCCTGTGTTTCCAGCTCTTATCTGTACCTGTGTACATGCTCTGGTAGCTGGGTTTGTAAGGGAGAATTGGGATCATGATAGTGGGGACTGGGGGGAAAGCATTAAAAACTAGAGTAAAGTTGTGTGCTTCATCGGTGCTACACTTTACCAGGACTGGCTTGTCTCAATGTCATATTTTGACCCTCATGAACTTGTTTTAATTTCTTCAATATCAAGCAGAACTTACATATGAGCAATGTCTGGTCTGTCCCATGTGATTGCCTTATTTCAAAATGCCAATACAAATACACTTCAGCTCACAAATGCCTAGGATATTAATCTTTATGTATTTTATCTCATTATTGATGACTTCCAATCTTCCTGGATCCATACTTTGAACACTTCACAATATGGTTATTACTAGATGTTTACAATAGTTTCTTCTCCTTTTTAGCCATGTCACAATAGCAAATGAATGTCCCAAAGGCTTTGCTCCATCAGTATCATTCTCGTCACCTCTACTGTGAGGAAGGGCCTGTTCTCTAGTGTCTTTCTAATGCCTTCCAGCCCAAAGAGGCTCCTCTTCGGGCACCTCATCTGCTGACTAGGAATGGCCCCACAGGTGTAACAAGGCTTTGTAACATTTCTAGAAAGCTGTTGTCAGGCCTACCTTACAAGATATCTGTGAATGGGTATGAATCGTCATCCTTTGGGCTGTTAGACAGAGGTATTTAACCATTTGTACCACCCAGGGAAGCCCCGTGATAGATGTACTATGATTTTGTCTTCCCCTTTTTCCAAGCAAGCTCACCAACCCATTTAATATAGTTTTAAACAACCACACTGGAGTCTATATTTATTTTTCTATGAATATATAAAACCTACTGACCCTAATAAAATAATCCATAAGTGTTTTTACATTGCTTTTTTACATTAAAAACAAGCAAACCAAAATAATTGTGTAGTGTAAAGCCCATACGGTTAGTTCTCTGAGACATTTGGGAACAGATTCCTATGATACTCAAATGCTACCCATGAGAGAAATGCCCTAGTTGATTTGAGCTACATCAGCACCTTTCTTCTTATTGCCACTAATGTCAGAATATTCCGATGCATTTTTACCCAGTCGACTGAAATACATCTATCTAATATTGACATTCCAACACTTGTCTCTCCGTTTGTCACACCGTGGTGGCTTCTGTATTGCTGTGATGCTTGAAGCCATATCACCGATATTTCAAATACCAGCAGGATCACCCAAAGTGACGAGGTTTCAGCAGATATTCCACACGGAAAACAGACCGCCAAAAAGAAATAAGCTGTCTACTTCTGAGAAATTAGCTATTGCAACCCTTCAGGGACAGAATGGAAACATTGTCAGCTACAGAAAACCTTATGGAATGAAGCGGAGCACTGGTGAAGTAGTGCTGGCAGTTGACCCCTTCAGGGCAGAAAGCACTCAGCACGTGACTGAGGAGGATTTACCATCTCAAAGTAGAGTCACTAAGAAGGATCTGGACGGAATAATGCCTGGGAGTAAAACCTTTGGAATGTTCATCTGGTGATGGAATATGATGCAACATGAGAAGCAGCAGCTACAAACATCAATTATTAATCAGAACATGGAATTTATGGTGTGTGGATCTAAGTAATTTACAATGGAATATACAAAATGTGACATTGTAGGCAGTCATGAGTTGAACTGGACTGGTGTTGGCCGTTCTGAATCAGAAAATCATATAGTTTAGTGTGATGGGAGTGGATGTCAAAAGGAGTGGTGCTGGCTGCACACATTTTCAAAACGGATATTTCAATATGCACCTTGAAAGTCCAATGTTGTCTGTGATGGGATTATATCTATCTGCATTCAAGAAGATTCAATCAATGAAAGCAATATTCAAATTTATGCATCTACCACCAAAGCTAGTGATAGAGAAACTGAAGAATTCTACCAACATCTTCCATTTGAAATTGATCGACCATTGTGTTAGTCCAGGTAGACCAGAGAAACAAATGCATAGACATACTTGTATGTGTATAGGAAAGAGTTTAATATACAAGAGCAGTTGAACATTGAGAAAACATCCAATCCAGTCCAGACCAAGTCCATAAGTCTGATATTAGCCCATATGTCTAATACCAATCAATAAAGTCCTCTTCAGTTTCATCAAACACATGCAATGATGATGAATGTAGGAATATCACAGGACAGTGGGTGGGCAGTCTTGTGGCATTATACGCATCTCAGCGCTGGCAGGGCTTCCATGTGGCTTCTCCAACTCCCAGGGCTTCATCAGGGTAGGTCCATGTGGCTTCTTATGTGAAATTTCACAGAGAGTGAGTCCAGGGAGAAAGTCAGAGAGTCTCCCAGGGTATTTCCCAGGATCCTCAGGAGAAGGCCATGCCCACACAGAGGCCTCATTGTCTATATCCTGATGTACAGGGTAGACTACACCCCTACACTCTTAATCCTCAAATTGACAGCAGGTTATGTAACTACAATGACCATGCATTTAATATCTATTGATAATTATTAGTGATTGAAATGCAAAACTTTGATATAAAGATAAAGGAAAAATAGTTGGAAAATATGGCCTTGGTGATAGAAATGAAGCAAGAGGTTGCATGATAAAATTTTGCATGAGCAACAAATTGTTCATAGCAAATATCCTTTTTTTTACAACACAGAATGTGAGTATATACATGGCCTTTTCCAAATGGAATGCACAGAAATATAATCATCTACATCTTTGAGAAGAAATAGTCAGTTCAATATCACCAGCTAAAACCAGATCAGGGACTGATTGTGGAATAGATTACCAAGTTAAAGTTGAAGCAGAAGAACGTGATAAGTCCAAAAGAGACAACATGCAACCTTGAGCCTATCCCACCAGAAATTCAAGAGCAGCTTTGACACATGGAACACTAATGACAGAACGCCGGATGAGCTGGGGGAAGACACCAAGAGCATCATTCATGAAGAAAGAAAAAGTACATTAAAAAGACAGCAAAGGAAAATGAGATCAGTGTGAATGTCAGAAGAGATTCTGAAACTTGCTTTTAACCAAAGAGTGGCTAAGGCAAATGGAAGAAATGATGAAGTCAAAAAGTTGAATAGAAATTTTCAAAGGGTTTCTTGAGATGATAAACTAAAATGTTATAATAAAATGTTTGCAGTCCTAGAGATAGGAAACCAAAAAGGGAAGAACACACGAAGCATATCTTAAACTGAAAGAACTCAAGAAAAAAAGTTGAGCCTCAATCTGAAATATTAAAAGATTCTATGGGAAAAACATGAAATGATGTTGAAATCACCAAAAGAAGGTGGAAAGAATACACAGAACTGCCGTATCAAAAAAATTGGTCGACATTCTCCTATTTCAGGAGATAGAATATGATCAAGAACCTATGGTAATGAAAGAAGACTTTCAAGCAGCACTGAGAGCATGAGCCAAAACGAAGGCTCCAGGAATTGATGGAATACCAACTGAATGGTTTTAACAAGCTGTAGAAGCCCTGGAAGCACTTAGTCACCTATGCCAGGAAATTTGGAAAATAGCTTAAGTGGAACTGATTGGAAGAGATCTATGTTTGTGCCCATTCCAAAGAAAGGTGACCCAACAGGATGCTCAAATTAGAGAACAATATCATTAATGCCGCATGCAAGTACATTTTGCTTAAGATCACCCAATAATGGTTGCAGCAGTACATTGACAGGGAGCTGCCAGAGGTTCAGGACAGATTCAGAAGAGGATGTGGAATCTGGGTCATCATTGGTTAACATGGATCGTGTGTGAAAACAGAGAGCACCCAAAAAATGTTTACTTGTGTTTTATTGACGATGTCAAGGCATTTGTCTGTGGAAACCATAACAAACTATGGAGAGCATAGAACCTGTACTCAGCAAGAGTACTCAGCAAGAACCTGTCCATAGAGCAAAAGGCATTTGTGCAAACAGAGGGGAATATTGTGTGGTTTAAAATCAGGAAAGGAGGGTGTCATGGTTGTACTCTTTCACCACACTTATTCAATATATATATTGAGCAAATCATCAGAGAAGCTGAATTATATAAAGAAGAATGTCATCAAGATCGGATGAAGGCTTATAAACAACTTGTGTTGAGCAGTTGACATAATCTTGCCAGTTGAAAATTAGGAAAACTTGAAGCCCTTGCTGATGAAGATCAAGAATTGCAGCCTTTAATATGGATTACAACTCAATTAAAGAAAACCAGAATTCTTACAACTGGACCAATAGGTAACATCATGATAAGTGGTAAAACATATTGATGTTGTCAAACATTTTTTTTTGCTTGGATCCACAATCAATTCTCCAGGAAGCAGCAGCTGAGAGATCAAACGACGATGCAGTGTATTGGATAAATTTGCTGCACAAGACTTCTTTGGAGTGTGGAAAAGCAAGGATTATGTTGAGGTCTAAAGTGTGCTTGACCCAAGCATAGTCATTTAATTCACCTCCTATGCTTGTGAAATGTGGACATCAAATAAGGAAGGTCAAAGAAAAACCGATGTGTTGGAATGATGGAGTTGGAAAAGAATGCTGAAAGTACCATGGGTGATCAAAAGAACAAATAAATCTATCTTGCAAGAAATACAGTATGAATGCTCGCTGGAAGCAACTATCGCAGGGTAGACTTTATCTCACATACTTTGGGACATGTTGTCAGGAGAGATAGCCCCGTGGAGAAAAGACATAATCCTTGGTAAAGTAGAAGGGCCGTGAAACAAAGGAAGACTTTTGACCAGATTGATTGACAGAGTGGCTAAATAGATGGACTCAAACCAACATCAGAACAATGTTCAGGATGACACAGGACAAGGTGGTGTTTCATTCTGTTGTGCAGATGGTCACTGTGACTTGGAACCAACTTGATGGCAGATAGCAGCAACATTGGCATTATGAGCCTTGGTTTCAATATTCAACTTTATCTTCCAAAATTTCCATTTTAAATTTCCCCAAAACCAGCATTAAGGGAGAGAAATCAGCATCACTGCTTCAAAGAATAATTTAGGCCACTGGGCTCATATCACATATGAGTATAAATAATAATAAAATTTCATAATAAATAAATACTGAATAACAATAACTGATAAAACAAAATTAGTATAAATAATAAAATGAACATAGATCATAACAATAAATAATAAATTCAAGGACTGTCTGGGTTATAACAAAATTGGGACAATTTATGGAAAGCTTTTAATACTGGGGCTCTAAACAGAATACCAATATGTTTAACAAGTATTTATCTCTCCTCTGATAATGAAGCAATGCTCAGTTAGGGCTTGTTTGCACACTCAATATGTTTGGTGTGTGCTCAATAAATCAACATTTAAAGAACATTACCTTCCAGATATGGTGTGCAAAGAAATGTTGGCATCATAGAAGCCTGTCCTTAGTGACCTGGGGATATTTATTCACTTCAAAAATAAATTTACTACAGCTAGTGATACCGTAGGTCCCAAATTATTCAATAAAAAGAAAACTATCTTCATTAAAATATTTTGATCAATATATACCCTTTGCTGATACCTCATTATAATACTGTCAATATTCTTTGGGAAAGATCAACAACAACTAAAAAAAAACCCCACAAGACCTGCAGCTTCAGGAGGATATTCACCTTTTGAAGACACAGCATTGCTCATAGTAGATTGGTATGTTTCCCTCTAGTGGTTAAAAGGCATTTGACTCCATCAACCAAATCACTGAGAAACCGAAGCTGACTTGAGAACAAGACAGCTTTTAGTGAAGCAAACGTTAACATGGGACTTAAATGAAATCATTTCCAAGTAGAATCACATCTGGTTGTTATGCAGAAATAGATTCCTGATTTAAATGCCTGATAAATTTCCACAAGATGAGCAAGGATAGAGAATATTTTAAACTGATTGATGAGAGTTTGTATAACAACCAAACACAAACCTACTACCAAATAGTCAATTCCAACTCATAATGACCCTATAGGATAGAGTAGAACTACCCCATCGGGTTTCCATGACTATCTGTCTTTACAGAAGATTAGTGTTACGTATTTCTCCCTTGGAGCAGCTGGTGATTTTGAACTGCCAGCATTTGTTAGCAGCCTAATGTTTTAAGCATATTGCCACCTGGGATCATATCCTAATGGTGATTGAGGAAATGAAAATCCGTAGGGGAAATAGTATAAATAGAAAACTGATCTGTTGTAATATGGCACAAAAAGAATAATTAAACAGGATTAACACTTTTTCATACTATGTTGCATTGTTTATTTCAAAATCCTCTATGAAAATAATTTCATATTTGAAAAATGGAATCCATGTCATGTTGCATATCAGTGAAAAGTGGCTACATCGCTCTTATTGCCCTACAGCCTCATCCTGGTGAGTTTTATACTTTCCAAGAAGAAAAGCTAGGACACTCTAACTCTGTGTTCATTTACCAAAATACATCATCAAATCTAAGCTACTGCACTAGATAAATTAGGGCCATTTGTGTGTGACACAGGCTCCATGTAACCTTATCAAAAGTGAGATAATTGCATAAGAGACTCTAGCTTCCTTCCTTTTAAAACGGTGAGTGTTAGGATATTGGCAATCAACTCAACAGCAAAATGCCGCACTATCTCCAAATATGCACACTGGGGTTCCTTGAGCAATCAAACTTGCTGAAATTAAGGGTCAAAAGATCAGCACTGTAACTTTAGGCAACCCACGGGAAGACAACAATCTTTCACCTGTGTTGGATTCTGTGAACTGGCTAGGATCACAGAATGTGAAAAACAGCTATCAGATCACAGGATCATTTCTGCGCCAGAAAGCACCTGCAGTTATTATGTGCAAAAGAAGCTCACAATGCCAGGCTTTCAGAAGCACATAAAACTCACTGCCCTTCCAATTTCTCGTAGGGAAATATGCGCACAATTTGGAGCAAATAAAATACCCATGATACAGACACAAACATGCGAACAAATCCTTCCCAACTCAACTATTCAGAGTTTGGTTTGTACTCTGAATTATTAAAGGATCGTGAAAGCGGAGAGCTAAAAACAGAAACTCAAAATAATCAGTTCATCACCCATAGAGAGGCTGTAGATCCTTCAGGAGGAAGGCTGAGCAAAAATGAACAATTATTCTACAACTCCATTTTGTGTTTAACACTTATAAACCATGTGGTCAATAATGTCTCTGATTTCTCAAAAGCAAATAAACTGACAGAAATGGAACTGCATATAATTATCAATCATTTATTCCGTACATTTATTCATTGTCCCCAACCAGCTGGAGATTAAATATAAAGAAAAAGGAAAGAACCCCTTAGAAAATGGAGCCAGAGGGATATATAGACCTTTATTTTTTGTCTATGCTTTCGGTAGTAGCTGTTAAAAAAGAGACATGAAATTAATCTCAGCTTTCAAGGTTTATTAGAAACTTTGGAGTGAGTTATCTAATGCAATACTAAAACTATGAAAATTCCAAAAAGAATTTTCTTCCACTTTATGGTTAGCTAAAGTAGATTTGTCACAAATATGTTAATTACTAAGGGACATCAAGACAAAGCAACGGTGTATAAAAAAATGTAACTTAATCTTGGGTAAATTATGCTTAGAAGACGTCAGTTCCTGATGGAATAGCACTTCAATAAGTTGAGGTTATTTCTATTTTAATATTTTTCCCATACATATAGGGAAATGTACAAAATCTTTCTTCTTCTTGGGCACTGACAGACAAGGTTACTGGATGGAAATGATTTTGTGTAATGCACCCAAGTATCTGTTTAATAAGCTCCTTCAGCAATCAAAATATCAGTCTGAGTTTCTAGTCAACATGACATTAAAAATGGAGCATGTGTTTTTGCATTCAAGATGCCTAATTTAGCCTGGGAATTGCATAGAATGTGATAGGTATTTATAAACAGAAACCATCACTATGCATGTCACAATCCTTCTGGGAGAAATCTTATTCTATATGTGAAAAGCAGATCTTTTCATTTAGGAAGTGTCCCTTTTATTATAATATTTAGCTAAGCCCATCCTGGAGCTTAAGTTTCTTGACACAGCCCAGTTAAAATGAAAAATAAATAAATAAGGAGATGTTGATAATATGCTATCTCCGTGTAAGACAGGCGATATGTGATGAGAAGGGAGGAACTGGAGGGAAGGGAGTTTACAGATGAAAGAAATAAAAGGCTAGCAAATGAGAAAGGGAAAATGGATGGCCGACCCAGAGCACCTCTAGAATATCTATCCTGGAAAGAAAAGACCAATTGTCAAGAACACATATCAACACTGGATCATGTTTTTTCTCCCACAGTATACTAAAATCAGTTTTTGAAGGATGTGGAAGAAATCTTCTTTCTCTTCACTTCCTATAAATTATTCTATACCGAGCACTGTCTTACAGACAAGCGAAGGAACACACACACAAAGCTGAACATTAGTATTTCCCAGGACATACACAGGATGCTTAATAGAGATAATGAGCCCTCTGGCCACGAGCCAGGAGGACAAGCTCCAGCCACAATCCAGGTAGTGAGCCCAGCTCAAGATAACCCCACTGAAAAAACACAGAGGCCAACCAATTATTTTTGCTAAGCAGGATCTTTTTTGTGCCATAGTGGTCAATTAGTTTGTTTTCCACCTTGCTAGGTAACTGTTTCCTAGACAATTCCTAAGTAATGGTGCTGAAATATGATTTATCATAGATTGAAAAGTTGAATTAAAAGGTTTTATATGCTTGGGTAAAGGTGAGAACATAAAGTCAAGGAGCCTTCATTTCTAATTGTGAAAAGATGCTGCCTTTTTTTAACCTTTTTTTTTTTTAACAATGGCAGAGTCTGAAGAGTTGAAAAGGTTTTACAGCCTTTCAAATAGGCTTCAGAAATTTTCTGCAACACTGCTAAATTCTAAACAAGCTCTAATGACTAGCATGGTGACTAAGAGAGAAGAATTTACTTGGTTACTTGTATGAGTTCAATGTGCTTTTTCTCATGAATCTTTCAAAGCCTCTCTCCCTCTGTTTGTGTGTCTCTCTGCTCTGTCTCTTCTCTCTCTGTGTCTCTCTCTTTCCAAAGCACCATGAACACTAGGATGATCGGAAAACTCGATGAAAATAGATAAGCATGCTTCACCATCCAATGAAACATTTAAAAAATTGGACATTCTTTGGGGAGTATACAAAGAAAATGTACTTCTTATATCTTATATTTAGTTAAAATATTTATAGTATCTATAACATTAATTATGTAGTCCATATCATTGACAATACACATATATTCCAACTACCTTCACTCTTCCAAATTATAATTTGAGATATCCTGCTATGTTAGGGTTTGGGTAGTAAGTCCTGACAGGTTCTCATAAGTTCCCTACAGCATAAATGTTAAAGTCATTGTTGGTCTTACAGTAGAATCCTGGACGTCGACAATAATCCATTCCAGAAGCAGCGCTGAGATGTGATGCAGTCGAGTTCGGAATCAAATTTTCCCATAAGAAATAACTGAAAATGGATTAATCCATTCTCGACCACCAAGTTTTTACCCTAACCTTGCCTTTTTATATAAAACATTACATAGAAATTTCAAATAAGTTCAGAGTTAAGTAATATAATTTAAATAAGAAACACAATATTAAAAAAAAAGTTTTCAACAACTACAGTATGGCCCATGCCTTGGAATTGAGGAGAATCTGGATCTGTGGACACGGATGCGGAGAGGCGCTGTGGAGAGAGAGAGAGAGAGAGAGAGAGATTGTTTTAAAGGGGAACCCCTTGCATCAAATCAACTGGTAGCTGCTTCTCAGGAGTTTTTTCCCTTCTTTGTCTTTTTTCATGAGGACTTGACTGGTTTTCTCTAAAAAGAAAAAAAATCTGTCTATCGTGCTCTGCCGTTGGCGTTTCCTTAACTGTTTTCTAAAAGGGTTTATTAAATTGACATCAACAATATTGATAACACAGTTAACCAGTTCCTTTTCAACATCATGAAGATTCTTTTAAACAAAATCATGTTCTAGGGACCCATGCTTTTTATCTAAAAACAATACTAAAAGTCACAAAAACTAAGAAAATTTTAGCAAAAGTCTTGGAATATGGCCAGGAGAGGTGTGGACTAACTACTCGGACTAACACCACCAACTAACGCTGAGTGACCGAACCGAACTGCTTGTGTTTATAAAAAACCCGCGAGTCGCGGCAGATTACAATGCTTTGTTCAAGCTCAGATGCAAACATTTCTTGACATTTAGCGTTGAAATCCAATTACGTCGAGTACTGATGCGGTCCAGTGCCGGGTGTCTACTGTACCTACAAACCCCCCAAAATGTAATGACAGGTTAATACAAACCTGAGGAAGGAGCGCTGGGAGAGAAGCGGTCACTGGGAGATCTAATAGGGTTACAGGTCATACTTCTGGACATAAAGAAAGAAAGAGAGAGCACCAAGAAAAACAAAATAACTATGTACAACTAAAAACGTGTTCCCACTTGGACTGAGCCTTCTCTTCTTGCTGTAGCTAGTATAGACCAGCAGACTTTCCTAGTGATTTTTCCGCTCAGAGGACTCTGGTGCCCCGGATGTAAAGCGTGCTAAACAAGCTACTGTTAGCGCTATCTGGTTCTACGAGTCAGGAAGTGGTCACAGACTGGTGTTTCCCTGGATGTAGAACTAGCATTAACTCAATACGTGAAATACTGTGTCCTTTCAAGTCAAGAGACCTGGAAAGAAATCCTAGTCTCTCTCAAGATTCTCTGTGGATAACAAAATTACAGAAAGGTCAAGAACCCAGCATCCCAAGCGCTCCTATATCCGTGCAGAAAGAGGAATGAAGTACTCGGTGCCAGGAGAAGTGAATCGAGATTGCTAACTAGTTCCTGATGAGTTTTCAGTTATCTAGGGGTAGTTTTAGGAACTCTGGTGGTCCGCTAAGTAAATCACACATTGTTCACTGAAAGGTCAGCAGTTAAAGAACACCAGATGCCTTTTTGTAGAATGATATAGCTGTCTGGTTCCATTATGATTGACAGCCTTAGAAAACCTGGGAGGCAGTTCCAAAATATCCGTTAGGGTCACGGTCTTAGTCATTTAGTGTTGCTATAACAGAAATGTCGCAAGTAGATGACTAGCAAACAGAAACTTATCTCACAGTATAGGAGGCTAGAAATCTGGGTCTAGTGCACAGCTCAGTGGGAAGGATGTCTGCCTGTCTGCTCTGGAAGGTCCTCGTGTGTTTTCAACATCAGTGAGCTCAGCATTCCAAAGCTATCTCCCTGTCTTTACATCAATTTCCCTCTGGGTCTAGGAAGTTCTCAGCATAGGAATCCTGGATTCAAATCACTTGCTATATCCCTGCCTCTTTTTTCTTGGTGGGAGTGCATTCCCTCTGTCTCTGATCACTTCCCTCTCCTTTGATCTTTTATAAAATCAAAGGTGATGCCAACCTTATATCAAAAAAGGTGAAGAAATCTCAAAGTTTTGACCTGAGTATGGATGTTGCATCATACTCCTGATAATCTATTTGATCACATGAAACCACGTCATGAGCATGATTGCATCTCAACTGCCAATTATCTCTTTGTATAACTGCCAGATCACTGAAATCATCTTCCAGTCAAGTTGGCACATATTGGGGGGGGGGGGGGGTTACACAATTGAATTGAATCCATGACAGTATAAGTGGAAATTGACTCAATGGTAATGGATTTGTTTTTCATTTTATATGTAGCCTACATGCTTCATGCTGGGTTATATGTACTGTATTTCTTTGTGTGTAAATTAAACCTCTTAACATAACTGCAGCTGAAATATTTGTACTATGATTCATGAATTTTCCAGAGTACTACAAAGTAGCAAGAGTTGAATATGCCACCCAGCAATATTCCAGGAAACTAATTGCCTTGGGGAATTCATATTGCACAGATTACTGCGTCTCTACAATAAAGTAATGAGACTGGTTTCCCCCAAGCATACATAAAAATCACATCTAGCCAGTGTGCACTGATTTATGCACAGGTTTTAGAAGATCTATGCAAATCCGACCTAGCTCAATCCTTCCCTCTCTGCAAAGCTTTCCCTACCAATATCACTCAACATTATTTTTCTCCTCTTGACTTATTGTACATGGCATTCGTTTTGAATGACTATTTATGCTGCTGTTGGTAGCTATCTTTTTATATGTGTGTATTACCCATTCAAAACTGAATTTTCCATTAATAGGAAAACGGTTAGTAATCTATTTCTGCATAACAAATTACCACAAAACTGACCAATTTTAAGCAACATTTATTCTTGGGCACATTTTCTGAGGGTCAGAAACCCGAAGCTGCTTAGCTAGGTGTTTCTAGTTCAGCATGTCTCAAGAGGTTACAGTCGAGCTGTTGAGAGCGTTTTAGTCATCTAAAAGCTTTGCCCACATGATACACTCCCAAGCTCACTCAGGTGACAGTTGGCGAGCCACAGTTCCTGATTAGTATCATATAGAAGTCTGACTTCTTCTCCATATGAGCCAACATGGGACCATTCATGACAAGACAGCCGACTACATCAGTGCAAACTGCCTTGACAGAGAAAGTTACAGAGTTGGAACTAGAAATGAGAAACCCACCAGGATAGAACCCCTAGTGGCTTTTATCAATTAATATCAGAAATGATATAGCACCCCATCTTCCATATTGCACTGGTCACACAGACTATGTAGGAAGAGGTGATAAAACAATGCAAGATTGGGAATCATCTTAGGGATAAAAACTAAAATCAATTGGGAAAACTCAGACATACTGCTCTAAATCTATTGTAACTCATGACAGCTTTCCATATTACAGAATAGGACTGAACTCCAAGAGTTGTCTTGTCTGCGATCTTTATGTAAATATATTGTTAGGCCTTTCTCCTCCACAGTGCTGGTGTTGGATGGGTTGCAAACACCCCCTTTAGGTAACACAAATAATTTTGATCACACACCCAGGGAGTCATCCCAAAGAGAAAGCACCAGAAGCTAAACCTAGTGCATTGGAGTCCATATTGAATCATGGAGACCACACAGGACAGAGTAGAAATACTCCATAGAGATTCTGAGGTTACAAGTGGTTATGGACACCGTCTGCATCATCTTTCCCCCACAAAACAGTGGATGGGGGTTTTCAAACCACCAACCTCTGTTTGTCAGCTCTGGGTTTAGCAGGACATACCACCAGAGTTCCACTATTAAAGTGGAGTGATCTCAATGTTGTTTCAATTCATAGAAACCTCATGCAAAGCAGATCAAAAAACAATCCTCACAATTGTTATTGTATTTGAGCTCATTATTTCAGTCACTGTATCGATCCATCCCATTGATGCTTACAGTGAACTATTTAATGTGGCTCTTCTAGTCATTATCTCTATTACTCCCACCAAGCAAATGTTCCTGTAATGAGTCTGGTAGAACAGTTTGGCGTGGGGCAGAGAAGATACTGGTAGGGTTCAATTGCAAGTGTTTATTAACTGGATTCATTATGGTTACCATCCTGCTACATATAAAATAAGCCCTCTCCAGAGCAAGAAGGGGGATTTTAATACCGGCAAGACCTAGGAGTTGAGAGTGTCTTCTGGACCTTGAGATCTCTCTGCAGTGAATGCCCTTGATCCAGAAGACAGCCGTGATACTGATGAATGACAGAGGATGAGGAGGAGCAGCAGAACCGGGAGCCAGAGCCTGAAAGAGAGTGGTGGACTTCCCATCCCACCGAGCAAGTCAAGCTGAGCGCTTTGGGGCAGGGGGCTAATTTGTGGAGTGGGGTACTTCTGGGCACTTAATTTTGAGGAGTTGGATTCAATGTTCCAAGAAACTAGAATTGAATATTTTCAGCTTGATGAGTATAGTGATGAGGCATGCCCTATAGGAACTTTGTGACACGTTTGCCTGAACAACTATTTCCTGAGTGTTCTCGCCTGCACTGCAGCCTAATAATTTCCATAGAAAACTCCATAATTGAGGATTTGTCTGTTAGTTCTCTGTGCCCATTACAATGAATAATTGAACCTAGTAGAAGAAAAGTAGAAAATTCTATAGGAGACAAATTAATAAAAGGAAGAATATTGGGAAACAGAATAAAGATTGTTTGTTTTTTCAATGACCCTCCATTTTTCCAAGTATGATGTGTTTGTTTGTTTGTTTGTTTGTTTGTTTGTTTGTTTTTCCAGGAATTGGTCCCTTCTGCTAACATGTCCAAAATACTTGCGATAAAGACTAGCCATCCTTTCTTCCACGGAACATTCTAGCTGCACCTCCTTCAAGAAGTGTCTGCTCTCCTGATAACCCATCGCATTTTCAATTTTTCTTCTAGAACACCATAATTCCAATGCATCATCGCTAGCCAAGTATTCCTAATTCATTGTTCGGATTTCGTGTGCCCGTGAGTTGACTGAAGTATCGTGGTTTCGGTGAAGCCCATCATAGGCCTCACCGTGGCACCTTTACTATTGAACACTTTGTTGAAGTCTCAGGCAGCCCAGTTGCCTGATGTAATACATTCCAGGGGCTATGACAGCTGCAATTTTCTCCATTGATTATGATGCTGTCTATTGGTCCAGTCGTAAGGATATTGGTTTCCTTTTCATTAATGTGTAATTTATATTGGAGGCTGAAGTCTTTGATCTTCACTAAGTGCTTCAAGTCCTCTTTTGACTTTCAGCAAGCAATGCATCATCTGCATATCATCGGTTGTTAATGAATCTTCTTCCCATTCTGACACTCTCCTCTTCTTCATCTAATCCAATTTTTCATGTTATTGGCTAAGCGAACAATTCGAATAAATATGGGGAAAGAATACACTCTTGACACATACCTTTGCTAAGTTTAAACTATGCACTGTCCCTGTGTTCAGTGTGGATGATTTTCTTTTGGTCTCTGTTTAGGTTCCACATGAGCACAATTAAGTGTTCCGGAAAACCGTTCTTCACAATGTTATCCACACTTCCTTATGACTAACAAAGTCAAATGCTTTTTCATGGTCAGTAAGACACAATTAAGCATATTTTTAATATTCTCTACTTACACTTAAAATTCACTGGCATCAGGAATAATATTCCTCATTCCATGCCCTCTTCTGAATCCTACTTGAATTTCTGGGAACTCTCTGCCAATGTATTGCTACAACTGTTTTCTGTTTGTTTGTTTGTTTTAATATTCTGAAAAGTTACTTGCATGTGACATAGATGCTATTGTTCAGTAATTTCTATATTCTGTTGGATCACTTTTCTTTGGAATGAGCACAGATATAAATGTTGTCTGCTCCCTGACAAGGTAGCTGTCTTTCAGATTTCTTGGTATAGATTAGTTGCTGCATCAGTTTGTTGAAACATTTCAACTGATAGTCCGGCCAATTCCTGAAGCCTTGTTTTTTTGTTTGTTTGTTTGTTTTTTCCCCGAAATAAAACACAATGACCTTCACAGGTTTGCCATAATTATTCACATCTGATTACAGCATGTAGGGCATTGATGTAGCAAAACCTTATTTGCTCACCTACTTCTTTACATTAAGTTATAACCCATGTTGAAGGTTTCCGCCTTGATCTTCATCAGTAAGTGCTTCAAGTCTTCCTTATCTTCAATAAACAAGGGTGTGTCATCTGCAATAGCAAAGGTGGTTAATAAGCCTTCCTCCAATCTTGATGCCACATTCTTCTTCATATCATATTCTATTTTCTCAGCATACAGATTGAATAAGTATAGTAAGAGGATATAAGCCTGATGCATCCCTTCCTTGATTTTAAACTAAGCAGTCTTCCCTTCCCTTGTTCTGTCCCCACACTGCCTCTTTATAATGTACAGTTTTCACAGGAGCCCAATTAGGTGTTCTGGAATTCCCATTCTTCTCAAGCATATCAAGAGTTTGTTATAATTCACACAAATAACTTCGCATAGTCAATAAAACTTAAGGAAACATCCTCCTGGTATCCTTTGCTTTCAAGCAAGATCCATCTATCATCAGCAATGATATTCTTTGTTTCATATTCTCTTCTGAATCAGGCCTGAACTTTTCCTTGTCAATATAGTGCTGATCATTGTTGAATGATCATTCAGCAAAATTTTACTTACTCTTTTTTTTTTTTAATTTAAGCATCCTGTTGATTCTATGCAGCTTGGGTTTCTTTCAATATACCAGACTTTGAGCATATGCCACAGCTTAAGATGGTTGCATATTGACCAATTGTTTTCAGCACAGTAACTGTGCATATTGCTTCTATCTTCTTTTAATATTTCCTGCATTTTCCAATATTTTTCCCATAATACCTTTCATATTGTAAGCTGGGTCTTGAGATTTTTTTCTTCAGTTATTTAAATTTGAAATATATTGAGCATGTTCTTCTCATTTTGTTTTTGAACTCTATGTATTTGTACATTTCATTATAATGCTTTGCCTTCTCCAATTGCCTTTTGAAATTTTGTTTGGCAATTTTACTTCGCTATTTCTTCCATTGGCTTTCCTGTACTTCATTTAAAAGCAAGTTTCTACTCTGGTATTTGATATCCTGTCTTTTTAATGACCTTTGATTTCTTCATGTATGATATTCTTGATGTCATCTTACAACTCTTGGAATCTTTCATCATCAGTGTTAAATCATCAAATTTGTTCTTGAGATAGTATGCAAAC
>NW_022107431.1:69824901-69832598 GCF_000313985.2 Echinops telfairi
ATGTTGTTGCTCTTAGGTGCCATCAAGTTTGTTTTTACTTATAACAACTCAAAATACAGCAGAACAAAACAATTCTCTATAATGCACAACCATCTCAACTCTTTGGACCCATATTTGCAGGCACTGTGTCAGTCCACCTCATTGAAGGACTTCCTCTCTTTACTGCTCTTCCATTTGACCAAGAAGACTGTCTTTATAAAAACCAGTATCTCCTAAGAATAGGTACAAAGGATGAAATGAAGTCTCCTACCATTATTTCTAAGGTGCATTCTGGATATATTTTATATATATATTTGTGCTTTTAGAAGTCCACATTACTTTTAATATTTTTAGCCAACATCATAATTCAAATTCATTGATTCTTTTTTGGTGTTTCTTTTTAATGCTATCAACTCTGGGGCTTTGTTTTTAACTATTGCCTTCAGTTCGGGTTGGGCTTCTTCCTTCAGCACCATCAGTTCTTTATCATATTTTACTTCTTGACATTGTTGATTGCCAACCACATCTTTTTAGTACAATGAATCTGGGTATTCATCCCATCTCCCTTTGATGCTTCATGCCTCGTTCAGTATTTTGCCCATAGAAACTTTCAATATTGCATGCCGAGGCTTGAGTTTTGTTTTCAGGTTTTCAGCTCGAAGCTCGAGATATGCTGAGTGGGTTCTACTTTTTTATTTTCTAAATCCACATCTTTATACATTTCATTGTAGTACTTTAATTTGTCTTCTTTCACTGCCTTTTGAGATTTCCTGTTCAGCTTTTACTTCATTATTTCTTCCACTTGTTTGAACTACTCTATGAACAAGAACAAGCTTCAAAGTCTCTTCTGATATACACTTTGATCTTTCCTTTCTTCCCTGCCTCTTCAATATCTTTTGCTTCTTCATGTTCTTGATGCCGTCCCAGCTCATCAGAATTTCTAGCATTAGTCTCGCACTGGTTCAATAAGTCATATGATTTTTACTCACAGTTGCATTTTTGTTCTCATGGACTTATTTTAATTTTCTTCAAATTCAGTTAGAACTGACATATAAGCAACTCCACATGTGTTCCACAACCAGCATATAACCTACTTTTTGCCTGCTGACATTGAACTTCTCCACTGTCTATTCCTATATGTGTAGTGAATTTCACATGTATATTCACTACTTATGTTGTTAAAAAATGGTATTTACAACGAAGAAGCTTTTGATCTTGCAATATTCTGTCATGTGATCTCCAGCTTCGTTTCTATCAACAAGGCCATATTTTCTAATTACTGCTACTTCTTCTTTTCTTCCAGTGTTTTCATTACAGATACCAATAATTACCAAGCTTTGAAGTTGAAATTCCATATGTGGACAAGTCCAGACTGAAGAAGTTGATAGAATTCTTCAATTTATTCATTACTAACTTCAGTAGTTGGTGTGTAACTGAATAATAGTTGCACAAACTGAATTCCACTTTCGATTATAAGTAGATTTTGCAGACATTTTTTTTCTCGTTTTGAATTTTGCTCTATTAATAAATGAAGGCTGTACTCTGTCCACATCGTTATAGTTGTTTCTACTTTGAGGAAGCAGCCCTTCCACAGGCGTTTTGAGTGCCTTCTGGCCTGCGAGCCTCAGCCTCCAGCACGATCTCTGACCATCTCATAAGCTTTTTGATGGTTCATCCTTCAGAAAGTACACAACGCATTCTTTCTGCATAGCATGTTGTTAGTCTGGAAGCTCCCCTTGGTGGCCCTGCTGGTATTTGAAACACCAATGGCAAAGCTTCCAGCATTCCGGCAACAAGCAAGCCAACACAGTATGATAAACTGACAGACAGGTAAGCCGTGATTGTCCAAATCAAATGTTCAATTCCAGGCCACTTCAATTCACTAGTGCTTATGAAATCAGCATTTATGTGTTTCATTTCTTTTGATGACTTCCAATGTTCTTAGATCCATACAATGTGTATTCCACATTGGATTATTCATGGACATTTTCAGTTCTTTTTTCTCATTTTGATTCTTAGCTCAGCAGCAAATGAAGGTCCTAGTAGCTGTTCACCAAGGGTGGTGGTGGTTTAAATAACACAACACACTGACAAGTAGAGCACCCCAGGATACACACCACTCGTTGCTAATTTAGTTGATATTTATAATATTAAGGTTGAACTTTGAATACAGAAAATCCTATTTCTTACTCACCTACTCACCAGCTAAGTGGCCTTTGGAAAATTGCTCAGCAATTCAATTTCTTCATATGTAAATGGGAACAGTATAACGATCATATTCTTTGTCCATTTATCCAAAATCCATTACCATCAAGTCAACTCAGTCCCTTAACAACCCAGGTTTCTAAGGCTGTCAATCATTATGAGCAGACAGCGTTATCTTTTGCCTACCCAGTGGCTGGTGAGTTTGGATCACCAGCCTTCAGGTGAGCAGGCCAATGCTTACGTGGCAGTCAACCAGGACGCCATTCCCGTCATTTATGTGCAGTACTTATGTCAGCATGCTATATATCTTATTCAGAGTTGCTGATATGTTCGTTATTATAATTCACCATTTTGTGGTTATCACAGTGATCAGCTAATTTAGGCTACAGTAAGAAAAATTCATCATTCTTATCCCTGCCTACTTATGGACATGCAATTATCTATTATCTGAAAAATTAATTGACCCCAGCAGAGCTAGTAAAATAGAGAAGAGCTATCAATTTACCAGGGTAGAAGCTGAGAAACCTGGAGGAATTTGTTATCATATCTAAAATTTTTTAAATCATCAAAGAGAACATTGAAAAGCTTTCAAAGCCTGTTTTTTGGAAAGAGGGAAACATGGGGAAATAGAGCTTAGGAATAATGTTAAGGAGCTTGGGAGCTTCAACTAAGGTTCACGAGTAGTCTGTTGAATAAGGCAATATTTTAGGTAAATTGGTCCCGAGTTGTATATGTTAATATCAAACTACTAAGATATTTTGATGTACTCAATGATGGAGTTATCTGACACTCCTTTGTTATAACATCAAGCTCACCAAGAAGTCCTCTAGGTAATCTTTAGGCTCTTACTAGGAAAAAATATAGGAGTAATACAGAAACATACAAGAATCTGAAAATCCCTGCCTCCAGGTGAATTATTTCTTATTTGCAAATTGAGTAAATGTAGCACTTATATATCACACTTATGATTTTTGTAATCATAGTTTGCCACTGAAAGATGAATCTGTTCTTAGAGGATAGAGAGAAAATCATGTGTTTGATTATATGAATTGGAAGCAAAAAGCAGCAAATAAAGTCTGCCTTTCAAGGCTTTTGAAAACATAGTCTTTCTCTTGAAGATCCCCAAACCTTATCTGACACCATCCTATTCCTCCGTAGTTTTTTCCACTGGAAGGGTAAGCATTTTTCAATAGATTGTCTTTTCAACTTATTCAATATCATTGGTTTTTTTTTTTACTTTTCAGCTTTCTCATTCAGAATTCACAGGCAATTTTAATGGCACGTAAAGTTCGTAGCATTCACCAATTCAATCAGATCTTTGCGAATATGGAATACTTTTTCTAAAATAGTTTCAAATATTTAGACAATAAACAATATTTTGGTATTTTGGACATAGCTAAATGGAATTAACAAACATTAATAGTTATACTACTATTTCAGTAGAAAACTTTTAAATCATAAAAGTCAAAACAATGCAAAGCCCTTAGAAGCTTGCATCAAAATTCTCCAATAGGACTCATGTATAGTATCATGAGAAGGGAAAAAAATATTTACTCTTTTAATCACTTAGGAGATATTTGCTGAGTATTTATTATGTACAAGAAAGCACCTTACATACTGAAAATGGAAAAGTAAATAGGAGGAAAATGCTGATCTTCAAAAAACTTACTATAATGGAGATAAAAACAAAACATAATTGAAGCAGATTGATTTAAGTACTATAATAGAAGTAAAAACAGTCCTCCTGTTATCTTAGAAAAGAGTGCAAGTAAGGACTGCTTGAGGAAAGCAGGTAACAACATGGTTTTTTTTTTAAGTAAAGAAAAAGGAGTATAGTTTACAAGATACAAAATGCCTTCAACAAGTTTGTGGAAAAGTGGAATTGAAAGGTAATGAAAATATTCCACCAATTCTTTGGAGACCCTTTGTAGATAGATTCTTGGGCACATCCACGTTGATTCCAACTAATCGTGACTGTAAAACAGAACAGAGCGCTGCTGACTGGTGTCATCCTCACAGCTGTACGTTTGAGTTCAGTGTGGAGCTACTGTATCAATGCAGCTCAGCAAGAGTCTTCCTTTTTATTTGCTGCCCCTCTGTTTTAACCTAGCACGATGTTCTTTGCCAGGGTCCAATCTCCCCTGACTGACACATCCAAAGCATGTAAGGCAAAGCATTACAATCCTTGTTTCTATGAAACACATAGACAAGGGGACAGTGAAACCTGTGAGAGTCAGGACTCATTGAGACTGCCTTCTTATGAGGCCTTAAAATGTTTCACCTTTAACATAGTGCAATCTTATTTTCCATAGTTCCTTTAAAGGGAAAACATTTGAGTTTTCATTCTCTGAATGATTTCAACACTATATAGGTTCTAGATTTTACTCTCTAAATTTTTACTCATTTAGGTAAATCAATATTAATACTGTCTCTTGAATAAATGTTTTATAGATTCACTTTTTAATTAAAATGTAAGTTTTTAAAATTCCCATTAATAAACTAAACCACATCTTTTCTATAGTCAGCAGCATGAAATCACCAGCCACTACATGGGAGAAAGACAGGGCTTTCTCTCCCATAAACAGCTAAAGTCCTTGGAAACTTGTGGGGCAGTTCTACCCTGGCCCATCATTCTCCCAGAAAATCCCTAGTAGCAGTGTATTTAGGTCATCCCCAAACATGGTTTCCCCTGAATACAAAGGTGGAAATGTCAATAATTTTTTCAAGATCACTCAAAGCTCACTGCTATCTAGTTGGTTCTGATTCATAGCAACTGTGTTAGGCATGGTTCGCTAGAGAAACAAAACCAGGACACCTATGATTATAGATAAATGATAATTAGATAGATCAGAGAGAGAGAGAAAGAGAGATTTTATACAGCACGAAGGAACATTATAGATAATTAGTCCACACAGCAGTATGGGGGCTCAGTTCAACTCACTTCTATGGAGCAGTTAATATCCTGGAAGTCCTTCAACTCACGGGGCTACTGGGTCCAAGGTCAAGGAAGCAGACAGCTGAGTCTTCCCTTGGGCGATACAGACAGTCTGTCCACAGGCAGCAAACAACAGGTGGGTCACCAACCATCAGCAGCTCAGGAGCTTAGAGAAGCAGACCCAGATGGGATATTGAAGTCAAGCAATGCAAGATCCACCAACCTCAAGCTAAAGCGATGTACACACCAGCAGCACTGCAAAGCAGGTCTTGAAGAAACCTCGAGCTCTAGCGACATGATCCATGAGTTGGCTATTTCACAGGTAGTGTAGATAACTTGCTAATGCAGCTACATGCCGGTCCAATCACCAAAGAGCAAGAGAGAGAGGTGTGGGCCTGGTCGAGCCATTTATCTGTTTGCCTTCCAATCAAACCATCACTTGATTAATCTCACATTTTCCTATTGGCCAGGTTGGCACAATAAACTTACCAATCATAGCAACCCTATAAGAATTTGTTGAACCAGCCCTATTAATTTCCCAGAGTAACTTTTCAGGATAATACAATGCCCCATCTTTCTCTTGTGGAGCAGATGGTAGTTTCAAACTGCTGACTTGCAGTTAGCAGACCAACTCATGACTACGATACCACCAGGAATCCCAAGTATAGCTAAAGGAAAAAAAAGTTGGAAACAAACAAGTGATTTTGATGTTTACTTCCATTATAAATGCTTGGCATTTACTCTAGGTATACAAGTAAAGTGGTGACCAAACTGGATTAAACAATTTTTTTGTTTGTCTTCATCAAACAATAAAAGTTTGAAGGTATATTGCTGTCTCGGAGCCTGGTGGAACAGATAAATACAGAGGACTATAGGTATCTACTTACTTGGAATAGAAGCAGTTGGAACCAAACACTAATTGTTGTGGCTGTTGTTAAGTTTATGGAGTTGATTCCAACCCATAGTGAGCCTATGTACAGTAGAATTAAATACTGCCCAATGTTGTGCTATTCTCACAATGATTGTTATGCTTGAATGCACTGTTACAGCCACTGTGTAAATTACATGAGATCAAGCCTTGCCATCTTCACTTCCAAGGAACATTCTGGTTGTGCATCCTCCAAGAGAGATTTGTTTGTTCTTTGTGGTAGTTATATAATTTCATGTCAACTTGAAGGTATATAAAAATGTTCAGGTGTTATTTAACTTGTCAATCTGGTCACAGCCCGATGGTACCTCCTTGTGGACATGGCCTCCTCATAAGGAGGGTCCTGGGAACCCCCCCTTCTCTCTCTGCCCTCACCTCCTGCTGGCTGACTCTGCTGCCAGAGCCACCGCCATTGGATGCACATAACTTTGTACCCATGGGTCTGTGGTCTTCCTGCATCCTGCATCCTTACATGTGACTGCATGAGTCTGAAGAAGGACTTATAAAACTAGTATCACACTAATGAGTTGAACTGAGCTGGGATGTTTTCATGATATATAACTACACTCGATATAAAGCTTTCTTTTTTTGTTTTGTTTTCTTTTTAATAAATTTATTTTGTAGTTTCAAGCTTGTTATTTGATTTATATTTTATTCTTTCTAAATCTTTCATGGCACATTTTACACGTATGTCCATTTTGCCATTTTTTCATATTTTCTTTAAAATGATACTAGTAGTTTAAAATACCAGACTTTATCAAATATACAGACTACTTGTGAGTCTTTTGCTGTTGCCTGTTCTTTTGCTGTTGTTTTATTTTCTCTGTCCTCTGCATATCCTTTCCTGCAGTCATTTTTGATTGCCTATTCAATAATTAATATAAAAATTTCTAAAGTTTTTTATGCTGGTTATTTTCCACTCCAGAAAGTTCATTATTTATTCTGCTAAGCAAATAGAATGAAAGGATGATCTTTTAATCCAATAAATTTGTAAGCTATTTAAACCCGGGTTGCCTTTTTTTTAAATTAAATACTTTTATTGGGAGCTTTTATATCTCTTACCACAATCCAGACATTCATCCATTATCTCAAGAACATTTGTACATAGGTTGCCATCATCATTTTCAAAGTATTGTCTTTCTACTTGAGCCTTTGATATCAGCTCATTTTTCCTTTTCCTCCCCCACTCTCCCTTCCTCATGAACCTTGATAAATTATAGATTATTATTTTCATATCTTACATCATCCTGTCACCCTTCACCCACTTTTCTGTTATTTGTCATCGATTCCCCTTTCTCCCCCCACCTTCCCCTTATCTTCCTGGTATCCCTATTCTCATTGTTAGTCCTGCGGGGTTTATCTATCCTGGATTCCCTGTGTTGCTGGCTCTTATCTGTAGCAATGTACATATTCTGGTCTAGTATGATTTGTAAGGCAGAATTGAGGTCTTGATAGTAGGGAGTGGGGGTGGGGGAAGCATGAAAGAACTAGAGGCAAGTTGTATGTTTATCGGGGCTATACTGCACCCTGACTGCCTTGTCTCTTCCTTGTGACCCTTCTGTAATGGGATGTCCAATTGTCTACAGATGGGCTTTGGGTCCCCACTCTCCCCACCCCCACCCCATTCACATTGGGTATGTTTTTTGTTCT